>NC_057714.1:56754857-56765587 GCF_004010195.1 Chiloscyllium plagiosum
GGGAAGGGGAGTTGAAGTGTTGAGCCACAGGGTGGTTGGGTTGGTTGATCCGGGTGTCCCAGAGGTGTTCTCTGAAACATTCAGCAAGTAGGCAGCCTGTCTCTCCAATATAGAGGAGGCCACATCGGGTGCAGCGGATGCAGTAAGTGATGTGTGTGGAGGTGCAGGTGAATTTGTGGCGGATATGGAAGGATCCCTTGGGGCCTTGGAGGGAAGTAAGGGGGGAGGTGTGGGCGCAAGTTTTGCATTTCTTGCGGTTGCAGCCAATTGGAGAGCTGGCGTCAGGCTGATTACTTTTGGAGTCAACAACTAGTCACAAGTGAACAAACTAAACAGCTTACCCGTCACTTCATTTGTACGCAACTTCCAGTGACATGTTATCTTAGCTTACCTTCCTCATTGCTTGCAAAGCGACAGTGTAAATGCAATTCACAAGGTGTTCCATTAACTTATTTTACAAAGGAGTCTTTTTCAATTTTAGTTTTTTTTTGTTTAAATAAAAAGAAGTAGTCTTCACAAGTGCACAAATCTGTTAAAAAGGCTTCTACTGATTCTCCAAGTCGCTGAGATCACTGATTAAATCTTAAGCTTTCTGTGACTAAATTCTGGGGACCCAATTTGAATACTTCAGGTAAATGCAGCATCCTCCATACAACATTTTCCATGCTTTGTCTTACCAGAGCACCTTTAACGATTAGACCTACAGAACACAAAACACACTGGCTTCATGTTGCCTCACCTTTGTGTGCAATACTGGTGCAGTTCTATTGCGTTAAACTACAGAGTTATCACTTGCGGCCTGTTGTCCCTCCATGGTTTTAAATAGCCATGATAATGGCAAGGTCTGTTCTGAAACTGCTATCTCCCTGGACTATTGCACTTTGCTGGCCCGTGTGAGGAACTTAGGTTTTCCCTTTGTTCTGTCGCGATGTTCTACTTCCGTGTTTGTACACTCCAGTGTAAGGTGGTTTGCGGCTTAGCTTTGGATTCTTCAGAGATTCTTTTCCCACCCTTTTGTAGTCTTGCTTCTCTGCTGTCCATGTTTAAAGTCTTCCAAAGTTCTTTTCCTAGCCTTCAGAATTTATTCTTTTTCTTAACATTTTACTCTAAGCTTTCCAAGGTCCTGTACTGCCTTTAAAGTCTTCCATTTTCGTCTCAGCTCTTTTCTGTGGACTCTGACCTAACATCAGATGCTAGCTGCAAAGGTTTTCTAAGCTGCCATAATGCTTTATTCTATGCTTTAGACAAATACTGCCTGAGCATAGCTAGATACATTTCCTTTTATCTCTGGGATGTAAGAGTCTACAAACTTTGCCTGAGTCTTATTCCACAGCCTTCTGTAAAGCCTCTTCCTGATGTACTGTAATCGCTCATCATGTACGTATGTACATTACGTAAAATCATAGAATAATAAGATCAAAGAATCGCTACTGTGTGGAGGTAGGCCAATCAGCCCATCATGTCCACACTAAGCCTCTGAAAAGCATCCCTCCCAGACCCATCCTATCCCTGTAACCCTGTATTTCCCATGGCTAATCCATCTTGCCTGCACATCCGCAGACTACTGCCCTATGGTTTTGTGTCAGGTTTGAGCTCTTTGTTATCAAGCAATAGGACGGTGAAAAGCTGCTCTGTCACCCTGGAGACGATGCTGAATTTCAACGCTCAATGTCTGCCTTCACTGAAACAAGGCTCCCAAGGTATGAGAATTGATCTTCATTGACTGGGAGACCACCATGATCTTGACAGTCAGGGCTGTGTTGTGCGATGTGAGCAGGTTGGTCAATGATCAGTGCCTTCCAGATGTTTAGCCTAAGGCTGATTCTCTGATATGCCCCTGTGAATGCACCAACAACCAGCTGCTTCTCCTCTGATGTCTTCATTTGATTTCTCTTGCCGATTTCAGAGTCAAATCATCAGTTTCGATCAGTTACATATTGCATTACACAGCATTTCCTACAACCAATACCACTCCCTTCCCTTCTTTCCCACCCTCTATCCTATCCCAGACCCATTTCTACCCTCCTTCAATTCCAATGATTCAATTGGAAACATTACCTGTGTTTCCTTCTCCACAAATTTTAACCAGACCCCAGTTAAGTATTTCCAGTGGTTGCTGTTATTCTGCAGTTTCCTGTAAGCTTCAATATTTTGCATTTATTAAGTGTATTCATGGTTGCAATGACATCTTTAGGAGTTCAACATATTCCTTTAAATACATTTTTCTTGAGTTTGTTATGTCAGTATAAAATGTTTTGGCTGAGACAACTGTGCTTTCCTCCATTTTCCAACATTTCATTAACTAATTCTGATTTCCACGTTTCTGTGTTTTGTTTTACTGTAACTCCAGCACAATGAGGTAGTGGCAGCATCCTCTCTGTGTACGATCTACTGAAGAAAACATTATCAACTAATGAATAATTGAGAAAGCTCAGAGTTGAGTAGAAGAGACAGTGCAATCAATGTTATGTTTCTGTGGCTAAGTGTCAGTTTCTTCAGCATATATAGAGGATTTCTCCCTGCAAGGCCTAGTGAGTTCCCTCGCCACATCTTACCAAGCTCACCTCATTAGCCTTGTCCAGTCCATGTGGTGGGTGTTTGCCCCCAAATACAGAGTGCCTATGCTGCAGCAATGCAATGATAATTCTCATTCTGTCTCAAGTGCAGCCCTGAAGTACAGAAGAACTGGAATCGGAACAGAGATGTGCCATGAGGGATCTTAAAAGCTGACACATGTCAAATGCTAGATTAGAGTGGTGCTGGAAAAGCACAGCAGGTCAGGCAGCATCCAAGGAGCAGGAAAATCGATGTTTCAGGCAAAAGCCCTTCATCAGGAAGCTGCCTGATCTGCTGTGCTTTTCCAGCATCATTCTAATCTAGACTCTGGTTTCCAATATCTGCAGTCCTCACTTTTGCCTCCATGTCAAATGCCAATATCCATGGACATGGTGTATGTGTAGTTAATGCCCTTGGAGAATGCCCTAAGATGTTGTTGTGTGGGGACCAACATGGAGCTTCTTTGCAGTCAGCAGTAAGATGAACCCACCATGTACCTACTGCAGCATGCGAGGCAAGAATTCTCAATGTCTAGTTTGCTTGCGTCAGGTGGCAAAATACAAAGCTGCATATTAATAAGGTGAAATCTGCAGATAATAAAACTGGTAACCAGCAATAATTCCCGTTAACAGGAAATTCACTGAATCTCACTTCGATGTGTAGAATTTAGTTAAAAGATACAGTCAGTTGTTCACGTCATCAAGATAGCCTCAGTGGACTCTCATGCAATTCTGCCACATTTCTCACGACAGCCCATATTGTTCAGGCCCCTATAGGATTCCACTATCTATTTCAGTTTGAACAATACTTCTGTGAACAAAACCTATGGTTACTGCTTCTATCCGCAAAAGATTATGCAAATGTAGCCTTAGAACTTTGTTGAGGTCAGATGAGGTCCTTAACTACTCTTCGTTTGAAGTGTGGAATCAATTGTGATAAAGCAAAGTTTGCAACAAGCACCAGACATGGAAATGTCCCTTCCTGCAGGTGCAGGATTGTTAAGATGAATCCTCACCATAGATTGTCATAGTGTAAGACACAAAAGGCCTGCTTCATCTAGTGTGGTAGAGAAAATTCTTTGTGGCAATATTTTGGCAGTTTCTCATCAGAATCCTGACTTTCTGAGTTGGTAGAATAATTGCACAGAGGCCAGTGTCCCATTGCCAAATCACCCTTTATTTACGAGTGCAGAGTAAACTGGCTATGGCCAGGACCAAACATACCTCGCCCCTATCAGAAATCACAGGTGCTTCCCTCCATCTAGTGTCAAGGAAACCTCAGAGTCCAGAATGCTTGCAGCCTCAATGCCATTTCCACTGGAGGAAGAAGAGGAGACTCTTCTGAGATATTCCGGTACACGTTGCCTGTGTCTGAGCCCAAGTCAGAGGAACCTGTCCTGGGGTGGAATGCCGCAAGAGCGGTGTATAGTTAGGACTGTATCACCTACTCAACTCTTGTAAGTCACAGGACCTGACCTCGTGTCAACATTGCCTCATACCCATACAGGGCCATCTCCATGGTTCCAGCACCAAACTTCATCCCCTGAATTAATTTGTCGCTCCCACGTAGAGGACAAGGTCAAAAATCTCATGACACGGCTACAGTCCAATACATTTATTTGAAATCACAAGCTTTTGGAGCACTGTTCCTTTTTCATGTGCTGATGTGACGTTAGCACCTGATGAAAGAGCAGCACTTCCAAGCTATTGTTTTCAAATAAACCTGTTGGACTATAACTGGTATTGTGAGAGTTTTGACCTTGTCCAAAACTGGCACCCCCACATCCTCACTTAGAGGAGGCATTTGGCCAGGTCTGGAAATACTAGATTTAACCTGGTGCAGCATCTTCTCCCTGTCAGCAATTCATTCAGGGTTAACCCAAAATCACATGCCTCTGCCGATAACCTCACCAAAAATGCCAATACAATTTCCCTGGTTCTCTAACATGCGTTTGACTTTCCATATGATGCTAATGCATTCATCTGCTCTATCCTTCTATTTCTGCCCTCACTAGCTCATATCACCAGGAGTAATCCAGATATTACTACTTTTGAGGACCTCCTTTTTAAATTCCTGCCTAACTCTCTGTAATCTTCCTTAAGAATCTCAACCTTTTCCCTTCCTATGTCATTGGTTCCATTGTGGACAATGACCTCTTGCTGGCACCTCTCCCCCTTGAGAACATTCTGCACCCTCTCTGAGACATCCTTGATCTTGGCATCAGGGAAGCAACACACCATTCTGATTTTTCGCTGCTGGCCACAGAAACATCTGTCTGTACCTCAGACTAGAGAATCACCTAACACAATTGATCTCTTGGAACCCAACGTACCCTTTGTTGCATTAGAGCCAGTCTCAATACCAGAAAATTAGCTGTTCGTGCTACGTTACCCTGTGAATTGATCACTCCCTACATTTTCCAAAACAGCGTATTTGTTTGAAATGGGGATAACCACTGAAGACTCCTGCATTACCTGCCTACCTCCCTTACCTTTCCTGGAGTTAACCCATCTATGTGACTGTATCTGAGACTTTCCCCCCTTCCTAAAACTGCCATCCATCAAATACCATTGCAAATTCCTCTTTGCCTCCAACTGTCACTCCAACCAATCCATTCCACTGATAGGATTCACAACCAACAGCATTTATTGCAGATATACTCTGCAGTAACCCGTAAACTGTCCTTAAACTCCTACATCTGACAAGAAGCGCATATCACTCTACTAAAGGCCATTTTTACTCCTTCTCAATTTACAGACCCAGAAAATAACACCATCTTATTCCTCTACAAAACACTGCCCCAAGTTAAATTAATAGTTATGGCTTATAGTTTAATCAAGAGACATATCTCAAAAAACATACAATCAAGAAAAAACCCACTCTACTCACGACTGCAGACTTTCTGTAGGCCATACTTAAAACAATTCATTTATCTGTTTCTGTGCTGTGACTTCACCCAAACAGTTCCTCCAAGATCAGTTGTGAATTTCACTGTTTGTTAATTTTCCCAGATGCACTCCGATGTCCAATGATACATGAATTAAAACAGCAAAGGCAGTAACCATGCAGGTCACTGCAGTGTCAATTTCTTTCTCTCTCTCTCTCCTGCAATGATCTCACCATGTGCTTCCTTTGTCTGTTCTTCTCCCTTCTAAAATGCTGTTGTTTTGATTTTTTTTCCAAAGTTCCTAAACAATGCAACAGCACATAAAACAGTAATTGCTGCTCCTGGAATTCAAGGAAATCACCTCTAACACCTGAAATACCTCAAAAAAGGAGCAGCTCTTACAGCCAGAAATTTTTCACGTCCTCCATCAGGGAGAAATCTGTACATTTTCTTAACCAAAACCTCAATTTCTTTAGTCATCCAGCATTCCCTATACCTACCAGCCTTTCCTTTCACCCTAACAGGTGAATCCTTTATCTGGATTCCTTTCTCTGGATTCTCGTTATCTCATTTCTGAAGGCTTCTCATTTTCCAGCTATCCCTTTACCTGCGAACATCTGCCCCCAGTTAGCTTTTGCAAGTTCTTGCCTAATACCATCAAGATTGGCCTTTCTCCAATTTAGAATTTCAACTTTTAGATCTTGTCTATCCTTTTCCATCACTATTTTAAAACTAATATAATTATGGTCACATACCATTACCTCTGATTCTATATTCTCCCTCTCAAATTGCAGAGTTAATTCAATCATATTATGATCTCTGCCCCTCCGGAGTTTTCCTTCACCTTAAGCTGTCTTATCAAATCTGTCTCATTGCACAACACTAAATCCAGTATTGTCTGTTCCCTAGTAGGCTCCACCACAAGCTGATCCAAAAAGCCATCTCACAGACGTTCCACAAATTTATATTTTTGCAAACCACTACCAACCTAATTTTCCCACTTCACCCGCATGTTGAAATCCCCAGGATCACTGTAATTTTGCCTTTCCTAAACATCTTTTCTATGTCCTGGCATATCTTGTGTCCCAGCTCCTGAATACTATTTGAAAGCCTGTACATCATTCCAACTATGGTTGATTTTTTACCTTTGCAGTTCCTCACTTCTACCCACACAGATTCTACAACATCTGACCCTACTTTGTTTCTTACTATTGATTTAATTTCTTACTCATAAAGCAACCTGTACTCCCCTCTGCCACCTGCCTATCTGTTCAATAGGATGTATGTCCTTGAATATTCAGCTCCCAATCCTGATCCCCTTGCAGCCACGTCTCCATGGTGCCAACCACCTCATACCTGCCAATTTCCATCTGGGCCGCAAGCTCATTCTTTATCCTCTATACTGCGTGCATTCAGGTGTAACACTTTCAGTCCAGTATTAACCGCCCTTCTTCTCATTGTCATTCATTTGTCCAGTGTGCTTGAAGTTTGATTGCTAACCCTTTCCAAACACTCCGTCCTATTTGTGCCCGTGCTGGAGATTTTAATAAGCTCTCCTGAGTTCTGCACACCTATCACCACCTTTAATTCGGATTTTCTAATTTCCCCTATAATGGACCACCTCCTCCTTCCCAATTTAGTTTAAAGCCGTGTCATGTGATTCATTAGGAATCTGGTCCTGGCACGGTTCAGATGAAGACAATCCCGTTGGAACAGGTCCCTTCTTCCCCACTACTGGTACCAATGTCCTAGGAATTCAAACCCATTTCTCCCACACCAAAAAACATAGAACAATGCAGCACAATACAGGCTATTTGGCCTTCAATGTTGTGCCGATCTTTTATCCTACTCTAAGATCAGTCTAATTTATGTACCTTTCATTGTACTATCTCCCATGTGCCTACCCAAGAGTCACTTAAATGTCCTTACTGTATCTGACTCTACTACCATTGTGCTTTCCATGCACCCACCACTCTCTGTGTAAAGAACCTACCTCTGATATCTCCCCTAAACCTTACTCCAATTACCTTAATATTATGCCCCCTCGTGATAGACATTTCCAACATGGGAAAAGTTTGTGGCTATCTACTACCTATACCTCTCAACATCTTGTACACGTCTATCAAGTCAACTCATCCTTCTTCACTCCAATGAGAAAAGCCCTATCTCCCTCAACCTTTTTTCATAAGGCATGCCCTCCAATCCAGGCAGTATCCTGGCAAATCTCCTTTGGACCACCTCAAAATCTTTCACATCTGTCCTATAATGAGGTGACCAGAACTGAACACAATATTCTAAGTGCAGTCTGACCAGGGGTCTATAGAACTGCAGCATAACCTCACAGCTCTTAAACTCAAACTCCCTGCCAATGAAAGCCAACACATCATAAGTCTTCTTAAAAACCCTATCAACCATGGCAACTTTGAGGGATCTATGGGCATGACTCCCAAGATCTCTCTATTCCTCCACACTGCCAAGAATCCTGCCTTTAACCCTGTATTCTACATTCAAGTTCAACCTTCCAAAGTGAATCACTTCACACTTTTCCAGGCTGAACTCCAGCTGCCATTTATCAACCCAGTTCTGCATTCTGTCAATATCCCGTTGCAACCTGCAACAACCCTCCACACAATCCACAACTCCACCAACCTTTGTGTCATTGGTAACTTACAAACCCACCCTTTGACTTCCTCATCCAAGTCATTTATAACAATCACAAAGAGCAGAGGTCCCAGAACAGCTCCCTGTACAACAGCACTAGTCACCAAGCTGCAAACTAATCTTTAACAAGCATTTATCTACTTAATCTTATTGATCCTGTGCCAATTAGCTCTTGGTAGTAATCCAGAGATTATTAACTTCTTGGTTCTCCTGGTTATATTTTTTTTCTTTCTTTCTCTAACAGCAGCAGTAGTGGTAGTAGTTGCTTGTGCACCTGAACACAGCTCAAATTCAAGGAAAAAGAAAAAGAAAGAAACTCAGAAAAACGAACACAAAAACAAATTAAAAAGCCCAAAAGGTAAAGGTCTTCTTTTTTGAGGGGAAAGAAAGGAAACTCTCCTCCTCAGCAGAAACCAACAGCAGCTACACCCCATTGGCTGTGTGGCCAGACAGCTCAGAATCAGTCCCCTGAACTGAGGAGATTCTCATCTCCTGGTTATATGTTTTTTCTCAACTGAGGAGATTCTAATCTCCTGGTTATACTTCTTTTTACTTTTCCTTTTTTTAACCCTTTTTCGCCCGCACTACCACCTAACAGATTTGCTGGAGGATTGAGAATAAAAATCTCCTCACATAGATGGAAGATATGGTGTTTATGGGGCTTATTTGTTCCCCAGCACCCATGTTGTGTGTGCGCAGGTGTGAGACACAGTGAAAAATAATGAGTGCGTAAATCTTTATTCATTTCACCAGGAAGAAAGGAAACACCAGACTGGCCAGTGACAAGCAGTGCCCTTCTCATCAATGGATTTTTCCTGGTTAAATTGGTCAGCCAAGGCTTTTCTGATTGGCCCAGCTTAACAATCTCAACCAAGAACCTCGTAGTTAACAAGGTCCACCCAATTCCAATCACTACAGTTAGGCACTTTACTTTTGGTCCTGAAACAGACATAGTCTAACAAGAGGTTCTTGTCTTAAACAAGTTACAATTTATTTCATGATAGCAACTCGGTACAAGTTACATAGGTATGATTGACATTGTTACAGAAACTATAAGGGAGACCAAAATGGTTGTCTTACTCCTTCAAGACCGACAGTTGTTCTCCCTACCTGAGTCAATGCAGCATGATCATATTGGAAAACATGATCCAGCATGCATACAGCATTAAGCCTTTCAAACATTTAAACCCTTAAACAACACCCGAATTTCTTTTCTCCCATTCTTAACATCAATTGTGTGTATAATTACATTTAGCACTGTCCCATCTCATATGCCCAAGTCTCTGACTTCACGAATTCTTTCCTTCCGAACACATTCTCTTCAAACGTTGAAACTTGCTGGCTCTCTGGGATCAAGATTTTTCACATTGATTCTTGATAGCGTGAGCTCTTCAAGTCTCTTAATTTCATTGCAATATCTAGAGGACTTTCAAGTTCACAAATTTCTTTAATGGAGAATATCCTGAATTTCTGAGTAAGGCACTTTATTTATGGTCCTGAAATGAATATTGAATATCCCATCTCAGACGTGGTTCTATGAAGTTGTGTACACCATATCTTCCATCTATGTGAGGAGATTTTTATTCTCAATCCTATGCGGTAGTTTGATGTTTTTCTATGCATGATTTGTTTGTCATACAAAGTTGAGGATTGTTATTAAATCCATACATTGAGCTCTTCATCAAAAATTAGCTCATCTGTCACCTTATGGATTTGAATTTACTGGCTGCATTTGTTGAGTCTGACTACAGACCGCAACACTACAGCCTGTCCATAGCTACCATTTTTTTCGACACTGATGTTCCAGGGATGGAACAGACAAGTCATCAGCATTTGGAGCTGAACTTCTTTCTGACGAATTAGTCCAGTATCATAGAAACATATAAATGAATTAATTAGGAGCAGGATTAGATCATTTGGCACTTTGAACCTGTTCCATCATCCTATAAGATCATGATTGACTGGATTGTGGCCTGAACTCTACATTTCTACCTTCTTCCCAAAACCATTGACTTGCTTGTTAGTCAGAAATCTATCTACTTCTGCTTTCAAAATATTCAATGACTTCCTCCATGGCTGTCTTGGGAAGGAAGTTCCAGAATCTTATGACTGTATTAGGCTGTCCTCACCTTCTTCTCAAATGGAATCAGTCTCATTTTTAAAGTGTACCCCTTGGTTCCAATCTCTCCCACAAGGCACCCACTCAACATCCATTTTGTCAAGTACCTCAGGATATTATATGTTCCAATAAGATTATCTTTTATTCTTATAAATTCTAACGGATGCAGGACTAGACTATCTAAACTTTCTTCATAAATTAATCCCCTCATCCCAAGTATGAGTAAAAATATGGAATTTTGCAAGCCAAAACCTTCAGCAATAATAAACAGATATATAATTTGGCTGGGAAAATATTGTGAGAGGTAAAAACAATGACTGCAGATGCTGGAAACCAGATTCTGGATTAGTGGTGCTGGAAGAGCACAGCAATTCAGGCAGCATCCGAGGACAGGCAAAATCGACGTTTCGGGCAAAAGCCCTTCATCAGGAATAAAGGCAGAGAGCCTGAAGCATGGAGAGATAAGCTAGAGGAGGGTAGGGGTGGGGAGAGAGTGGCATAGAGTAC
>NC_057714.1:56768024-56812020 GCF_004010195.1 Chiloscyllium plagiosum
CTATCACCTTCATCTCCTTCCCCACTGACCTATTGTACTCTATGCTACTCTCTCCCCACCCCCACCCTCCTCTAGCTTATCTCTCCATGCTTCAGGCTCTCTGCCTTTATTCCTGATGAAGGGCTTTTTGCCCGAAACGTCGATTTTGCCTGTCCTCGGATGCTGCCTGAATTGCTGTGCTCTTCCATCACCACTAATCCAAAATATTGTGAGAGCCTAGCATGTGGCCAGGGATCCACAGGTTCTTCACTCCCTGTCATGGTAGTTACCAATCTTTTACATAGATTACAATCAGCAGTAAAACTGAGGTATGATGATTTTTCTCCACGAGAGTCAGATTTTTTAACAAATTCAATTTACTATTTTTCAGTATAAAATCTACAAATTATAATCACCCTTTTGTAATTACTTAAATAAGACATCACTAAAATATGATGACGCCTAGCACAGACGTTTTAGTCACAATCAAGAAGAGTAATTCTTTCCTTTCTTTTGCACTGTGTAAAATAGTCTATCCTGTTCCACCCTTCAATGTGAGATTTAAACAGCCCTGCTTGTTTCCTGATATTTACAATTCACTGCAGCGTCCGGAAAGAGGCGTGTGCTATCTCTCATAGGCTCTTAAAGCTAAGCAAACATTGCCTGAAGGAAGCTAACCTTTCACACGATTCTAATTTTTTTTGTTTCCAAATTGCAGACCCAACACTTTCTAGGATTAGCAATTGTTTTCATTTAAGCAGCCTACTTACTGACATAAACAAATCTGATAGGTTTTATTTGCAGCCTTCCGCAGGACTCATTCTATCACATTCCAAAGGATGAAGGCTCTGTTCGTAATAACCCCTTTAACAGATACTCAGGGTACAAACAAGTGGGGGAATTAATGATGACAGCAGGAGAGAGTGAGGCTTCACAAGGTTTCCACAAGCAAAATCATTTTGATTAGAATTGTACATTTAATTCTATAAACATACTTCACTAAAATGATTGGTGAACAGCTGCAAATCTGAATAATATAATCTTTAGAAGAGAAAGAAATTAAACAATGTTTTTAATAGGGATTAAAGTGGTTAAAGGTATTAGAAGAATCAATCTGCAAACTGACAATTTGGTATAAAATTATATCATTCAGATGACCAGTGCATGGTCAGGTCAAAACAGCTAATAGCAATGCAGAATCTGTTCAGATTCTTCTCACAGACTCATCCAGCGTTATTAGTTTTAATATAGTCTGTTGTCAGTTAAGATACATGCAGCTTTGGAAACATTCTACGTGTCAGAAGAATGGAGCAGGTACACAGTAGGCCTACAGAGAGATGAAATCAGGGATGAGAAGATGCGTTAAACTGGTCCCTTAATAAGAGAGTTATGATAAAAGGCTGAGTAAATTGTGTTTATGTTCTTTGGAGTTTAGTTGTCAATGAAATGTACAAGAACTTAATAGGGAAGATACAGATTTTTTTTGCTGCTGTTTGGGGAATCTAAAACATTCGGGCATATTTTCATTATAGGAAACTACTCAGTTAGGACTAAGATGAATTTACTTCACTTAAAGGTTTGTATATCTTTCACATTCGCTGCCACACAGAGTTTTTTGGACATTGAATTATTGAGTTTAATGATGGGATAGCCAGATTATTGATCTGTCAGGAAAAAAAAGTTACAGGGTAAGAGAAAGTGGAAATGAAGCCCGTCCAAATTCAGCCATGATCAGACTGAGAGGTGGAGCAGGTTTGATGAGCTGAAAGTTTTCCTCCCACTCCTATTTCATCTGTTCTTGAGATAACAGTGAACTTGGGCCCTTTTCAGTGGAACAGAGGTTATGAAGAGATCTGATAGAAAGTGATCAAAATTATTAAAGACTTTGATATCATAATCAAGGGAAAATAATTTCCACTTTTCAATGTGGCAAACCAGCCTTTCTCAATAAAAAAAGTTTAAAAATCATATATAAAGCTGTCACATTGGATATTTTTGCTAAATTTACAAAATGGGTAATGCAATCAATAGCCCAATTCTGCATCAAAATTTTATTTCTATTGACTTAAAAAAAAAATTTGCATCACCTGTTTTGTCTTGTCACGCAAAGGCAATGTCCACCTTTACTGTTTGAATGAATTCACTGCATTTCTGGAAAGATCTCTTTGAAATTCAGCAATTAAGTGGGATAATCACAGTTCGACATCTAGAATCTAGACAATGCCACTGCCAATATCCTGGACCACACAAATAGCCAGCTATGAAAATTCAAAACCACACTTCCCCACAAAATATAGAAAAGCAATGCTTATGCCAGTCACATTTAGATGTAAACAACAGTGAGATTGAATTCTCAATGCAGCCCATTTTTGACTCACAAGATGTGAGATTGGGCACTTACCCAGAGAAAAGAAATGCACCCGTGGGAATTCTGGGTGCATGACTCCAATGAAAAAGCTGTTTTACTGGCATAAAGCTTCAGAATGGAAAGTATGGGAAGTGCCACTAAGGCAACTTTGAAGTCAACATCAGACAAGACTTATCTTGGAAAGATGCCAGAACCTGTTAGCCAAACATATCAAAAAAGATTACTTTCAAAAAAGTACACACAAGAATCTCGTAATCTTTAGCCCCCACGCTTGTTTCCAATTAATTTGTGAAAAACCTCTTCCTCTCCAATTGTTCCTTTTACTTCTTTTAAGTTTTCACTAGAAACTCATCAACTTGTGACACTTCACAAAGCCTCTGGAGTTTTTCAGATCTGAGAATTCTCAGGATTGGGCCTTATAAAAGTTTCCAGAGTAAATATATTTCAGTTTTAATTTCTGTGTGCCTGTTTCCAGTGCATGTGGAACTCAAGGCTCATGGCTTCTTCCAGTTGGTGTAGTCTATAGTTTTCTACTCATACGGGATTGCAAAAATTCTTTCTGTTTTCATTGTTAATCATATTTGCATTTGTTCATACGAAAGAACAGGTCACATTAAACCTAAGTGAAAATAATGATTCTTTTGTTAGTTGCTTTTTATTCATTCATGTGGAAGTGGCATCAAGGACAAATCCAAAATCTACTGTTGATTCTTAATTGTCTTTGAAAAGGTGGTGGTGAGCAGCTCTGTTTGAACCACTATAGTTTGTGTGGTGAACATTTTCCCAAATAACCAGTGTTGGGGAGTTCTAGGATTTTGTCACAGCGATATTGAAGTAACTGCAAATAATCTAGTCTAATCTAGTCTAATCTAATCTAAAGCCAGAATGGCTTATGATTGAGTCTTGCACTCTGTCCACTTCATAATTATCTTCCACCTTCAGTATTTCACCATTAGGCACTCCTTAATTTCTCAGGCCTCATATCTTGTTGCCTTCTCTTTGGAGCCCAGTCTTTGATGCTTTACAAACTCTCATTTTAATTTATGTTGTTTCAAAGTTATCATTGTTTCTGAAAACAACAACAATCAAGTTCATGTTCCACTATTAGATTATATTTTGTAAAAGTCTGAAACCAGTTACTATCACAAATAAGTGGGAACAAGAGGAGAAAATAAATCATTCATAGCCAAGCACAATTCCTGTATGTGAAGAGATAAGCTTAAAGGCAGAATAACAACTGATATCAGCTTCATTATCATCAGATCACTGAGCCGCTATTGTCAACAAAGCATTCTCAGTCAGACCATCTTGAAGATTGTCACTATCAGGGGATCAAATAAGTCCTTAAAGGAATATAGGGTGAATGTCAATCTGGGTTAATGGATAGATTACTGACTGACTGCCAACTGGAGAGTGAGTGCATAGGGTGGGAGGGAACCTGGGTAGCAGCCAGATGGAAGTTCCAGGAATTGGCAATGGTGATCTCGAGTGGCAGATCAGGTTTCTGCAGTGAGAAACACTGAGTGCTAGCCAGGGTGCTGCACACTTAGTTTAAATAAGGAGACTGGAGAAGCATTCCTGCACAAATTGCCTCCACACTCAGGTGAATGCTTTAATACATTCACACTTTGGTAACAGCCATTGCAACATTCCTGGTAGGCTCCATGTAAACCTGATTTTCCTGAATGCAACTGCTGACAACTTTGAATGCCTTTGGGTGAAACAATGTTGCAGTTGGCAGAAGAGAGGTGGCAAAGGATTCAAACAGATGCTAGGCCTCTTATTAAACATACAAAGGCCCTTTATCCTGGATGCCTTTTAGATTACTTTACCAATGCAGCAATATCACACTTCCAGGTCATAATGAACATTCACTTCCTGCCTGCATGGTGAAGACTAGATGCCCAATTAGTGTTCAAATAAATGGGCACAATGCCAATGAATTTCTCAGCCAAACTTACATTTTTAACTAGAAGACAACCTTTTTGTTACTTTCATTTAATTTTTATGAAAGGAATAATATGAAAACATTGTGATCCTTAAATTGGCAGTAATTAGTAAGCACATTTACATTGTAAACATTTTAAGTACCAAAACTGTAAGTGAAGTTGAAGAATTATTTATGATTGGTCGTATCTACAAGTTTATCTAGAGCATTTTCACCATTGAAATGAAATGAAGCAAGCATAATACTGTCCAATGAGTGCTTGAATACTTCATGTCTCTTGTTTTAACTGTCAGGTTTTTCCTGCCAATTTACAGTTCAAATCATATTTAGCAGGTTTCATTTAAAACACAATTTGTAGCGACAAAACACATCTCCATGCCATCAATAACAAAGGAAAGTACAATTGAACTATATTCAATCTATATTTGGGTCCTTGACCCCATGAAAGCTTTGTACTGTCAGACTGACTGTCCCACATTATGGCAGCCTCCCTACTCCCATGCTCCCAGATGTGCCCAAAGGGAGTGCAGGTCAGATTGCTGATATTTGGGACTGTGTTCCCTTTTTTGAAGTGTTGCTTCTACTTGAAACACAGGAATAATGAAATTGCCAAACCAAATTATCTCTAAACCATAAGACCATAAGAAATAGGAGTGGAAGTAAGGCCATTCGGCCCATTGAGTCCACTCCGCCACTCATGGCTGATGGGCATTTCAATGTCACTTATCTGCACTCTCCCCGTATTCCTTAATTTGTTATGAGATTAAGAACTTATCAATCTCTGCCTTGGAGACATTTAATGTCCCGGCCTCCACTGCGCTCCATGGCAGTGAATTCCACAGGCCCATCATTAAATTGTCTCAGTGAATATCAGAAAGCTAACAATGATTGTTGTGACGAAATACAATATTGTTGATTCTCTTGATTCCCAATTTATACCCAGTAACAATGCTATAGCAATTTCCATTTATATAGCGCCTTTAACAAACAACAGATTCCAAAATGCTTCACATGCACGTAATCAGACAAAAAAATTGCTATTAGATCAAAGAAGGATACATTCAGCTCAATATTTAGTCAAAACAATTTATTTTGAAGAGCATAGTAAAAAGGATGGAGAAGTGAGATTTAGAGAGCGAATTCCAGATTTCAACACTTTGTCAAATGAACAAATGGCCACAATCATGTTCAAAACATAAGAAGTTTAAAGACAGCAGCAATAAAAAAAAGTTCAAACAAAAATTATCATAACTTTCAAGATCGACATAATCTTGATGTTAAACTATAGGTTTAATGGAAGAAGCCAAGATGCTTTATAACAAATACACATTCTATGATTTGTTCTGTTAAATGTGTTAGTTTTTGTTTAATCTAGATATTATGTTGGTGAATGTCAACTTTGTTGATAATTTGCCTTTGATGTGCATTAGAATATTTTATTATGTCACTATCTGAATGCAAGTTGATGGTGTTGGTTATACAAAGCCAAATAAGTCATAACAAACTGCAAGACGAGTCTGTACGTAACTCATTTAACTCAGTAAGTTAGGTCAGCCTAAAATGAAAGTGACAGAGTTGACTTGTTACTTTACAGAAAATATCAATGAGCTAGAAATTGGCCTCAATTTATCTAAGGTTGTGGGATCACAATTCAGGACCTCCCCTGAATAGGAGGCAGGCAGCATGCAGATTTTATATTAATTCCTCATTGGATTGATTTTAGTGTGAAGTCCTGCCAGCCCTGCACTGCTGGCTGACAACCTTTAAAGGTTTATTAGCACCCCATATTAGCACACTTATACACCCTCGAAAAGCAAAGTTGCACTGAATCACTTGTTGTAATAATTACAACATTTAAAATATGACTGAATGGGTATACGAATAGGAAGAGTTTAGAGGGATATAGGCCAAATGCTGCCAGAAGGAACAAGGTCAAATTGAGATGGCTGGTCAGCATGGAATAGTTGAACCGAAGGGTCAGTTTTCATTCTGTATGACTCTATAACTCTTTGAGATCATGGCTCTTTAGTAGGGTATGGAAGGTCTTTAATGATCAGTGTTATAAGGGAGTGGGAGATGCTGGCAAGTGAGATCAATGCTCAGTGTCTGGCCCTGAAGTCCTAGCAGTGGTGCCCGAGCAATTGAATGACCTCAATATATGGGCTCTCAGCATCATGGGGCTGGCTTCTACAGAGTCTATAGCATCCATTATCCTTATGGCCATTTACAATGATAGTACATTGCAGACTTACACTTCTTCACAAATCCCCTCCTCATCCTGCTCTTGCTATGAACAGCTTGCCTTACACCCTAACTCTCCTTGCTTCACCACCCCTTGGGCAGGAATGTGTTCAGAAGCCCACAAAAGTTGTTTAACCAGCCACTGCACACCTGGGAGGATGAGGGACAGCAACCACATGCCACGTATAAGGAAGCACCAGCACTTGATCTGACACTCCCAGCCACCAGCTCAGATACTAGCACTGTACTACACTCTTAAGTATGAGCAGAACCAAGGTGAACACATGGTGTGTCAGCAGGCATGAGGGGGAGAAAGGCAATTTTGAGTGCCAGCTCTGAGAGCTAGCTTGAAGACTAATGTTCCCTCTAAGCCGCTCCAAGGTTCCTTTGAGGTTCTACGCATGCCAATCGGTGCATTAACTTCCAGCTTCAGAATTCACTACCATAGAACAGATCTCAGAGGTCCATGTACTGAAAAATAAATTAGATGGAGTATTATTGAAGATAAGTTCTGCCACAGTGTATCAGATGAAAAATATTTAGGAAAATAGTGATGAACTTGCAAAGATGCTTTGTGAACTGGCAAACCTGCCAGACAGCCTGTTGTCAAAGGAGTCCAACTCCAACATGGCAAAGACATTACACAGAACTCAAATGTAATGGCCAACTCCTTGCCAGCAAGAGCTGATACAGCTGTGATGCAGTCTCCAGTGGCTGCTGTCTCAGTTTCCATTGCATCAGAGGCAAAAGCCACCTACTAGCTCATTTGCTACAGCAGTAGCTCAAAGTGAGTTCATGCAATCAATGCTAGCTCTCATGCAGGCTCAGACCACTGTGGATCTCAGTGCTCAATGCAGTCCCTCGGAGAAGTCCAGTAATCCATTTTACAAAAGATTCCTATAATTGCTGAGGGCTGCCCAGTGAGAGTGACAGAAGTTCCATGGAGACTGAACCTATTGCCCTCTCTCAGAATGACCCACCACTGAATCGCCACAAGTGTTTTTTGCTATTGCAAGTCCAAGCCTATTGCTAGCCTGCGTTGATGTGCTCCATCTGATGCTATGGCCTCAAGGCTCAGAGCTGCTCAGAGGTATCCTGCAGAGTCTGGTCAGTCTCCCCGACTGGAATTCATCAGCCTTCCACCAGTCTGTTCTCATCACTGGGGTAGCTCTGTGTCAAAGCATGATGAGAAGCAATGGCATCTGTAAGGCAAGCACTAAGGGAATACAGAAATTTAACATTTAATTTCTGTTTGTTTAATGTGATATTGGATAAAAATGTTAACAAGAAAATTTTTGAGGGTGTCTTTTATTTTTGGGCAGTGGGCTGGAGCACACTGTGATGGAACATTTCAGATGGACGATATGATCAGGAATATCAGTGGAGATAGAAATAGAGTTAATCTTTCATTTCGATTGGATTTAATCAGGATCTGAAAACAGGAGAATAAATGCTCTAACAGTTTGTCTGGAGAATAAGGATGCACAATACATCATTTCTCCTCCTCCTGTGGTGATCTCTCAACTTCTGGCATACAGTGGTTGAACCTTCATGATAGCAATGATATGGAAGGTACAGCAGACCACCATGACCATTGACTATGATCTTTGAAACTCATTTGTGTACACAAGGGCCACACTCCCTTTATGCTACCAAGTTGCCCAATCACAGGACAGTCCATAATGCACCATGCAGAGGTGTGCACAAGCTGCGGTCTCTTTAAGATGTGCAATGGCTTGTGTCAGTCAAGATTGGAACAAAACAGGGCAACAAATAGGTTGTGCAAAGCAAAGCGGAATTGGAAGAATGCTGCTAAAGGGAGCTTCACAAGCAGCCGAGACAGTAGAAACATTACTTGAGCAGGACCATTGTCAGCTCTGTGATATTTCTTGGGGTCCCTTGGTTCTCAATACAGGCCAGTTGTCTTTTTGAATTGGACCTCACCATGCTGCTTGACTGTGGCTACAAGTTCTGTGGCAGTGCACAAAGTATCTCTGCTTCTGCATGCCACTCCATTACAATTCTCATTTGCATCCCATGCAGCAGAATTCTTCCGCCACTTCACCCTCTAATGAGTAGCATATCTGTTATGCCTTACATTCATGGTCAGTGACTCTTCACAGTATGATCCTGTTTCAACTATATCCTTCAAAGTACTTGCAGTGCCACTATCTCAACTGATGGCCATAAGTGCCAAATCAAGTGATGATGCCTCTTCAACAGACATTGTATTGTTCATCACCTTTACATAAGTCACACATTAAAACTACTCTCTCATGCATCTGTCATTGGATACTGGAGGGTTCAATTAACTCAGTGCACTCAATGTCAATGTAAGCTTCAGAATAATGCAGACAGCATCGGTTTGATTTCCATTCCAAAAGAGATAGATTTGGGACAACAATCATCACCCAGAACTGTCACGTGAAGGCAATGGTGAACCGCCACTGAATACAATCAGTGAAAAGAATGGCTCAGAGTGATGCATTAGGAGACAAAACAAATAAGGAACTGTCTTCAGACCATCCCATAACTATAGCTGCAGGCTTTGGACTCTTCCTTAGCAGAAATATCTCTACATCAGCCCATTGAAACCCTTTTTAATCTGAAAGACCTCTATTCGATTGTCACCAGCCTCCTCCTCCCTAAATTGCCTCTCCTGGCAACCAAAATATATTCTGTCTTTTTATGAAGCAGAAGACAACTCATTATAAGTGACTTGCCATAAGTGGTTAAATCACATTCTCCCCTTCACCCACCGCATATCCAGCCTCTTTACTACTATCCTTTGAAAAGATGAAATACAATGGTGTCATTTCCAGGTTCTGTACATTTGTATATTATGCACCGCACATTGGACAATGAAGGCCTAATTAAAATATTCAATTGAAAGAATTATAATTAAAAGAAAGCTCCACAAACTCCAAAAAAACTAATTTCTTTTCTTTCCACCTCTTCAACTCCTAACAGTACAACATAAGTTGTGTTCTGGGTAGATTTAACAGGCTTTAAAATGTCATGGGCATTGATGCAGTACACTTGGAGCCTGAGAAACCACCAACAGAAAATAAGTGAAGCCAAGTCAGTTCTGGAAATAGAATTGGACTCAGGCCCCAGGCCCTACTGAGTAAGAGGTAATTCATTGCAACAACTGTTACAAGTATTTCAAAACAAAAAAGGGGATGACTTTATTAAAGGTTTGATTTAATAATTTTCACAACACACTTGTCAGAACATTGCTGCAGGAGTTCCTCCAGGCAGTTCCTTAGGCCCAACCATCTTCAATTGCCTCATCAATGACCTTCCCCCATCATAAGCTCAGAAGTGGGGATGTTAGCTGATGAATGCACAATGTTCGGCACAATTTGCTACTCCTCAGACACTGAAGCAGTCTGTGTTCAAATGCAACAACATCTGGACAATATCCAGGCTTGGGCTGACAAGTGGAAAGCAACATTTATGCTATACAAATTCCAGGCTATGACTATCATGAACAAGAGACAATTTAAGCACTGTCCCTTGACATTCAATGGTGTTACCATCACTGAATCCCCTACTATCAACATCCTGGGAATTATCTTTGATCACAAACTCAACTGAACTCACTACATAAATGCAGTGGCTACAAGAGCAGATCAGAGGCTAGGAATACTGCAGACAGTGACTCACTTCCTGACTCCCCAAAACCTGTCCAGCACCTGAAAGACACAAGTCATGAGTGTGATGGAATTCTCCCCACTTATCTGGATGAGTGCAGCCATAACAACACTCAAGAACCTTGACACCATGCAATACAAAGCACCCCATTTGATTGGCACTGCATCCACAAACATCCACTCCCTCCACCACCGATGTTCAGTAGCAGCAGCATATACTATCCACAAGAGGCACTGCAGAAATTCAGCAAAGATCTTCAGACAGCACCTTTCAAACCCATAATCACTTCATCTGGAAGAACAAGGGCAGCAGATATATGGGAACACAACCATCTTCAAGTTCCCCTTCAAGATACTCACCATCCTGACTTGGAAATATATTGTTGTTCCTCCGCTTTCACTCGGTCAAAATCTTGGAGTTCCCTCCCTAAAGACATTGTGAGTCAACCCACAGCAGGTGGACTGCAACAATTCAAGAAGGCAGCTCACCACCACCTTCTCAAGGGCAACTAGGGTTGGGCAATAAGTGCTGGCCAGCCAGAAATGCCTACATCTCACAAAATGAATAAATTAAACAAAATGTATACAATCAGAGACTTTAGCAACAAAAACATGAGAAAAGGCTAAAAATATAATGCAAATTTGATTGGTTGGTTTTGTTTCTTTGGTAGTTTTCCTGTAAGTGCAATAATATTTGAGGCAATTAACTATTCAGTTTAAAGTTACTTGTTGAACTGAGAATCAATATTACATTTTAGCTAATCAAAATTTCAACTCTGGTCATTGCACAAGTGTGATGCTTTGAATGGTGAGGCACATTTACTCCTTCTCAAAAGACATTCATTATTCAAAAGACTTATTAAATATTGCATGGATTATTTTAAAACAGCAATGTGAAAAAAAGCATCTTCTGTTCCAAATAGTGTCTTCTCTCTGCTACTGTTCTCTCTTTTTGTTGCATTTTACAGAAGAGGTTCCAAAGGCAAATGCACTCAGCAGAAAATGGCATCTTGAGGAATATGGTGCATAAAATTCAAATGGACATAAAGTGACGAGCTGTCCATTCAATGATTTCCACAAAGCTATGCTGGAAGTATTGATGCACACAAAGTCAATGCTACTAGTTTAATGTTTGTTTTATTCTAATACCAATTTGTTTAACTTTAGTGCATTTACCTTCAGTGTTGTTAATAGTCCTATTTGGTGTTGCACACTATCCTCTGAGACTGACAACATATAGATCCACATATGTTGAAAACAATTATTTTCTAAAATTCAATCAATAAACTAAAAAAATTACATGAGCAAAATACAGCAGATGCTGAAAATCTGAAATATAAAACAGAAAATGCCAGGATAATTAATGGGCTGAATTTACCATTCAAGTTGGGAGACTAACCATGAGCTGATTTCCAGGTTGTGAACCTCAATGTGTACATGATGGGACATTGGGCACAATCAGCAATCAATTACATATCTGCAGAAATCCTGAAGATGCATCTTTTTTAAAGTGACAACAGCATATGAATCCCATGGCATATGAACTTCCTGCTGCCATTCTCATAGAGAAATTGCAGAAACAGTGGAGGACCCATTCACCACTTGGAACTTCCATAGCTTTCCAAACATGCCTACCATTGCCTCTATAATTATGTTTAATTGGCATCCTCCTGCTGACAGATGAAATTTGTAAATTTGAGTGGTGACATTTCTGCTTGACTCTGAAAGTACAGATGGCTTCATATTTCCCATGCAGAAGAGAAGGGTACTCCTCTGTTTTGACTTGTCATTATCTTTGCATCCTTTGTCATTGTTAAAATGTTTTCTACAATTTACGGTTGGACACCACATAATTTTTTCTAACTATAGAAATGTTTCTGTTACAATATGATACATTTAAAAATAAAATAAATAATGCTTCATTCAATATATTTATCTTCATAGAGAAGAAACAGATGTTGCATTATTCAGCAAAAAATTGTTCACAACATTTAATGAAGTCATATTTCAAGATGAAGCATTGAGTAAGAAGAAATATATCACAGGTCTTCCAGAAGATGTATGCAAGAATTAAAATGTAACAAAAGGAAATTATGCTCACTGATTAGAATTAGGTTTGTAAGAGGTTTACAAAGGTACCTAGGTACAGGAACATAGCAATAAATTAGATGAATAAATAATAAATAAACAGACCACCTTGGCCATCCTTCGCATCATCTTAGGTACAAGGTACCTAGGTACAAAATCTTAGGAACAAATTAGAAAAATAAAGAAATGAAAAAGTTCAGCATTACAATCCTTCATGCAGACCGTGCCAGGCCTTGCCACCAGATCATGCCGGGTCTGTCCCTTCCAGCCAGCGTCAGACCTTGATGCCCAACCACATCAAACTCAACTCAGGCTGCCTGTTCTCGTCACCACCGCAATCTGTAACTAATCAGAACTTATTATCTATTATTTGCATGTTATTCTCCCATCTTCTTGCGTAATTCATTTTTTCATGACAGAATGATCCTTTCCATTGCTATCAGACTCCAGCTTTAAGAAAGGGCTGCAAGCAATTACTGGACTTTTGAAAGATGTGCCTCGGTGTCTACTTGAACATAATTTTAAAGCGTAGGCAGGAAATTTCCACTCTTCTAGTTTTAATTTAATTTATTTAATTCTCAAAGTTGGACTCTTTCCCTATTCAATTAAATATGAAAATTCAGATCTTGTAAAAGGAGGATGGAACTGACTGGGGACAAAAGGGGACGTATGTGTGGAGGTGGAGAGCATGCCTGATGTTTAAATAAATACTTTGCATTTATCTTTAAAGAACAAATACTGTCCAAGTCTTTGCGAAAGAAGAATTAGTTAAGCTACAAGATGGGTTGACAATTGTTAAAGAGGAGGTAAGGATTAAAATCAGTAAGTCCTTCAGGACTGGATGAGATGTATCTGAGAATGTTGGGAAAATAAGGGTAGAAATTGAAGAGGTAATGCCCATAATTTCCCAATCTTTGTTAGGTATGAGGATTGTGTCAAAGAGATGGAGTTATTGGGGAAATAAATGTAAGGATAAATCCAGTAACGTCATGCTGGTCTGTTTAACCTTAGTCACAGGAACACTTTCACGATTAATAATTAGGGACAAAATGAATAGTCATTTGTACAAATATGAATTAGTTAAAGAAGAACATGGACTTATTAAAGACAAATTGTATTTAACTAATATGACTGTGTTTTGTGAAGGGTAGAGAATGTTGATAAGGGTAATGCAGATGGTGTGGTATACATGAAGTTCCACAATACATTTGACAAAGTGCTACTTCAAAGGATAATCAGAAAGGATGAATCCCATGGCTTAGAAGGAAACAAGGCCAAAGTTGGCTAAGTAACAGAAAATAGAAAGTGATAGTCAGAAGTTGTTTTTTGCATCTCTAAAGTTTCCCGTGGGTCAGTGCTGGAAGCATTGATCTTCTTGTAATTATAAAAGAGCATAATTTCAAAATTTACAAATGATACAAAACATGTAAGTAATGAGTGTGTGAGGAGGATAATGATGCACTTCAAGAGGATATAGAGAGGTTCCTGTAATGGACAAGCAGGTGGTTAATGCATTTAATACAGAAAATTGTAATGTGGCACATTATAATAGAAAGGAAAGGCAATACAAAGTAAAGGGTACAATTCTAAAGAAAGTACAGGAGCAGAGAGAACTTGGTGTATGTAAGCTTAAATCAGTGATGGAATAAGGATAAAGAGAGAAAGTGCTTACAAAGTCATACTACATCCTACGTTTTACAATAGAGGCATAAAGTTTTAAAGCAAGAAAGTTATGCTGATGCTTTATGAAACATTGATTCTGCCTCAACTAGAATATCGTGCACAGTTCAGGGTGTATATGTGAAATATGTGAAGACTTTGAAGTGGGTGCTGAGAAGGTCTATAGGAATGGTTGCATGGATGGAATGTTTCAGTTGCATGGATTGATTTGAGAATCTGGGATTGTTTTTCTTAAAGAAGACAAGTTTGACATAATTGAGATCAAGATCAAGATCCAGATAGAGTAAATAAGAAAAACTAATCCTTTTAGCAGAATGGAAAACAACAAATGCTAGTCCAAGATCCTGCTACAGCTATTGGCATAATTTTTTTTCTGTCCTGTCATAAACACTCACAATACAAACAAAATTCCATGAATGGTTCAGGGTACCTTGCAGTCATCTGCTGTCAATAACATATACTAATTTTAAGGTTATAGTCCTAGAAATAACTGATCTAATTTATTTTTAAATCCCTTCATAAAATAGATCAATATGCCACTAATTTGAAAATCAAACTCTTTAAAAAACTAAAACATGATCTGTCAAGCCAGACCAGATTTCAATCTGGGATCTGAATTGTCCATTTGGAAACATAACAAGTTAAGCCACATCCTGGATAACATTTTCTTTTCCAGGCACATTTTTAAATTGTACAGCTGGAGGATTAAACTCCACCAAAATAAATGCAAGTTCTTTACATGATTGCTTTTCCAAAATAAAATCAAAGGTTTCTGATCTAAATAGGTAAGTTTTCTTTCCATATTGTTAGTGATGTATATTTCAGAATGATGTTTGACAACACATGACTCAATGTTTCTTTCTCTGCAATTGAATATTCCTGAAATGAAGTCAGTTCCTTTGAAAAATAACTGACAGACCTTTCACTCCCCATCTTGTCATCTTGTAATAAACTGAATATCAAACTAACGTTACTGGCATTGACTACTAGTTTGAATGGCATTTCATAATTCAATGCTGCTAAAACCAACACATTTGTCAGCACATCTTTCATTATCAAAGACACTCTGACAGTCTTGTGTCCATTCAAATATTTTGCTTTTCTTGGACACATTTGTTAAAGGAGCTATGACAGTGCTGAAGTCCAGAACAAACATCCAATATAATCCATTCATGCCAACATATCTCAAATGTTTGTGTTTGTCCTAGGCACAGGAGAACTCAAAATAACCCTCACTTACACCTCTCTTGGTACTGTTCTGTCTTGTCCAACAGTCTGTCCCTAATAAAATCACATTTGCTTTGACAAATTCACGTTTAGCCAAACTCATAATCAAATTGGATCTCTGTAGCTTGCAAACAACTCAGTCAGCTTGTGTAAATTTTCTTCCCAGGTTTGACTCAAAACAGTCAAGTTATTGACATAAATTGTATAGTTACATAGTCTTTCATTTACTTTATTAGTCAATTGTTGGAGCATTGCTGGTGTATATTTTATTCTAAAAAGCATGACAATATATTGACATAGTCCCTCTGGTGTTCCTAAAGGTGATATTTCTTTTGCCCTATAAGAGAATGGAACTTGCCAAAATCCTTTTCACAAATAATTTTTTTCCAATTCTTCCATGCAGTCTTCCACTCATGGAATAAAATGATTTCACTTTCATTTCAAAGTAAATTTTGTGATCATCAATACAGAAGTTACATAACCCATTTGGTTTAGGCACCATCACAATGGGTGACAAAAATGATTTAGTTCAGTAATGTCATTGATGTAATTATTCATCATGAACTTTCTTTCCCCAAGTTGGCTAATTTCATTGTATTGAGACTGTAAGGGATTGAGTCTGTAAGGATGTTGTTTTATAAGTAATACATCCTTTACATTATTATCATGAATGGACAAGGAAGTTTTTCACCCTAATCACACAAATCAACTCATCATTTTGTATAGCCTCTGTAAACCACTTCAATAGTATTTTAGAAAATAGGATATTATGCTATCTAACATTTCAGTCTCTGGCTTATCTAATCTAATTGTTGGAGGATCAACTTTTAAATTGTCAATTTCAGCTTTATTCTCCAATTATTCTAATGTTTCTTAGGTGAATCCTTATTTCTTTCTCCGCTGTTAAGAACATTTTTGTCCTCACTGTCATCCCTGTCATAATATCTCTTTAACATATTAACATGATCCATTCTCTAATTCTTTCTCCTTTTCTATTCATCTCATTTTTACTCACGTCGCACTTGTTTCTCTTTTTCTTTTGACTCAAATCTGTTCATTTCCAGTTGTATCCTAACTAATGCGAACTGTGACATCTCAATTTCAGCTTTCCTTTCTTCCAATTCTAAATGTTAAATGATCACTCCTTCTGATAAGATTTTTTTTTGCCCATCTTCAATTTATCTGGTTACTTTCTAAGTTCAGTCAATGATTTCAAATAATCCACTGTTACATTTTCCATTCCTAGAGAAATCTTACAAATATGCAAAATCATCTTCAAAATCTCTGCAATAAACGTTTTCACAATGCAGCCATTTTATGTTCAGTTCTCCACATACCCATTTCTTTACAAGAGATATGAATCCATCTTAAAATAATTAACTTTGACGCTGGGTGAGCCCCCATTAATTTTGATCTGGGATCTGACTTAGAAAAAATGACAACTGCAGATGCTGGAGATCAGAGTCGAAAAGTGTGGTGCTGGAAAAGCACAGCAGGACAGGCAGCATCCGAGGAGATGGAGGATCGATGTTTTGGGCATAAGCCCTTCATCAGGGATGTGGGTGGAGCAGCGGGGGGGGGGGCTGAGAGATAAATAGGAGGATGTGGGTGGGGGTGGGAGGAAGGTAGCTGGGAATGTGATAGGTAGACACAGGTGAGGTGTGATAGTGATAGGTTGGAGGGAAGGGTGGAGCAGATAGGTGGGAAGGAAGATGGACAGATAGGACAGCTCAAGAGGACAGTGCTGAGTTGGAGGGTTGGATCTGGGATGAGGTGATGGCGTTCTTCCTCCAGGCGTTGTGTGGCTTGGATTTGGCGATGGAGAAGTCCTCATCGATGGACTTGCATGTCTTTGGTGGAGTGGGAGGTGGGAGCGGAAGAGTTCGGCCACAGGGTGGTGGGGGCATTTGACACATGTCCCAGAGATGTTCCCTAAAAACATTCTGCGAGTTGGCGTCCAGTCTTCCCAATGTAGAGGAGACCACATCGAGAGCAACAGACACAATAGGTGAGGTGTTTGGATGTGCAAGAAAATCTCTGCTGGATGTGAAAGGATCCTTTGGGGCCTTGGACAGAGGTGAGGGGGGGAGGTGTGGGCATAGGTTTCACATCTCTTGCTGCAGAGTTGCCAGGAGTGGAGGGTGGGTTGGTGAGAGGCGTTGACCTAATGAAGTAATCACGGAGGGAATGGTCTCTGCAGAAGGCAAATTGGGGTGGGGAGGGAAATATATCTCTGGTGGTGGGGTCTGACTGTAGGTGGTGGAAATGGCGGAGGATAATGTGCTGTATCCAGAGATTAGTCAGGTGGAAGGTGAGGACCAGGAGTGTTCTATTCTTGTTGCGGTTGGAGGGGTGGGGTTCAAGGCCAGAGGTGCGGGAAGTAGAAGAGATGCACTGAAGGGCATTGTTGATCACGGGGGAGGGGTAATTGCAGACCTTGAAATAGGAGGCCATCTGGGATGTCTTGGAGTGGAATTGCTCCTCCTGGGAGCAGATCTGGTGGAGGTGGAGGAATTGGGAGTAAGGAATTGTATTTTTACAGGAGGCAGGGTGAGATGAAATGTAGTACAGGTAACCATGGGAGTCAGCGGGTTTGAAGTAGATGTCTGTGTTGAGTCAGTCACCAGAGATGGAGACAGAGAGGTCCAGGAAGGGGAGGGAAGTGTCGAAGGTGGTCCCAGTGAACTTAAGGTCAGGGTGGAAGGTGTTCATGAAGTTGATGAACTGTTCAACCTACTCGTGGGAGCATAAGGTGGTGCAGAGACAGTCATCAATGTAGTGGAGGAAAAGGTGGGGGATGGTGCCAGTATAACTGCCGAAGATGGACTGTTCCAAGTACCCGACAAAGAGGCAGGCATTGCTGGAGCCTATGTGGGTGCCCATGACTACCCCTTTGGTCTGAACAAAGTGGGAGGATCTAACTTATCCAGTAGCTCAGTCAACTGGTATCCTCGCAATGCTCTCTCAAAAGCAGCTTAATTCATGCTACTAAAAACCAATGAGTCATTTTATTAAATTCCTCGAGCTGCTTTTAAAGCTTTAAAGACTAGAATAAAATTTATCTTCTCTTAATGTAAAGGCTACTATTTAGTTAAGCAAGGGTACCAATTTACAATGTCCAACAAATGCTGGTACTTATGAATGCAATCCCATTCGCAACGCAGGGACTGCCTGTAATTGCTAAATAGACTTTATCAAAATTAATTCTTCAACTCTCCCACTCACACACTCTCAGTGCAGAACCATTCTATCATGAAACATGTGTATGGTTATATGATATAAAATGAAAACAAAATGTGCTGGAGAAATTCAGCAGATCTGGTAGTATGTGTGGAAGGAGGATCAGAGTCAATATTTCAAGTTTAAAATGACTGTTCTTCAGAACACCTATAGAGGTATAGATCCGTATGATTATATATCCACATTACCCCCATTCCATGTCACATTGGTCCCAATTTACCAACATTTACAAGCAATATTCAGAGCATGTTCATTATCATTTAAAATTAGTTGAGAAGACATTTGCCCCTTTGGGCCAGTTTCTATTATTGCCATGTTGGGGATCACTTCCTGGGTATAGTTATAGATCATGTAAGAACAAGCCACTGGAGAGAAGTGTGTCTGTTGGCATGCAATGTCATGATAATCTGAATTAGTTTTCCCACCATAGTAAATTCTAACAAGTCAGAATGCAATAGAATTGAGTTTTAGTTTTGAAAACCCCAGGTCTTTGATTTGGCCCAGTCATTGCAATAGCATTATATAAGTTTATGGCCTCAGCCTATGAGATTTTCATTCACAAACCTTTTCAGAGTCTACACTCCCTACAGTAGTCAAGAGCTCAAGTCAGACCATCATGGGACAATGTCTAAATGCAAGCTGTGATCTCTTGCATTTTTGTCACAAAACTGTGAAGATTCCAAGAAGTTTGGATATTAGGATTCCAAAGTGACTCTACTTCCACTGACTTTTCAGGAACCAAGTTAAAAAGACTCAACCCTCTGAAAGAAATAATTTCTTTCTAACTCTATTTTAAATGAGTGATCCCCTTTTTGTAAGCAGTAATCCCTATTTCTATATTCCCCCACAAAGGAAACACTCTTTCCAGATTGAACCTGTTGAGATCCCTCACAGTATTATACACTTCAATCATGCCACCTCTATCTCTTCTAAAATCCAGAGGACTCTAGCCTAGCCTATCGAACCTTTCCTCATGAGATAACCTGTTTCTTCAGGTATTATCTGGTTAGCCTTATTTGAATTCTTGTGACACACTTACATGTCTTCTGAAATTAGATCAATACAATGCAGAAAGCTCCAAATGTGGTTTCACCTCTGCTTGAACTAAGTGAAGTATAACCTCCTGGTTTTGCATTCAATTCTTCTCATAATAAATGACACATTATGTTGGTTTTCCAAATTATTTACTGCACTTGCATATTAACCTTTTGTAATTCATGCACGAAGACAAACCTTCTACATTTCCTTGTCAAAACCCTTTGTAATTTTAGATAATTGATGTGATCTTCTCTTTAACATTTCTGTTCTAATGGAAAGAGATCCATTTTGTCCCAATTCTGTTTGGGACCAAAGCCTCTCTGACATTATGCCAGCGATCTCTTCATCTCTCTTTTTTGTAATGGGATCAATTTATATGCAATTAAATTTAATTAAAATGTCTTGTTAAGCTCAGGCATGCAAACCCTTCAAAAAGCCCGAAAACATAGCTCTTGCAGAATTTGTTGTCTTTCCAATCGGGTGCTCAGACTCACTCACTCAATTCTGTAAGTCATTCTCCGGCAATTTGAGAGTGTTCAGTGTCAACACACCACTGTTAAACTCACCAAATTGCAATCATGCTTCAATTTAGTACATCTCTAACCTCTCAAGCTTCAGAAGAATCAATTCATATGATTAGCTCCTGAGTTATTGGCAGCTACATCAGTGATTTATTTTTGCACATCACACACTATCAGAATACTTATTGATCTAAAATAGTTTTAATCCAAAAGAACAATGCTTCACAGCTACCCACAGTGTTCATCTTGTGGATATATTGCAGTACACATCCCCTGGAGATTGCTCAGTTGAATCAGTAGTTCCTTACTTGTTCTGATATCTTGCCAAGATTTCCGCCTCTGCACACTCAAGAAATGTTATTCTGGTTCTGTAGTGCCCTTCCTTCTTTTAAATTAAATTGCCATCTGCATTCTGTGATCATCTCTGTATTTAATAACTCAAAACCATTTTATTGCACTTTGAATTAGTATTTATATTTTTCTTTAGCCACCAATTAAAAAAGGGTTATGCAAAACAAAAATTGAAAAACATGTGTTAAGCCTAATTGGGTTAAGCTTCTACTTTGGTTGCAATTATCCAGATGTGAAATGTATGAAAATGCTTTGGTTTTTTGATGTGAAGTTATGGTCCTCATTTATACTTGTATCATTACAAATCTAAATTATTGCAAGCATTAGCACAATTGGGCAGCACTTTCAAACGGAATTATTTTTGTTCCTAAAACAACTATCGCAAAGGCATAGAGTCTTAGAGACATTGAGTCATACAACGCAGAAACAGACATTTCAGCTAACCAGGTTTCCTAAATTGAACTAATCCCATTTGCCTGCATTTGGCCCATAGCCCTCCAAACCTTTTCTATCCGTGTACCTGTCAAAATGTCTTTTAAAAGCTGTAATTGTCCTCACCTCTACCACTTCCTCTGGCAGCTCATTTAAAACATGCACCACCCTCTGTGTCAAAAAGTTGCTCCTCAAGTTCCTTTTAAATCTTTCCCATCTCACTTTAAATCTATGCCCTCTAGTTTTGAACCCCCATACTTAGGGGAAAAAAAGATCTTGGCAATTCCATCCCTCAAAGATTTTATAAACCTCTATCAGGTTTATAAAACACTCAGCCTCCTATGCTCCAGGGAAAAAAGCTCCACCTATCCAGCCTCATCTTATAAATCAAACCTTCCAGTCTCAGTAATACCTTTGTAAATCTTCTTTGCACCCTTTTCAGTTTCAATAACACCATACCCATAGCAGGGCAACAAGAATTGTACACAATACTCCAAAAGTGGCCTTACCGATGTCTTGTACAGCCATAACATGATATCCCAACTCCTGAACCCAATATCTGACTAATGAAACTAAAGGTGCCAAGAGCCTTCTTCATCACTCTGTCTACCTGTAACTCAACTTTCAAGGAACTGAATACCTGCACCCCAAGATCTGTCTTTTTGACAACACTCCCCAGGGCTCTACCATTAACTGTGAAAGTCTAACCCTGGCTCATCTTAGCAAAATACAACATCTCATATTTATCTAAATTAGACACCATCTACCATTCTTCAGCCCACTGGCCCAGTTGATGAAGAACCCTTTGTACTCTTAGATAACCTTCTTCATTGTCCACTATACTACCACCGTCAGTATCATCCATGAACTTGCTAACTATGTGTCCTATATTCTCATCCAAATTGTTTATATAAATGATGAACAACAGTGGACCAATCCTTGCAGCACACCGCTGGTCTCAGGTCTCCAGTGTGAACAATAATTTCTACTAACATCCCCTGTCTCATACCATCGAGCCAATTTTGTGTCCAGTTGGCTAGCTTTCCTGGCATCTCATGTGATCTAACCTTATCAACTGGTCTACCACACAGAACCTTGGTGAAGGCCTCAATAAAGTCCATGTAAACAACATCTGCTGCTCTGCCTTCATCAACCTTCATCACCTCTTCAAAAAAATTCAATCAAGTTTGTGAGACATGATTGCCTCATCTCTCCTCCCCCCATCTCATCCTAGATCCAACCCTCCAACTTGTCACTGCCTTCTTGAACTCTCCTATCTGTCCATCTTTCTTCCCACCTTTCTGCTCCACCCTCCCCTCCGAACTATCACCATCACCTCCACCTCCATCTACCTATCACCTTCCCAGCTACCTTCCCCCAACCCCACCCTCACACTCCTATTTAATCTCTCAGTCCCCTTCCCCCTCACATTCCTGATGAAGGGCTTGTGCCCAAAATGTCGATCCTTCTGCTCCTTGGATGCTCCTTGACCTGCTTTTCCAGCGCCACACTTTTCGACCATGATTTGCAACGCACAAAGTGATCCTCACCGCTGACCACCATGTTGCATAAAACTGGTTGCAATACTGCTCACCATAAGATAGGTTTGCTGCCTCCATCCTCTTTTAGGATACAGGAACTTCTTGGTTTTATGTGGTAGAGAAAGACCGCATGCAAGTCTAAGAAGAGGAGGCTCTTGTTTTAAACAATATAGGATCACTGATGATCTATGGTTCCTTAAATGGCTGAACATTTCCTGTTAAGGTCCCTTGTTCACACCAATTACTGTTGGCAAAAAGGTATCAACCATCTAGCACAGAGACATGTATTGCAGTTGTGACCTACTACACTCGGTGGGATTATTCCTTCCTGTGTGCTTCTTGATTGACCGTTGTATGTAATAGTGAAGTAAACACATTGGTGGAAATAGGAATTTTTGTCTTCAGCATTGTCCCCAATAGCAACTCTGATAGTGATAAACCATACTGCAGCATGTTGGATCAGTAAATTAGCAATGCTGTATAGAAGTATAAAACATAAGAAGGTTACAAAAAGATATACTTAGGTTGAATGACAGGATAAAGATCTGGCAATGCAGTAAAATGTAGGACAATGTGATTTTGACTATTTTGTTAGGAAGAATGAAAAAGACACATTTGTCTAATTGGTGAGAGATTGCAGATCTTGGAGATGCAGAGGGATCTAGATGTCCTGCTACATGAATCACAAAACGTTAGTATGCAGCTGCAGCAAGAAATTAGGCATGAATAGTAGAAAGTCATTGTTTCTTGGAAGAGAAATTGAATACAAAAGTGTGAATGTTATGCTTCAATTATACAGGGCTCTGGTGAAACCATAACTGGAGTACTGTGTACAGTATCAGTCATCATATTGAAGGAGGAATTTAAATTCCTTAGGAAGCATTTCTGAGATGGTTCACTAGAATAATAGTTAGATGAGTAGGTTGTTTTATGATCGAAAGTTGGACAGGCTAGGTTTGCATCTACTAGAGTTTGGAAGAGTAAGAAGTAGAATTATACAAGAACCTGAGGGATATGGCAGTATGTATGTGGACTGGATGTTTCCTAATAAAAGAATAGGGAAATAGGAAACAGAACTAGCGAGCAGATTTTAAAAATAAAAGGACATCCATTTAAGACAGGGGTGAAGAGTTTATTTTTATCAGAGAGAGTTATGAGTCTTTGTAACTCTCTTTCTCTAAAGGAGGTGAAAGATGAGTCTTTAAGTATTGTTAAGAAAGTGATAGAAAGACAATTGAACACTTTGAGGTTATTAAGGATAGGCAAGCATTTGAAGTGATCAGGTGACCCATGATCTTACTGAATGGTGGAATCGGAGCAGGGGGCTTAGTATCCTACTTCCGCTTGTAATTCATCTGTTTACATATACATCTGTAATTTATTTTTCCATTAGACTTTGTCTCCTTAAGCTTCAAAATGTCCCATTATCAATTTAATTCTTGCTTCATGACCTCTGTATACATCACTTCCCTTACCTATGATTTTCCTTCGCTATCCAAGCCTCCTGATATTTGCTCACAATGGTATCAATTGTGGCTTAATCTAGCTTTCTTATCCTTTTTCTCTTTCTTTCCTTCAGTTTTCCCAGGCTGTATCTGTGTACTTTTTTTTTGTTTTGGTTTTCCCTTGACTACCAGGGATTTTAATTTTATCCCCTGAACCTTCAATGTCAGTTCCCTGTCTTGCTGAACACTAATTTGGGACTGTTGCTACAGGTCACCAGCACTCAATACAATAAGTAACTGCTTTGGAATGAGTAATTGTTCAGCTCCAAGAAATTCCTAACTCTTGTTACTGTGCATTTCTGATCAGGACTAACACACTTTTATCATTGACAGTAGGTTCTGCCTTTTTGAATTTTGCCATGAGCTTTCTTATGTGGGGTTCTTGAATGTTCAACTCTCCCTACTGCAGATTGTTTGCATCAACAGGATTTTTAATGTTGTGTGTGAAGAAATTTTCAGGCCTTTATCACTGCCAACATGTGACATGAGGCAACTAAATGGTAGATGTACCACTCCTCACCATGTTATATAAGCAATCCTCATCACTGATTATTTTACCTAATGAGGGTGTATGTATTATAGTTCTCCATGATGTAGATTTGCTGCTTTAATCCTCTATTAGTAACGGAGCCAAAAAAACCCCACAATAAATTCCATAATTATGACTTCCATAACTCAATTAGAACTGTGAACATGAAAAGTTACCAAGTTCAACTCATTCATAGTCCTCAATACCACTGCTCAGCCTGTTTAAACCCCTCCCACAAGTCCTTACATCTGATAAACACATATAACAGCTTCAAAAGTTTATGTTGACTCCTTTAATGATCTTCATTGGGTATCTATTTCACAACTTTTTGTGAAACTAAGTTTACTCCTATTCTCTTTTTTGCTTAATTCTTTGAATACTTACACCGTTTCCACCAGACCAACTTAGTTGATACACATTACAGTCTTAAAGACTTCAATTAAATCAATTCATGGTTCAACTTTTCCAAAGGAAACAGTCCAAATATATTTGACCTTTTCTCATAACCTAAACTCCTGATGGCTTCTTTGGCATAACTCAGTACTCTTTCAAACATTGTAATATCCTTCCTATGATTGAGTGTCAAGATCGACACACAATACAGCAGATGAGATCATAACAATGCCTCGTACAACATCATACCAACTTCTTTTAATTTATGCTCTCTCGCTTAATGAAACTTGGTAACCTACTTCTTTGTCTTACTGGAACAAAGCAAAGAGTTGTATATATATTTCTGATATCTTAAAATTCATACCAGGTCTTCAACTCTTGTGGAAAATTGTTGCATAAATGTTTTCCAATGGAATTCTGAAATAAAAAAGATTCATATTTATTTTTCATGTTTCCATATTTTCCTGTATCTCAATAGGTAACACTCACAGGGTTTTAAGTAACCTTAGCCCTGAGCTATCGTTCTAATATCATATGACAATGTATTATCTTCTCCCAACAAATCTTCAAACAAATATTTTGAGAACATTGTGTTTTGTTTTGATACAATATTCATAAGGCCAAAATAAAATTTTAATCAAAATAAAAATACTGTAAAAGTGGCATATTTCATAATAGCATGATTAAGTTATTTGTCAGCCTCTTAGTGTCTTCACTGAAGATTGTGTATGAAAGCCACAGCTTCTCTCAAGCTGTGCTTGAACAGCATACTTTTTATCTAGTGACAGAAAACAGCGTAATTCAATATGGTGTAGAAGAACTAAATTCCCTTGACATATCAGTGCTGTTCATTCAGCTGCACGATAGAATATTTTTCTTTAGATTCTTGCAGCTATAGCTGTTTCATTTTTCACAAGATATTTAAGGAAAGCTAGAAAACAAATTTCAAAAGCTTCATTCAGTTTAAGCTAATATTAAAAGGTTTTTTTTAAAACAGCAAAAGGCTGTTTCTATAATCACATGAGAGAGAGAAAGCAAGAAACAATGGTAATATGTACACATTCCACACCTCCCGTAGCTTTTATTTTCCATTCTAGAAACTTCAGAAAATATTTGAGAGAGGAATACGTTGGCACCAATTATTTGCGATCCTTGCTTATGCACTGCTATGATTGAATTTAGTCATTACAAACAGGTCAAAAACTTAGGTGCAACTCTGCCTCAGTAGGCATCTAGTTCCCATCCATTTACAGGATCACTATCCTGCCTCCAAGATGCGCTGACCAATCTGCGCGCTGACTGTTTTTCAGTCTCAGCAATGCTACCATAATAAGTGTCCAGAACCAGTACTGCACCCAACTGTTCTAGACTCAGCAATGTACACAACCTAACAAGGTGATTAGGGTTTTGGATTATTGAGGCTAGTTGTTTTGGTAAAGAGGGGGAGTAGGACAGTGCAGCAGAGGTGAGGGTAGAGATCGTCTGCCATGGGACCGGCCATTGCCATCAGGATAGCTCCCCCCACCCCATGAGCCACAGAGTGCCAATTTAGATGGCACTCACCTATATACCACCTTTTTCATTCTGGTGTCACCACTAACTGTAATGTCATGACATACATTATGCTGAGCTTGCAATATTTCTCAAGGTCTATTCTAACTCATGCTTTTTGTTTCCCTAACATACTTCGCAAGCAATAGAGCAACTGTTGAATGACTAAGTTGATGTATCGTTTAAGAGAAGTGAATACTTTGAGGATACTCGCCCACATAACTCATTGACATTCTGCACAAGTGCAGACACAGACATCTTGTTAGACACAGGTTTAGAGACAGTTAGGTTGTTACATGATGAGGAGCACATACATGCAATCAGGGCCAGGTGCTGGACACAGGGATAACAATAGACAGCTTCTGTTGAAGGATGCAGGACACACCAAGCCCTGCTCAACTGCTTGTAAATGTTGATACTTGCAGACTCATTTGCAAAGAGGAAACATATGAAGCAGCAACATGTCAGCAATTCTACAGGCAGTGCACACCCTTGGAGAGAAATTAACGGGTCTATCTCTTGCATGAGTGTGGTGATGTCTCCAGCATTTGTTTTGATGACCATGTCCTTAGAAAGAGTGGCCATTTCACGTGCCATTAGTTATGGCGGGCCATTAAGTGCACACTAGCTCACACCAGGAGACTACACATTTTGATGCCCCCATTATAGAGAAGGAAGGAAAGTCTCACCATAGTGGTTTTATGCCTTCACTGACACATGGTCTAGTGAGCTCCTGTTTGCTTTGTAAGATAACAGACATGGCTGGGCACTCTACTCACGGTGGACCCATTTCTCAACCATTGCCCAGCCTGCCGCAGACAGGGGCCCACATTTGCCTCCTGATCCAATGAATGAATCTCCTCCTGCACACATGCAGGTGATTGTCGTGGAATAAATGAGTCATGACAGATCACAGGTTTTCATGCATGGACTTGCACTATCACTTTCTAGTGATCACGCTGGAGATTGAGAGAGTCCCTTTTGTGATTCGTGAAAACTGCTGATTGATCAGAGAGCACTGTGATTGCCACATATGTCTAAAAAGTACTTGCCAGTTCCATGATCCTATATGTTCCCTTAGTGATGTATGTTCAAAGTTTGGAAACTTATGGAGAACATGGAGGTCTCAGCCAATGCCTAATAAGTTGGTGAAAATCCTGCACCATCTCTTTTCACAAGATCGTGTCACTCAGGCACCTGAAAGGCCAGCACATCCCCTCATAATCAAGGACCCGATGGGTGGAATTCTTCTCTGCTGAGAGCTGGCAACCAATCAAAGACAAGGAACTCTTCTATCCTTAGCAGTGCCATAAGTGGTAGTTGCTGCTGGTATGGCACTCACCTCAGGCCTGGGATAGAAGGACACAGGCACAAGTGGGTGATGGCAGGAAGGGAGTTACACAGTAGGTATCACAGGGAGAATAAAAGTATTGACAGCAAAGCAAGGGATAACTGTCAGCAATACTCCCCCACCCCACCTTCCCAATGATGGGTCTCTGTATCACATCTTTGAATGAGGGCCCCCATAATAACTCTCTGCTCATGACTGGATTATGCCAGCAATGGCTGGATGAGGGCCTTAACTGGGTTTCAACCATCCACTTATGGGTGTTAAACAGTGGTGAGGTTAGAAGGTTATCCATTGACCCTCCTGAGTTGACTTAATTGGGAAGAGACAGGAATTCGGCAGGATCCTTGCCTGCCATCCTCCCATCATCAACTCACTCTGGGCAAGAGCATAAGATTCTTCCCTTACTCTTCAACTGCTTGAATCCAATTCTCTTTCAAAATTCCACAAATGAATCTATCATACACACTTTGGCATAGCATTCCAGATCTCAGCCATTCATGGTGTAAAAAGGATGTCCTTCATGTCTTCACTGTTTCTTTGGCCAATCACATTACATTGGGGTAATCTGATTCTCAACTCTCTCACCAGTTGAAGCAGTTTCTCTCTACCTACTTTATACAGACCCTTCATAATTTTGAATAGCTCTATTAAATCTCTACCCGACCTTCTCAGAGGAAAATAACCCCCAACTTCTCCAATCTCTGAAGCTCCTCACCCCTGAAACCATTCTCACAAATTTGTTTTTGCACTCACTTTGGCTTTCAAATTTATCCTTAAGTGTGATGCCCAGAAGTGGACAGATTGCTCCAGTTCAGGACAAATAACTTTTTTTTGTAGAAGTTCATCATAACTGTCCCACTTTTGTATTAAATGTCTATTAATAAAACACAGGATGTCAGATGCCTAACCTTGTGCAGATCTTTGGTTTTCATCCTATGGAATTGCAAGCTTGTATTGCACTTTCAACAACTCTGATAAATCACACTTAGAGTAGGTCAAATGTTGGAGTACAGCTATTTAACATGATTTAATCTTTGGCAGTGAATCTGGAACTGTGTACCACAGAACCACAGAAGTGTTATGGTGCAGAAGGACGCCATTTGGCCCATCATGCCAGTACCAGCTCCTTAAATTAACATTATTTCTCAATTTCAATCTCCTGTTTATTTTCCCCATACCCTTGAATACTGAATGGTTATTTGGATTGAAACAATGTCCTGTTAAATAAATCAATAGAACCTATGACCCCACATTTCCATATCTTAACTACTCACTGAGGGAAAAAAGTTCTTCCTCGATTCACCATTGCTCCTCTGAGAGATTACTTTAAGTGTATTCAATGTGCACTGTTATATATTTGCAGAACCATCAGCAATCTAATTGCTTGCATGCTTGGATTTCAAAAGATGTAGCTACAGAGATAATGGATACATTCAATTTAATTTTCCAAAAATCCTTTGATTCTGGAAAAATACTGGAGGATCGGAAAACTATTAATGCGACACCCTCATTCAAAATGGGGGGGGAGGTAAAAAACAAGTAACGGTAGGCCAACTAACCTCACATGTCCTGTCAGAAAAATGCTGGAATCAATTATTAAGGAAGTAATAGCAACACATTTGGAAAATCATAATGTACAGATTATGATAGGTTCTCTCAGAGGGTTATGAGTCTTTGGCACTTGAAAAAGAGCTGGGGGAGCAGACTCCTTGACGTATTTAAAACTGAGATAAATAGATTCTTGATCGTAGGCAAATCAAGCATTATAGGGAAAAGACAGAAAGTGAATGCAAGGAATGTCGGATCAAACATGATCCTATTGAAAGATGAAGCAGGCTCAAGGGGCTGAAGGGCCTACTTCTATTCCTATTTGCTATGATCTTGTGGTCTTAACCAATTGTTGACATAGAGAGCTGTCACAAATCTTCCTTTCTACTCTTTTAAATGTACAATAAGACTTCAGGCAGGTACAGTGGAGGCACTGTAATAGAATGTCAAGAGGTAAATTGAAACATACAAATGGACATTTATCAAAATTAAATCAAAATACAATTACCAGGACAATGTACCCCAGCCCCTGCTGATCCCACCAGTCCCTTAAGGTATCCATTTTGCATTCAGCATGCTGCACATGCTGACTTTCCATGGGCACCTGAGAACAGAAGGAAGGGGACCTGACAGACAGGTTCTATGATCCCATCCTGTCTGTTGCCTGAAAGTGTTGATGTTCACCTTGACCAGGGCCATGGAACCTCCTTTCTATCCCGCGTCTAAGGGCTTTTTGGTTTACATTGGTTGAGGATGAACCATTGGTGAGTCTTAACATGAAGAGACATATGACTGAATAACAAGATGCGATTTATTTTGTGATAGCAACAACATTAAGTTATATTCGCTAGTTAGATATAATTACTAAGATTATGGGGAGACAGGGATGGCACATCTGATCTCATTGGGAATTAAAGCTGAACTCCTGGATCTTCTACTCAAGACTGCTACATCACCAGACTGAGCAGAGCCTGACACAATCTCCAACATTAAGCCTTTCAAAACCATTGTTTTATCTAACAGAATAAAGGTACAACTAGTACAGCAGCTTCAAACATGTAGTCAGTTAGTTTTATGCTCTTTTTGCACCATCTATATTCACACTAATTTGTTTAGTCGATCTGATATCTTGGTCAGTTTAGAATCCATGAAGGTTTGCATCTACAATTTTGCAGACCTAAACCATTTGAGAATCTTATCCACATTCATAAATCAGCCTTAATTGTTAGCTTTCTTGGATGCTTTCCTGGGTATTAATTGTAGCGTTCATTTTGTTACTTCAAAGGTTACAGTTTTAAGATGAGAGATTTGGGCAAATGTCCAGGCTGACAGTCTATATTTTGGAATGCTGCATTGTCTGGAGTGTTGAAGTGAGATGTTACACTGAAGTGCTGTCAGCCTTTTAGGGTGGACGCAAAAGATCCCATGGCACAATTTGGAGAAGATCAGGGAGTCCATTGCTAATGTCTTGGCTAATAGCTGTCCTCAAACAATGTCACAAGGACAGAGTATATAGTCTTCATCAAACTGATGCTTGTGGGACTTTGTTGTAGTTTATTTCTTACATTGTAGCACTATTCTTTAGAAATACTTTATTGGCTATAAAGTACTTTAGAAGATTATGAATGATATTACATAAATACAACTTTTTCTTTCTTTTCATGCTGTTGCTGCATCTACAAGGAGTAATTTCACAATTTCACAGTCTTGGTATGAATACAGAGGTGCCAGAGGTGAACGGAAAATCATAGGGAGTGTGTGGCTGAACTTCTAGATTGCACTTCCAGTATAAAATTCACACCAGGCGTACTCTAAAATTGTCCAAAAAGTATTAAAATTGTCTTCTCAGGAGTAATAATTTGCAAAATAATATATATTCATCATTCCATTGTATCTGGGAACGAATATACCTGTGATAAAATTTGTCACATTTTCTTGTGTTACCTTTCAACTCCATTGTTTTGAGTAGAATTGCAAATGTCTTTTTACACTTTCTTTGCATTACACTTTGCATGATATGAAAATTATCAATATTAAACCAGGAAACACATAAATCAGAAAAGCCTTTTTTGTTGCTGGCCAGTCAATATTCTTCCATGCTTTTATAATGAATGTGTTGTCTGTATAATGTATTTATGTATGTGTGTTTCTTATACAAGCGCTTTAATAAAAGTAACAGTTTTGTATTTTTTGCTGAGATTGATTTTGCTTGGATGGGATGTGACATTGGCAGGTGAGTTTTATAAAGTAATACTAATAAAGTATTAGGCATTATATCATGTCTTATCGAATACTGTAATTTAAAACTAAAAGCTGTCCAATGAAAACAAATTGAACTATTTGTCCTGCAGTTCAATGGGTAGAGTTACTGGTGCCGCATGTAATAATGAGCCTTACAAACTGGATTTTTATAAAATATATAACTCAAAATTTTAAAAATTCATATGGAGAATAATTTTACAACAACCTTGTATTAGTGCTCTTGCCAAATTTGAAGTTGAGGAGTATTCTTTCACTATAATTGTCCAAGCATTCATATACTTCAGTGGAATTCACGTTTACATTAAGTGATCCCCTCCTATTGATGGGATTTAATCTATACCAGTGCATTTAAACATCACTGCTTATTTGTCCATTTAAAAGGGAGTAATTGTTTCAAACATGCACCCATAATACAATATAGGTTGGAGAATCTGTGAAAATATGTTGCAAAACATTGGCAGACAAGTTAGATTGTATCTGACGAGATCATCCTGATATGCAATGTAATTTTATACATAATTTATATTTACATTTGAAAAATGTGGAATAAGTTTTCAACAAATTTGACATGATGGCCTAATTTCCTTTTCCACTTCAACCAGTAGCATCTTTCACTAATGAAAACCTTAGTCCTGAAATGCAGATGGGCACTTGCCTGTTTTCAATACTGGTGAGCTCATCTATGCACTGGATTTACCAAGGAGTGGCAACATCACTAAGGTCCTTCTCTTTCATTCAGTGAAAGAGCTCCCAATGTCTGACAGGATATTCTGTTCTGACAGGTCCTTTGCAGCATTAAACAACTGGAGATGGGCAAACCATATCCTCATTATCACAGCAGTCAGCTGCGTTTTTCTACAGTCAGCCACTTTGACAGCTGCTGTCGTAGTAGGATACTGGGGTAGGCAACCAGATGGTTAGAATACTCGGTGAGTAGGGGTCCAGGAGGCTATATGTAGGGTAGGATTCTTGAGGTAGTGCATCAGGTGGGTAGAGTATCAGGGCACAAGGTAAAAGATGCAGTCTTTGGGGTAAATGGGTATGAGTGCAAGATATCAGGTCTGTAGGGTTCTGGTGGAGTGGGATATTGAGTCCTGGCAGAGGTTTTGGTCCTGGCATCAGGGAAGGAGCATTGGATCCTGTGCAGGAAAATCAGGGCTGTCAGCTGGGCAGGAAGGGTTAAGTCTGGAGTGGATGAAAGGCAATGGGGTCCAGAGCAGGGAAAGAGGAAGTTGAATCAGAAGCAGGAAAAGGGATGCTTGAGTCTCGAGTTGAATCAGAAGCAGGAAAAAGGGATGCTTGAGTCTCGAGTGAAGAAAGGTGGATCCAGATATGGAGCCAAGGAAGGGAGTTCAGATCCACAATGGGGACAGGAAGGGTCAGGTTCAGAGTAGAAGACAGGGGAGCTCAGGTCTGAATTGGGGAAGGGGTCCATACCATGGGTTGGTTGTAGGATCTCTTGCAGGTGTCAGGTGATGGGGCAGGGACTGTCAGCTCCTACAGCATGGAAGAGGGATTGGTCCAGCACCACGGAGGGGTTGGGTTGGATCCCAGGAATGGTAGTGTCAGGTACCATGCATAGAAAGGGGTGTTGGGTGCAGTGGTTGGGGGTTCAGGTTCTGGGAATGGATGGGGGTAGGTGTTGATAGATCTAGTAACACAGTGTCGCAAGTTGACCCCTTTGGGCAGTAAGGTGGTCTGGGGTGAGGTGATGAAGGAATTGTGTCCCGGGGAGAGGAGGGGTATTGAATCAGGGTCTGCAACATGTTAGAGACTGGGGGAAGTAGCAATGTGAAGTACATTGAGGATTCTGTTCGATAGTAATTCAGGAGTCAGACTAGGTATTTAATACTCTAACATTTTCTCAGTAACCTTTTACTTAATTTCAGCAGAATCCAGATTTAACTGGATATTTTCAGAGAGTTCCAAGTGTGGGGGAATTGCTGAGTGGAATCATTAATTTCCCAGACAGAATGTGCCACACTGGGGATTTCACAGGAAAAAAATGGGCAAATGTTTGCAGATTGAGAGAGTTTGCCTGCTTTTCCTCCTTGAAAGTAGGTACTTGACCCTCAAGGATCATATCATTTGGTTTTGTATTTGTTGTAATATGCAAAATAAAACTTATTTTTTTTCCAGTAAAAATATATTTTTATGGATCATATCTTGGGTACTTTTCAATTCAACAATGCCAAAAAATGCAAATGAGTAACCAGTATGAGGTTACATGTAACCTTTGGAAGGACACAGATATAATAAGTTTTTTTGGATAGAGATATTTCGAGACAGATGGAGGTTCCACCCATAACTTTTTGTCCTCTAATCATTGGCATATCTGAGTCCAGATCTAATTTGCCATTCTCTGTCAAAGTTACGTCAGGAATGTGCTGAGAGGATCATGGACTTTCAATCCCATAGCACTTAAAGTTCCAATCTAAATTGTTAAATCCAACTGGAAAGATCCAAGTAAAGAAGAAAAGGCTGCAATCACAGATATTTGAATAGAAATAATGATTTTTTTGTATTCTTGCATGGGATGCAGACATTGCTGGCAAGACCAGTAGTTGTTGCCTCACCTTAATTTGGTTTGAACTGAGCACTTCAGAGGGCAGTTAAAAGTCAGCCACTTTGCTGCAGTTCTGGAATAACATATAGCCCAGATCAAGTAAGGATGGTAGACTAACTTCCCTAAAGGACTATAGTGAGTCAGATTTTTGTTTTTAGAAACATCAGCGACGATTACACAGCCTCTATTAGGTTAGTGTTTGATTGCAGATTTTATTAAATTTAAATTTCACCATCTTTCAAGGCAAAATTCAAAACTAAATCCCCAAAATATTAACATAGCTTCTAGATTAGTAATCCAGTGAAATCACCACCATGCCATCACTTCTCCTAAATTACATAATTCTTTTCAATAAGCTATTGGATGGTCCTTTGAATTTCTGATTTACTCACATCTTGTACAGATTTAGGAAAGATTACAGTCCTTTTTGCAGCATTAGACTCTATTAGATCATTTAAGCATTTGCCACTTGATTTGTCTTTGAGTGCTTAAGTTTTCCCACACTTTTTTTTTAATAACATCACAATGAGGCAAATCCAACCCAACTGAACAAGCCTGTTCCAGAGCCAACCTTCCCACTGACTCCCATTCCATCCTGACCACATCCACCCTGATCTTCCCCACTCCAAGTCCCCTCAACCTGGTGACTTACTCTTCACAAACCAATCCCCAACCTCTCTCCAAAACTTCATACCCTTCCATCTAGACCCAACATACCTTAAGCACTCATCCACTTACCAAGTACCCAATTCTCCTCATCCACCTGGCAGCCTAACCCCTCACACATTTTGCACACTTTTTCTCAGTTGCTGTCAAAGTAGCTTTGGAACCTCCCAACAATTTACGTCCTTTACTGTGACAGCAAGTGCATTTAAAAGGGGTGCGTCTTGGCTTCTGAACTGAATGGACTTTTCCATGGTCTCCTCCGATGGACGCATTTATGCCGGATCAGACTCGGAAGTTTGGCTGGATATATTGCTGAAAGGTCTGTGGGTCATCCAAAAGCAGCCAAATCTATTAGAAAAATCTGACTTATTGCTACTTTGACAGCAAATTCTGGTTAATTGTATTGATTGTGTCCTGCTTTGGAGTGAATTTCCTTTGGCTGGTTTGTGCAGATTGCACTATTAATGCATAATTTTGTTTTTATTTGGTTGCTAAGAAACAACAACATAACTTAAAGTAAATACAAAAGATGTTCCAGTATTCTACTTTATCTTACTGCAATTTACATTTATATCAATACACCACATAGAATCCATTGCATTAAAAATATCACACATATAGAGCTTATTAAATGAATAAATTATTTTTATGGACAATATTCCTTCAATCCCTTTACATGTAACTGTAAAAGCTGACAGTTCCAATGAAAGGGGATATAATATCATTCATATAAAGTATAAACATGCCTAGAGCCAATTAATAACTAATCAGAAGTGAGCTACACAATGACACTCTCAGTAACCTAATATCTCTGCAAACCACTTAATTTTTATTATACACAAGTGCATTGAGCAGCCAAAATAATCCAATATGCCACAATACACAAGGCAATTATGCTATATGTTTTTCTCTCCAATACGATACAATTATTCACATGTTCTTCAAGATTGTTTTGCTTATACTTACAATTTTTTGACACATGCTTATTTTTAATATTTCAAACTCAGAGGCCACTAGATTAGTTTCACAAATATTATTTGAAATTCTTGATCTGTATTAATTGTTTAGAAGAATGAGGGATGAACTTATAGAAATGTACAATTTTGAGGGAGTTTGACCAATTAGATGCTAAGATGATATTGTGGAGGAATTTAAAAATAAAGAATATCCCATTTGAGATGGAGATGACGAGGAATTTCACAATTCTATTTCTTCTTTCATCACAGAAGAATTTTAAGCAGAGTAACCTGCTGGACTCCATCTCCATTCCCAATCTCCTCCCACTGGAGTCAAAATAGAGCTTGAATGGCAATAAGTCTTTTGCACTTTAACATAGACGTGCTCCAAACTGCCTTAGGGGTGAAGGAGCAAAAAGGTACAAAGGGACATGTGTGGGTGTATGTTGCAAAAAAGACCAAATCATTTCAAAGGTGACAACATAAAGAAAACCTATGACTAAGACTTCACTTTTCATATGAGAAACAAAAGCAGAAATTGCTGGAAAAGCTCAACAGGTCTGGCAGCATCTGTGGAAATAAATTAGAGTTAATGTTTCAGGTCCGGTGACCCTTCCTCTGAACTCAAAGTTCTCAATGATTCAGTCCCTTTAGCTGTGTTCAACTATTGTGCATGCAGCCTTGCTTTAAATGTTCAATCACTATTATTTGGACCTTCCTTAAGTTTATGATCTCTAATTGCACTTAAGCATGATGTGCACCATTAGGTCCAGTACCAATTACAACAATGCCACAGACACAGACCTCATCTTCTACAGAATATTCATGATTTTGACACATTCGGGTAGAGAATAAAGACACAGGCACAGGTAAATATTTGAACCAAATGGTAAAGTGAGAAATCAAATGTAACTGTTTTAAAGCTATATATCTAAATGCTTCATTTTATGATTTACATCTGTAAATAATCAGAGGGCTTGCTTCCATTTGATCATATTTGATCTGATGCAAATACAACTAAGCATGAGGAATTTATTGGCAATCATTTTGATTGCATACACATCTTCCACTACATTCTCTGGATCTTTGATGCCAGAGAAAATATAAATATTCTGCTTATTTGGATTGATATTCATGCTTTTAGTAGAGATTATTAACCAAGGTTATTACAGGCAGCTATATTACAGGCAGTTCTCAATAAGCCTATCTCACTTAAAAACAAAAGGCTGAAAATACTCAGGAGATCTGGTAGTATGTGTGCTGAGAATTAATATTTCAGTTTGTTGTTCTTTTGTCAAAACTGGAAAAAAACATATTTAATGCTGGAGATGGAAGTAGGAGAAGGAAAGGATAGAACCAAAGATCAGGTCAATAACAGGGTTTAAAACAGGAAAGATTACATCACAAAAAGGACAAAAAAGGAAAGATTTGCATTTATATAGCACTTTTTACAATCGCTGGATGTCAAAAAGCACTTACATTCAATGAAGTGCATTTCATTTTGGTCTCTTTTATAATTGAGAAAAATTGAAGCCAATTTGACCACAGCAAAATCCCACAAACAGCAACATGACAAAACAAATCAGGTAACCTACTTTATATAATGCTGGTTGGAGAATGGACACTGAGGATAACCCCTCTGCTCCTCTTTGAATAATGTCATCGACATAAGCAAGTATCTAACACCTCAATTTAACATCTGAAAGTTGGCACATCCTACAGTTCAGCAATTGCCCAGTACTGCACTGTACTGTCAGCTCTTAAGTAGGGTTGAAGCAGAAATATTTTGACTCAGAGGCAAGGCTGCTATCAACTGATCAATAGCTGACACTAACAAAAACGGATGTACGAAACAGGGTGATAATAGTATAAGTAAAGAAAGAAAAGATGTGTATTATCACCAATAAATTATTTCAAAAATAATCAAAACAAAATACAGGCAGAAGTTATCAACTAAAATTATTAAACTCAAAGTTCAGTGCAGGAGGCTGTAAGTTGAAAGATGAGACACTGTATTTCAAGCTTATGGTGAGTTTGGAAAAGTCCATGGGAGCTTGTGCAGTGCAGGAGTGAACAGAGAGAATAAAAGTGCTAGGCAACTGGAAGCTTGGTCAGCTGAAGTAGGTTTTCCACAAAGCAGTCACACAAATAACATTTAGTCTCCCCATTGTAGATATCATTTTAAGAACGATGAATACAGTTTAGTAAATTGAGTAAATTTAGTAAATTTACTTTGCTTCAAGATTACCAGGATGTTGCCTGGGCTGCAGAGTATATGAAGTGAGACTGGACAGACTGAGGTTGTTTTTCTTGGAACAGAGGAGACCGAAAGGGGACTGATTGATTAGATTAGATTAGATTAGATTACTTACAGTGTGGAAACAGGCCCTTCGGCCCAACAAGTCCACACCGACCCACAGAAGCGCAACCCACCCAGACCCATTCCCCTACATTTACCCCTTCACCTAACACTGCGGGCAATTTAACTTGGCCAATTCACCTAACCTGCACATTTTTGGAAACCGGAGCACCCAGAGGAAACCCACGCAGACACAGGGAGAATGTGCAAACTCCACACAGAGAGTCGCCTGAGGCAGGAATTGAACCCGGGTCTCTGGCGCTGTGAGGCAGCAGTGCTAACCACTGTGCCACCGTGCCACCCACCTTGAGATGTCTAAAATTATGAAGGGCATTGATCGGGTAGTTGGGAAAAGCCTATTCCCTAGATAGCGATCAATGACGGGGTGGGGGGTGAGGGCGTAGACTTAAGGTAAGGGGCAGAAAACTTTGAGGTGATGTAAGGAAAGTCTTTTTCACCCAGAGGGTGATGGGAATCTGAAGCTCACTGCCTGTAAGATGGCAAGGCAGAAACCCTCAACATTTTATCAAGTATTTAGATGTGCACTTGTGATGTCAAGGTATACAAGTGTTTGGGCCAAGTACAGGAAAATGGGATTGGAATAGTTAGGTCATTCTTTTTGACTGGCACAAATGTGTTGGGCTGATGCTCTTTTTTAATTATACTTTTATTGAAAAATAGATATTTTTAATATTACAACAAATACAAAACAATACAATTCAAAACAATACAAAGGAAGAATGTTAAAAAACACCCAATCCGCCCTCATGTACAAATGTATAAATATATATAGAAAAATATATATTTTAAAACCCCAACTAACTATTTAACTAAATAAATAATAAAAAGGAACAAACTGATAAATAGTAATAACTCAACACAGCCAAACAAAACACTCATACGTTCGCAGTTCCTCCTCCCTGGATATTGGACTCGCAAAGCAGAATTGTTCCAGCAATTGCAATTAAACTGATAAAGACTTTGTCTATTTATCCTATCCATGCCTCTCATAATTTTGTAAACCTCTATAAGGTCACCCCTCAGCTCCAATGCTCCGGGGAAGATAGCCTCAACCTGTTCAGCCTCTCCCTATAGCTCAAATCCTCCAACTCTGGCAACACACTTGTAAATCTTTTCTGAACCCTTTCAAGTTTCACAACATCTTTCCGATAGGAAGGAGACCAGAATTGCATGCAATATTTCAACAGTGGTCTAACTAATGTCCTGTACAGCTGCAACATGACCTCCCAACTTCCGTATTCAATACTCTGACCAATAAAAGAAAGCATACCAAATGCCCTCTTTACTATCCTATCTACATGCAACTCGGGTGGGGAAGTCCAGAACTAGACGGCATAGGTTTAGGGTGAAAGGGGAAAGATATAAAAGAGACCAAACGGGCAACATTTTCACGCAGAGGATGGTTCGTGTATGGAATGAGCTGCCAGAGGCAGTGGTGGAGGCTAGTATAATTGCAACATTTAAAAAGCATTTGGATGGGTATATGAATAAGAAGGGTTTGGAGGGATATGGGCCTGGTGCTGGGAGGTGGGACCAGATTGGGTTGGGATATCTGGTTGGCATGGACGGGTTGGACCGAAGTGTCTGTTTCTATGCTGTAATTGGGCATTGGACAGTGACAGAAAGAAGAATCAAAGGTCAGGTGTTGCACCTCCTGCATTTGTTTGGGTTACTGAGGAATGTACCAGAGTGTGGTTAAGGAAATAGTCCTCTTGGAATGCTAAAAAGAGTGGGGAAGCTGTCTTTGAAAGTGGAATCAACCTGGAAGTGACAATGATGTAAGAGGTTAGTGGTGAATATGGAAGATGGTGAAAGCAAGAGAAACAATATTATGGTTGTGGGTGGGGATTAGGGGTGAGAGAAAAATTGTGGGAATGTAATGGAGATGGACAATTGCCTTATCAATCATGGTGAAAGGCTAATTCTTGGTAGGGGAAGTGGAAGATAGATTGGAAATGTTGGAATTGAAAGCTGAATCATCATAACAGACCCATGAAATGGTGAAAACAGGAGAATGGAATGGAATCCCATCAGAAATCAAAGTATGATGAAGTGGATTCAAGATCACTCACTAAAGTGGCCCTGATTTACCAGCATAGGTTCTGTGGAAGGAAAGCTATCCAACAGTGTTATGTAGTTCATGCTGGAGCTATGCTGAGCTTTGCCCAGTCTGATAATATCAAATAACATCTGGATGTCAAATCAGTTAGACCCTGACAGTCTCCTGATGAAAGCACATATGTCTGCTGTACCTCTTGATTGTAATAATTAATGTGGTTAAGAGTTACTAAGATGTAACAAACAATACCTTGTTATTTAAGCCAAGTGCCTGTCTTGCTGACTGTGGTCCATCGTCCATCACAGATTCCTGAACATCCTTATAGACAAGCATTGAATGGAGGATTGGTGACAGTACCCTATCCCATTCACAAGCCACAAGTGGTTGGTATTCAAGTATTGCATCAGATTATAGCAAACCTGGTTGAACTGGATGCCCATAACCATGTTCCCAGGAAAGGAATCACTTGCATTGCTGTAACTGTCATCTGACTGCCAACAAGCCTGACTTCTGTGGCCTTCCCAATTTGTGCCAATCTAGCTATGCAAATGAAAGTTGAGTTCTGCAGAAATGGATAGAAAATTTTCAAACTCATCAGCATTGTCAGCAAAAACGTCAAGAACAGACTGTGGTGAACCACAATCGTTCTATTCATGGGTAACAATGCAATCTTGTCAAAGTGGCTCAATAGTCAACACTGCTGTCTCACAGCACTAAGGACATAGATTTGATTTCAGCCTCAGATGACCGTCTGTGTGGAGTTTACACGTGCTCCTTATGTCTACGTGAGTTTCCTCCAGGTGCTCTGGTTTCCTCCCATTGTCCAAAAATGTGCAGCTTAGGTGGATTGGCCATGTTAAATTATCTCATAGTGTTCAGGAATGTGCAGTTTAGGTGGATTAGATATGGAAAACGTGGGTTTACAAGAATAGCTTGGGGGTCGGATTGCTCTTCAGAGAGCTGGTGCAGACTCAATGGGCTGAAAGACCTCTTTCCGCCTGTAGGGATTCTATGAATTACATTCACATCTTCACAATTATTTTAAAGTATATAATTTCCCAAAGATTACCACTTCTAAGTATCTAATCTAATAGGTTATTTGGAAGCACTAGCTCAGTCCAGTCCAACATTGACTCCTCCACGACATTTCTAAGTATATTATCAACATCTGGCCACTTCCAGGGATTCTTTTGTGAATTCTGAATGTTTTGTATTTTCTTTACTAAGCACAGAAATAAGCTCTGATGAGTAGATAATATAACTTGCTTGAAGCAGTTACTTTTTAACATTGTGACAGTGCTTACTTCAGAAAGCAATTGAAAATCCTTTTCAACTTTTGACCAACATTGAATGTTTAGGAACAATGGAGCAATTCTTCATCATTGCCTGAAAAGCAGACTGACAAAATAACATAGAAGGGCAAAACAAATTTCACATTCTTCAATAATTCAACTTTTGATGGGATTTCAATGGTAACATGTTAGAAATTATATACTAAAAAGAGGATCAGCCATGATAGTTAGCTTTAACATCTTTTCTAAATTTTCCCTTTATTCTTGGAATATTTTCAGTTAAACTGCAAATAACAATATTAGTCTCATCCAACTTAATCAAGTATGCTGTAATTGGAAGCTATCAAATTAACAAAGTAGAGACAAGATTAGCAAATACCCTGAATTATTGACATTATCGATTGACCTTAATGCAGTTTAATTACACCATCGGTTTCTTTAATTCCTTGCACACAGTTCCCTGCATCACACCACCCACTCCCAATCTCATTAAAATGCTTTCAATAACACTCAACATCTAGTTGTTTGTCCTTTATATAAGAGGATGGAAGGGTTTTATTGAGAGGCCTTACTCCTTGCCCCACAAAGCAAAGTAAAGCTTTACTGAAATAGTGTGTTCTGCTTCCAATTTTCCTCTCACTTGTTTTTCAAATGTGTAAAAGCTACTTCAGTTCCTTACACAGGTCACAGCTCAAACATCAGTGAGAGCTGAATGACTGTTATTAAATCTCAATCTGCGTATTAGAAAAACACTGCTGACTTCAAATATGTGCTTGTGCATTGGAATTCAAGTGTGTTTGTCATTATTTACTTCAACCACTCAGAAAAGAAGCTTAAAACAGAAATTGGCAGAGCACAAATGGGCCATTATTGAGCAAGTCATTCGGTCAATTGTAATTGTTTCTTCCATTGGATTCCACCATAGAGGTGTAGAGTCACAGAGCCATGGAGGTGTACAGCATGGAAACAGACACTTGGTTCAAACATTCATGCTGACCAGATATCACAAATTAATCTAGTTCCATTTGCCAGCATTTGGGCCATTTCCCTGTAAACTCTTCCTTTTCATATAGCCATCCAAATGCCTTTTAAATGTTGTAATTGTACCAGCCTCTACCACTTAGTCATAGAATCATACACGATAGAAACAGATCTTTCAGCCCAATTAGTCCATGCTGACCAAGCTTCACAAACAAAACAAGGCCCACTTGCCTGCATTTGGCCCATGTCTCTCTTAACCTTTCTTGTTCATGTACCTGTCCAAATGTCTTTTACATATTGTACTCTACCTTTATCTACCCACTTGCTCTGGCAGTTCATTCCATGTACGAACCACCTTCTATGTGAAAGCATTGCCCCACAGGTTCCTTTTAAAGCTTTCTCCTCTCACCTTAAAAATGTGCCCTCTAGTTTTGAACTCCCCTACCCTAAGGAAAAGACCTTTGCCATTCACCTTTTCTATGTCCCCTCATGATTTTATAAACTTCTATAAGGTCATGCCCCAACCTCCTATGCTTCAATGAGAGAAGTCCCAGCCTATCCAGCCTCTCCATATAACTCAAACCCTCCAGTCCCAAAACATCATAGTAAATCCGTTCTGCACCCTTTCCAACTTAATAATATCCTTTCTATAGCAGGGTGACCAGAACTCACCATACAGTCATAGAGTCAGGTAAAATTGATCTCAATGCTACTAAGAGTAATTGTCTACAAACTCTCTTAACCATTAGAAGAAATCTAATTTTGGGTGCCTCAACATAGTATTGTCTATCCAACATTTCATGTGGAGTTTACACATTCTCCCTGTGTCTGTGTGGGTTTGCTCCGGTTTCCTCCCACAGTCCAAAAAATGTGCAGGTTAGGTGAATTTGCCATGCTAAATTGTTCGCAGTGTTAGGTGAAGGGGTAAATGTAGGGGAATGGGTCTGGGTGGGTTGCTCTTCAGAGGGTTGTTGGGCCGAATACTTACACTGCAAGTAATCCATACCTGTATCAAGGTCATTTTTCCTTTGCAGTTTTCTCAATTCTACCCACACAGATTCTACTTCTTCTGACTCTACATCACTTCTTGTAATTGATTTAATCTCATTTCTTACGAGCTAGGCAACCCTGCTCCCTCTGCCCAACTGCCTTTCATTTCAATGTGATGTGTATCCTTGGATATTTAGTTCCCAACCCTGATCTCCATGCAGCCACGTCTCTGTGATAGCCACAACATCATACCAGCCAATTTCTATTTGTGCTTCAAGTTCATTTACCTTGTTTCATGTACTTAGTGCATTTAAGTACAACACCCTCAGTCCTGCATTTATTGCCTCTCTTCTCAAAGTTGTTTCCTTATCTGCTTTGCACGACGTTAGATTCCTGACCCTTTTTATATTCTCTGTCCGATTACTTGTTCTGAAATGTTAATAACCTGTGCTGAGCCTTCAACCAGCTTTAAATTTTTCCATAATTTTCCATGCAACTTAACCTACCCCGTACTACTTAGTTATCCATAGCCATAGTTATGCAATGTGCCAGGCGTCTCCTTCTTCAAGGACCGCAGATGGCCTCCTTCTTCAAGGACCGCAATTTCCCGCCAGATGTAGTCGACGATGCCCTCCACCGCATCTCTTCCACTTCCCG
>NC_057714.1:56812684-56827064 GCF_004010195.1 Chiloscyllium plagiosum
TGCCCGAAACGTTGATTCTCCTGTTCCTTGGATGCTGCCTGACCTGCTGCGCTTTTCCAGCAACACATTTTCAGCTCTGATCTCCAGCATCTGCAGCCCTCACTTTCTCCTCTGTTCTCAGATTACTCAGGACTCCTGTCGTTTTTTTTTTGGCTTGATTCTCTTTTTCAGGAATTAATACCTGGATGGACCACTTTGCCCTATATAATTTAGTTCATTCCAAAAAAAACTTCATAAAACGTTCAATTCATTATCAAAAGCTTGGGTTGAAAAGCCTCCAAATACTGACATGACCCAATCAAGCTTCCAACCCTCTCACCCACTTATTGGGCATCCAGCTCCAATTTCCCACCCAACACACTGGTAAGGCCACTGCCTCTCACACCCAGCTGCTGCACTCTCTTCCATCCACTTGGTATCTGTAACCCTTTCCCTCCTGTACTCCAACCCGTCATTGCCATGACACCCTACCCCTACATCTATCTTAGCCATCCACCTGGCACCCTACTCTCTCACACACTGACCATCTGTAGATCTTAACCACACGGCAGCTTACCTCCTCACCAATCTGTCACCATAAACCTCACCGAGTGGCCAGTAGCCCTCCCCCACCTGGCACCCTACTACTGAATTCACCTGGCACCTTAACCATTCATCAACCTGGCACTCATCCATATGGAACCCTGACCACTTAACCACCTGGCACCCTGCTCTTTCACTAACCTTACACACTTACCTTCTCTCAATAGCTGTCAAAGTGGAGCTTTAAGAGTTTAACATTGGAATACAGCTGCTTTTGCTGCTAAAAAGGTTGGTATTTTCAATGCTGTTTTAATGCTGCTGCCTACATGGATTTTTGGGTTGGAAATGGGCTCCTTCACAGAGAAAGCTTCTGGCCTGGTACTCTGCCTGTACAACTCCTCCCAAGCTTTTTAATTGATCTGGTTCGGAAATATGGTGTTCAGAAATGTGCCAGGCGTCTGGTCCCAGCATAATTCAGGTGGAGCCCCATCATATCAGAATGGCTCCCTCCTTCCCCAGTCCTGGTGGCTACGTCCTATGAACTCAAACCTGTTTCTCCCACAACAAGCCTGAATCACGGTTTACCTCTTTAAACTTGTTGACCCTGTGCCAATGTTCTCATGGTTTAGGTAGTAATACAGAGATTATTACACTTTTAGTTCTGCTTTTTAATTTAGCCCCTAGCTGGTCATATTCCCTCAGCAGGACCTTGTCCACCTTCCTACCCATATTGTTGTTACCTATGTGCACCACAACAGCTGGATCTCTCCCCTCCCACTCCCAGTTCTTGTGCAGCCTAGATTGATATCCTGCACTCTGGCAACTGCCAGGCAACACAACCTTCAGGATTTTGAATCCTGGCTACAGAGAGCAGCATCTATTCCCCTGACTATTCTATTCCTGACAACAACTGCATTTCTCTTTTCTCTCCTCTCTCGAATGGCTCCCTTTGTCACTGAGCAATAATCAGTTTGCTTATCGTCCCAACAACTCGCATTCACATACACACAGGGAGAAGAATCTAAAACTTATTAAACAAGCTCAAGGGCTGAGGCTCCTTCGACACAACCTCCTGAATCCTTAAATCCACCTCAGCTATAGTTACACCGACCTGTCCCTGACCACTCACATTTGAGACAGTTAACATAAGGAACGTGAGTGCTTCCTCTTCCTCTTCCTGATGTGTCACAGTGTTCAAAGTTCAGACTCCAACTCATCAGCTCTGAACTGGGTTCCTCAAGTAACCAATAGTGACTGCAAATGTGGTCACTGCAAACCACAATGTGGCCTACCAGCTCCCACAATGTTAAGTTACAACACAAGGCCCAGCCCAGCATCTCTACTTCAGTTACTTAATTTTTAATTTGATTTTTAAGAATTTTCCACCTGACTTTTAGTTTGCAGCCTGTAAATATTTCCCTTTAACTTCACACTGAAAGTAACCTATAATAAACAGTCAAATTAATAGCTATCACCATCCAATGAACATACAGTTTGCCAGTGATGTCACTTTTTTGTGCTGGGGCCCTGATCCTAAACTTCAATTGATCCATAAAAATACTTAAAACCATGAGCCAAAAAAGCAAGCAAATAGCACCTCTTCTCTCTGTACTGAATTTCCATACTGCCTCCAAATTCCACAAACTACATATTTACTTGAGCAGTGTCTCACTCCCAGTGTAATCTCTCGTTCCTGGCCATGTAAAACTTTCTGAACCCTTGCCTCCCATTGCAGCCTGGAATGCATCTCATCAGACCCTGGGGATTTATGCACCTGTACACTCACTAAAACATCTAATACTTCCACCTTATTAATCTTAATGTATTCTACAAGCTCTCCATCCTAACTGGTATTCGTGGCAACAATGTCTTTCTGCTCTATGAATGCAGGTGAGAAGTATTCAATTAAAAGCTCACCCACGTCCATGGGCTCCATGTATAGGTTGCCCCCTTGGTCTGTTTCTCTAGTAATCCTCTTGCTCTTAAGATATTTAGTAAAAAGCATTGGGGATTTCCGTGATCCTATCTGCCAAAGATATTTTGTGACCCTTCCCCTCCTAATTTCTTTTTTAAGTAACTTCCTTTACTCGCTGTGCTTTTCAAGGGCCTTGACTAATGTTTCCTTCTTTTTCTTTTTCAAACTGTTGATATTTCTTAACATCCAGAATGCTCTCCCTTCCTAGGGGAACATGCTGGCCCTGAATTCTCACGATACTACATTTAAAAGTCTCCCACTTTCCAAGTGTCTCCAACTTTCTGCCTATCACATTCCGAGCTACCTTCCTCTCAGTCCCTCCCCCATCCCATTTATCTCTCAGCCCCCTTAGGCACTGAATTGTCGATTCTGCTGCTCCTCGGATGCTGCCTGACCTGCTGTGCTTTTCCAGCACCACACTTTCGACCCTGATCTCCAGCATCTGCAGTCCTCACTTTCTCCTAAAGTAGACTTGAACCAAGTACAGTATAGTCAATGATTGCACAGCAAACCACACATTAACTCTACACAGTATCCGAATGGCTTTGGACACAGATCAACGTTGACAAATCATACTCTTGAAACACAGCTAATTATGGAGGGTGCCGTTATAAAGTGCCTGTATAATGATATTTTTCAACGGTTATATAACAAGTGCTCAATGGAATATTATGACAGAATTAGATAATGGGTCAGAATGAACTTGGAAATGTCAGAAATGGACGTCAAGTGGTAAAAAAAACAATAAAATGCAGGATATTGATAAGTAATATCTCAAATTTTCTGTGAAACGGATCTTACACATTCACAAAATCTGTAAGCGATAATCTATTACTGCATGATTCATCTGAATTGAAAATCTGTACATTTTTAGGCTAAATTGAACAATCCTCGACTTTTGCTGAGCTAAAATCTCATTGGTAATGTGGAACAGGATGGATGCTGCACAGCTTCGGGCGCTCCATTTGGCAAAGCAGAAGCTGCAGCTGAACATTCTTCCTGCATCTGTGGTCACCATGGAGACTAGAAATGTCTGTGATTTCCCACAAATTGCAAGAGGAATGTTTCACGGAGCTGAGTTCTCCTGCCATCGTGAACCTTACCAACTACAAACATTAAATAGGAACTAATTACTCAACCTTACCCATTTCTCTCTCACACTCTGTCTCTCTTTACTCCTAACAAACTACCATTCACAAAAAATAAGGACTTCACACCATGTCCCCCTACATACTTACTCAGTCTCTAAAGTTGGTTCCTAAAAATCCAATGCTCTTACCCAAGGTCACCTCCAAGGCTCTGTCTCTGGATTTAGGTTTGCTTCTCTCCTGTCCTGCTGCTGGCCCCACTGAGCTTGTTCTGGGCCCTGCTCGTAGGGGTTTCTCTGGAAGCTCCTCTGCCACCATTCACTCCCTGATTCACTCTGCTCTGCTGCTTCCCTGAGTAGTCTTTCTGTTTCCATGTACACATTAACTTACATTCCAGCCGAGTCTGAATTAAGATAGGTTGAATGAAAGATCTAAAAAGGATTTGTAGTATGGACTTCTATTTATGCACTTATCTAGCATGGCCCTTTGCTCAGGCTGGCTATCATTCCACTGACTTTGATTCAAGAGTAACAGTAGCCTAAGGAGTTTCCAGTAACATGTTCAAACATGGACAAAAGAACTGAATTCCAGAGGTGAGATGAGAGTGACTGCCCTTGACATCAAAACTGCATTCGATAGTGTCGTCACAAGGAGCCCTGGCAAAACTGGAATCAATCAGAATCAAGGGGGAAAGCTGCCTGTTGGGTGGATTCATGCCTAACATATGGGAAAATGGTTGCATTTGTTGGAGGATCAGTCCAGGATATCTCTGTAGGTCTTCCTCAGGATAATGTTTTAGGCCCAACCATTTTTAGTTGTTTGATCAATGACCTTTCCTCCATAATAAGGTCAGAAATGGGATGTTTGCTGATTGCACAGTTTCATCACCAGCTGTGACTCCTCAGATACTGAAGCAGTATCTGTCCAAATGAAGCAAGACTTGAACAATACTCAATTTGGGCTGGCAAGTGGTGAGTAACGTTCATGTCGCAGGCTAGACCATTCCTAAAACAGAGAATCCAACCATTGTCACTTAACATTGATTGGAATTCCCATCACAAAATTACTCACCCTCAACATCCCAGGGGGTGACCATTGATCAGAGACTGAACTGAATTATACATATAAATACTGTGGCAACAGGACTTTTTCAGAGATATGGAATCTTGCAGCAAGTAACTCCCTAAAACCTGTCCATCATTTACAAGTCAGGAGTGTAATGAAATACTTTCCACTTCTCTAGATAAGTGCAGTTCCAACAACACTCAGAGCTCAACTTAATACAGGACAAAGCAGCCCAGTTGACTGGCAACACACCCACAACCATCCACTCCCTCCACCACTGAAACCCAGTAGCAGCCCTGTGTACCATCCAGAAGATGCACTGCAGAATTTCACAAGGTTCCTGAGACAGCACCTTTCAAACCCATGACCACTACCATCTAGAAGGACAAGGACAGCAGCTACGTGAGAACACCATCAACTTCAAGTTATCCTCCAAGCTGGTCATCATACTGACTTACAAACATATTGCCATCCCTTCACTGTTGCTGGGTCAAAATCCTGACATTCCCTTCCTAACAGCATATAGATCCTACACCAAATGAACTGCAGCAGCTCGAGAAAGCCTCTCTCCACCATCCTCTAAATGCCAAGTTGGAATGGGCAATAAATGCTGACTCAGCCAATAAAATCCACACGCCCTGAATGAATATTTTTTTAAAAGGCTCTCACTAAGACTGATAGTAGCAATAACACTAATAACCTTTATTTTCTGACTTCATAGCATTGTCCAAGGTCCGCAGATCCTGCAGGACTCTGGTGAATACTTTACTGACAGTAAAAATAAAGGATTGTCGAATTTAGCCTACAATGTAAAGATTTGTAAAATCTATTCCACAGAAAATTTGAGGTGTTACTTATCAAAATCTTGCATTTTGTAGTTTCTTACTACTTGTTTATTTCTGATTTTTCCAAATTCATTTTGACTCATTGTCTAACTCTGCCTATGGGAAAATATTCTATTGAGCACTTGTTATATAACCATAGAAAAATAACATTTCCACTGGCATTAAATAATTGTGTCCTCCATAACTGACTGCTTCAGAGATCTCAAGTTTCATTTTGCAAGTATGATTTGTGAACATTAATTTACTTCCAAAGCCAATCATTAGCGAGACTCGGTTCAAGTCAACATGTCTACATGGCCACCACCCTGTGGCCAAACATTTCAACTCCCCCTCCCACTCTGCAGAGGATGTGCAGGTCTTGGGCTTCGTCCATCGCCACTCCCTCACCACCCAATGCCTGGAAGAAGAACGCGTTATCTTCTGCCTCGGGACCCTTCAACCCCATGGCATCAATGTCAACTTCACCAGATTCCTCATTTCCCCTCCCCACACCTTACCCTAGTTCCAACCTTCCAGCCGAGCACCACCCTCATGACCTGTCCCACCTGTCAATCTTCCTTCCCACCTACCCACTCCACCCTCCTCTCCGACCTATCACCTTTACTCCAACCTCCAACTACCTATTGCACTGTCAGCCAACTTTTCCCCAATCCCATTTATCTCTGCATCCCTGAAGCTCCCAGCCTCATTCTTGATTAAGGGCTCTGGCCCAAAATGTTGATTTTCCTGCTCTTCGGATGCTGCCTGACCTGTTGTACTTTTCTCGCAACACACTCTCAACTCAAGTCTACATGAGCCACCCATAGTTAAGCATCATTATCAACAATATCAAACAACTGAACAGGAGAGAGTAGTGTATTGGCTTTATAAAATTATTAGTCAATTTTCTGTGACATTGACCACGGTTAGTCAAGACCAATTAGAACTTTTAAGGCCCAACCGTCTTTGAAAGTGAGAAAAATGTTATTTCAAGAGAGTGTGGCTCAGAAAGCGGGGAGAGAGCTGTCAGAGAAATAAGGAAAGGATGGAAGATGAAGAAGAGAAGCAGCAAAGAGAACAGAGCAGGGAAGGGGTGGAAGGGAAATGGAAGCTGGAAATTGAGTGGGAATGAAAGAAGGAGAAGACAATGACAATCAAGGCACCAGGGAACAAAAGTGAGTAGAGGAGTGGAAATGAAGTGGCTGGGAGATAGATGACCAAGTGCTGAGTAATGAGAATTCAGATTAGTGCAACTGGGCAACTGAGACATAGAAGAGTCCAATTGTGGCTGGGGAGAAACACAGCTTGTGTGTGGTGGAACTGTTATTGTTGTGATGGCATCTTGTGTGTGTGGTGGCAGTTATTGTTTGGAAATGCATAGCCCAAGAAAATGTCAAACATATTTTTTAAGCAGTAAAGCTTCTCATTGGCTTGCAGGTATTGCTATAAAAGCAAAAGTAAAAGTAACTTGCATGAGGCAACAATTCATAATGTATAATGGATGGCATGGTGGCTCAGTGGTTAGCACTACTGCCTCACAGCACCAGGGACCTGGGTTCGATTCCAGCCTTTGGTGACTATGTGGAGTTTGCACAGTCTCCCTGTGTCTGTGTGGGTTTCCTCACACAATCCAAAGGTGTGCAGGTCAGGTAAATTGGTCACACTAAATTGCCCATAGTGTTCGGTGCATTATTCAGGGGTAAATATAGGGTAGGGGAATGGGTCTGGGTGGGCTACTCTTCAGAGGGCTGGTGTGGATTTGTTGGGCCGAAGGATCAGTTTCCATACTGTATGGAATCTTACCTAATCAACAAGGCCAGAATAATGTTACAGTTTACAATTCTCACCAATTGTCTGTAAGCAAATTGACTTTTAACCTTTTGCCCTTTTTAAAAAATTGATGGCCCATTTCCACACTCTCTCTCTTTGTGGACTTTGACTTTGTAAGGACTGCAGTAACATGTTGTGGTAGTAAATCAGAACCATGATTGTGTTGCACGCTGTTAAATTTAATCGTATGGGAACGGGGATGTGATTCTTCAGAACACAGGTAATTTGCAAAGGAACAAAGATTCAAGATACATAGGATATTATTCAAATAGCAACAATCCATGGATGGAATGACTGAGGGCTATGAATCTATTAAAGTATTTGTTTTTATGATGGAGTCCAAAATTCTAAAGCTGAAATTAGTAATCTCAAATTTCTTTGTGAACTTGAGGAATTGTAGGTAGTTTCTTCTCTTCGAAAGTAGTTCAAATGTATTCTGAGGAATGTTTGCTGAAATATAATTTCTGCTGCACTGTTTTGTTGAATGCAAAATGCTCAGTAAACTTTGCAAGGTCTGGAAGGAGAGATCACACTCCAAGTGAGACATAGCCTGAAGGAGTACATAGTTCGGAATTTGCAGGCAATGTGGAAAGTCAGTGCAGAGGTGCAAAGTTAGTTAGGGACAGTGTAAAAGCAAAAGAACAAGCCGAAGATTAATGGGATGCTAAAGGATTGGGAAACCTTTAAAACCAGCATAAGATAACTAAAAAAGTAGCAAGGGAGGAGAAGATGAAATATGAGAGTAAGTTACCAAGTAATATAAAAGAAGATTGCAAGAGTTCTTTTAGTTATCCAAAAGGTAAGAAGGAGCCACGAGTGAGCATTGGACAGCTGGAATATAAGGTTAGACAAGCACACGGTGAAGGAACTGCATCAGTATGTTGTGTCAGTTTTCACAGTGAAAAACGACAGCCAGCATATCAGCACTTCAAGAGAGTTAGGGGGCAGAGGTGAATGAGGTGGCCATCACTAACGAGAAGGTGCTTGGGGAAACTGACAATTCTGAGGCTGAATAAGTCAGCCAGACCAGGTGGACTACACACCAGAGTTCTGATGGAGTTCTGAAGAAATTGTAGAAGCATTAGTAGTGATCTTTTAGGAATCACTGGAGTCAGGGAGGTTCCTGAAGGGCTGGAAAATTTTTAATGTAACACTCCTATTTAAGATGGGATGGACAAAAGCCAAGAAACTAAAGGTCAGTTAGCCTGACCTCATTCAATGGTAAGATTTTAGAGTCCATTATTAAGGATGAGATTGTGGATAACTTAGAAGTGTATGGTGAAATAAGGCTGAGACAGCACAGATTTGTCAATGGGAAGTCTTGCTGACAAATCTGATAGAATTTGTGGAAAAGATAATGAGTAAGTTAGACCAAGGAGATTCAGTGGCCATGTTGTAGTTAGATTTACAGAAGGCCTTTGACAAAGTGCCAAACAGGAGGCTGCCTAAAAAGACAAAAGTTCATGCAGTTAGCGGTAAGGTACTGGCATGGATGAAGAATTGACTAGAGGGTAGGGGTAGGCAGAAGGCAGGGACTGGGGGTAAAAGGGTGTTTTTCAGAATGGCAGCTGGTAACCAGTGGAGTTCCGCAGGGCTCAGTGTTGGGACCACAACTATTCATATTATACATTAACGATCTGGATGAAGGAACTGAGGGCATTGTTGCTAAGTTTTCAGATGATACAAAGATTGGTGGAGGGACAGATAGTGTGTAGGAAGCTGAGAGGCTGCAGATGGACATGTTTGAAGAGTGGGCACAAAAGTGACAAATAGAATGTAATGTGGCAAAATGTGAGATTACTCAGTTTGGTAGGAAGAACAGAGGTGTGTGGACTACTTCCTAAACAGAAAAAACTTTGGAAATCTGAACACAAAGTGTCTTGGGGTCTTACTTCAGGATTCTCTTAAGGTTAACATTCCAATTCAGTTGGCAGTTAGGAAGGCAAGTGCAATGTTGGCATTCATTTCAGGAGGGATGAAAACAAAAGCAGATACGTAATGCTGAGGCTCTGGTAAGACAGCATTTAGAATATTGAGAGCAGTTTTGGATCCTGTAACTAAGGAAAGATGTGCAGGCGTTGGAGGGGGTCGAGAGGAGGTTTACAAGAATGATCCTTGGGATGAAGGGCTTGTCATGTGATGAGTGGTTGAGAACTCTGGGTCAGCACTTGATGGAGTTTTGAAGGATGGGGGGAATCTGATTGAAACTTACAGGATACTGAGGCCTAGATAAAGTGGACATGGAGAAGATGTTGCAACTAGTAGGAGAGACTAAGATGCAGGGGCACAGCATCAGGGTGAAGGGACAATCTTTTAGAACTGAGATGGGGGAGGAATTTCTTCAGTCAGGTGGTGGTGAATCTGAGGAATCCATTGCTGCAGAAGGCTGTGGAGGCCAAGTAATTGAGTATATTTAAGGTAGAGATTGATCGGTTCTTCATTAGTAATTGGGATCAAGGATTACGGAGAGACAGCTGGAGAATGGGTTTGAGAAGCTTATCACCCATAGTTAAATGGCGGAGCAGACTCAATGGCCTGAATGGACAAATTCTGCTCCTATATCTAATGGTCTTGTGGTCTTACATGTGCACAAATATATGTTTTGGCTGCATTTTAGAGGTCAGAGTTTAGTGTTGTAGCCTGGAGTTAAGGGTTTTAATAATGTCAGCCAACCTTGTGTGGAGCAGCAGTGATCCCTCAAATGTCCATTATTTCAAAACTTCATAATTAAAACAGAGTTGGGTTCAATATTGCAGAAGTCATGTGACCAAGCTTCTAGGGAAGGCAGGAAGTACTTACCATCACAACAAAGACTTAGGTTGTAGATAAGTAAGAGTCACATCCTCGAGGTTGAATGGGAAGTTATTAACACATCTTCTTACGAACTAGGAGTCATTTGTAATTCTCTTGTGTGGGCGTTTTGTTGTCTGTTCAAGATAATTATCTGTGTAACAGATTAGTCCACAATAATTAGTCTTACAGACCCATCATGAGGTACTTGAGGTGTCAACTATTTGTCTGATTTTTGGCTTCTGAGAAGTTTCTGAAAGGTTACCACTAAGTCCAATAACATGATTATAGCAGCCACATTCGATGAGTCATTTAATGTTTTATGATGCAGTCATATAAATATATAATTGTATGTCTGACTAAATTTAGACTGCATTCGGCTCCACCAAATCTGATAATGCCATATGGTCTTGGATGGACAATCAAGGACTGTAAGTCAACTGGCTCAGATGTCTCATCCGTGACTCCTGACAGCCTTAGAAATTATTTCTCAATAACCAATATAACGTGTACCAGTTGCCATCATGAAATAAACTACATCTTGTTTCTAGGATAAGTGACCCTTTTTAGTAAGACTCACAAGTGTTTCATACTCCATTAGTATTAACAAACAGGCTGTTAAAACAAGTATAGAAAAGAGAATTGGTGGCACCATTCTGTCTTAACCGTTAGCTGGTAGATGCTGGTTCTGTGATACATGACAGGGTCAAGCACAATTGAACTTCTTCAACCCCTTGGAAGAGACAGTACACTAAATTAGTTCTGACAGTCAATGAAACCATAACAAATACCATTGCTAAAGAATCCCAGCTTGATGATAATACCCTAACTAAAACACCTTCGAACGTCCCATTTCATCCTCATCCCACAATCTGCAAACTGCAGATAGAGTTGATACATATTCCTTGCTTTCTACAAATACTACATTCTCTCATCTCAGCCTTGGTTCTCCAATCTCATCAGGAAGAGTCAAAGCGATACTGGGTAACCTGTTAACTTGGTGAAGTACAACACAGGAACATATAGATGACCAAGTATGGAAACAGCAAGTGAAAGTGTGATCATAATATGACTTAGGAGGTGTATTTTGTCCGACGAAAAGAGGTTTATGCAGTCTGTTCCAAGCCAATAAAGTAAACAGCTTGTGAGGCCTTGTTTGTTTTTTAAAGTTGGAATAATAGAAGCAGCGTGAAAGAGTGGGGTTAAACTCCCACAGAACCAGAATTTTAGTTTAACCTTCAGTAGTTGTTGGGGTTTGGAAGCTGCTATATATCTCTTCCTTCTACATCCATCCATCTATCTCTATCTCACACACTCTCACTCATAGTTTTCTCTTGATGATTTTCCTACTGGTCTGGAGAATTGCATGTGAGACAATCTATTTTACTGAATTTGCCTCTGCCAAGGGTGTGTTTATTGAATGTTACTGTATTGCAACAGTTGCTGTTTCATAGTTAAATAATCCATGATCCTGTTAAGTTTTCCCATAGAGTTAAGTCACTCCAATTTTTCTTTCTTTTATTTGTATTTTAACTGTAGTGTGAGAATAAAGTGTGTTTCGATCAACTGAATTGCATCTGGAACACAATGCCTTACACATGCCTTTGAAGATAAGAAAAAGTTGGGGACTCAGCTATCTTCTTTATATATTTTGAGCTGGTTTGGTCTGGTACACAACAAAAGGCAGAGCCCAGCAACCCCATAACAATCAGATAAGATCAAAGCACTGCATTCTGCCACCAATGCTAAATGCCACACATACTTTTGAGACTGTCTCTGTAAGATTCCAAAAGATGTCATCTCTTAACAGCCCCTCAAATATTGTTATGTTTAATTAAGTTTGTTTTTTTTCATCTACAAGCGTGTGGACCTAATTTTACTATAGTGCCATCTGGTGGCTGGCACCTTTGGTGTCCTTATCCTGCTGTCTCTAGTTTCTGTTTGAGATAAATGGGGAATGTGATCCACCATCTTACAATGCTAGGACTGAAGTATCTTCAGTGCCTGCTAAACAAAGAATGTCTAAATCTAGACAGGTGGTGCCAGTCCAGTGGCATTATAGCTGAACGGTTAATCCAGAGACACAGATAATGTTCAAGGGACCTGGCTTTGAATCCTACCAGGCCAGATAGTAGAAAGTAAATTCAATAAAAATCTGGAATTAAGAGTCCTAATGATGATCACAAATCCATTACTGATTGTCGGGAAAAGCCCACCTGGTTCACTAATGTCCTTTAGGGAGAGAAACCACCATCTTTACCTTGTATGGCCTACATGTGACCCCAGACCCATACCCAATGTGGTTGATTATGAACTGTCTTCTTGGCAATGAAAGATGGGCAATAAATGCTGATCGAGCCAATGAAGCCCTCACCATGTGAACGAATAAATAAAATATAGCTTTGCCTAATATGAAATCATAATAATTAACAATTTCACACATGGTTTCTGCGTGGAGGAAAGTATTGCATATTTAGATTAGATTACTTACAGTGTGGAAACAGGCCCTTCGGCCCAACAAGTCCACACCGACCCGCCGAAGCACAACCCACCCATACCCCTACATTTACCCCTTTAACCTAACACTACGAGCAATTTAGCATGGCCAATTCACCTGACCCGCACATCTTTGGACTGTGGGAGGAAACCGGAGCACCCGGAGGAAACCCACGCAGACACGGGGAGAATGTGCAAACTCCACACAGTCAGTCGCCTGAGTCGGGAATTGAACCCGGGTCTCTGGCGCTGTGAGGCAGCAGTGCTAACCACTGTGCCACCGTGCCGCCCACCAATGTATGCCCACTTCCTCTAACTCCTGTTTTTCCTGAGCACCAATCATTAATGGAAGACAGTCTGAGGGTCCTTGGCCTCAACCAACATGTAGCACTCAAAAGGATTGATATAAATGCTCTGATAACTAATGTAAAACTAGTTTTTCTGCCATTTGGTTTAATCTGTACATACCAAAGTTTGTCTTGAACCTTCAAAAGAGTTGAATTGCTGCTGTGGGCCTATCATGTCCCCTGAAAGATGTTACCCTGCCACTCAATGTCCCCAAATTCTGGGACCTCTGGAAACACTGTTGGCACACTGTGTTTCTGTGCTGCGCTTTGCACTTGTGATTCTCTATGAAACTAATTGGCTCAGTTTCCATTGGCGGAGTTCCTTTAAGATTGAGATTGGACCCTGTTTTTTTCATGCATTTGCTCCTTACGTATTATCTGAGTGCAGATTTCTTTCAATTTCTGTAAGTGCTATTGTTTCTGTAATACTTTACCTACTGACTGGTTTTTCCTCATTATCTATTAAGTACTATATTGTGGACTGTCTGTGATCACTTTTTAGCTTCAGTACAACTTTTCCTGTTCTACAGTTTAATGCTTAATTAAAGTTTTAAAGTCAATTGCGAGCAGACCCCTGGCATCACTGACCATCACTGAGTATTTTGCCCATATTTGAGTTTGGGTCATAGAGTCATAGAGTCATAAAGATGTACAAAATGGAAACAGACCCTTCGGTCCAACCCATCCATGCCGACCAAATATCCCAACCCTATCTAGTCCCACCTGCCAGCACCCGGCCCATATCCCTCCAAACCCTTCCTATTCACATACCCATCCAAATGCCTTTTAAATGTTGCAATTGTACCAGCCTCCACCACATTCTCTGGCAGCTCATTCCATACACGTACCACCCTCTGTGTGAAAAAGTTGCCCTTTAGGGTCTCTTTTATATCTTTCCCCTCTCACCCTAAACCTATGCCCTCTAGTTCTGGACTCCCTGACCCCAGGGAAAAGACTTTGCCTATTTACCCTATCCATGCCCCTCATAATTTTGTAAACCTCTATAAGGTCACCCCTCAGCCTCTGACGCTCCAGGGAAAACTGGACTAGGGGGGATAGGACAGTGTCGAGGTAGGTAGACCTTCCACCCTACCAACCTTCGCATAAACCAAATCATCCGCTGACATTTCCGCCACCTCCAAACAGACCCCACCACCAGGAATATATTTCCCTCCCCACCCCTTTCTGCCTTCCGCAAAGACCGTTCCCTCCGTGACTACCTGGTCAGGTCCACGCCCCCCCTACAAACAACCCTCCCATCCTGGCACTTTCCCCTGCCACCGCAGGAACTGTAAAACCGGCGCCCACACCTCCTCCCTCACTTCTATCCAAGGCCGTAAAGGAGCCTTCCACATCCATCAAAGTTTTACTTGCACATCCACTAATATCGTTTATTGTATCCGTTGCTCCCAATGCGGTCTCCTCTACATTGGGGAGACTGGG
>NC_057714.1:56827080-56880909 GCF_004010195.1 Chiloscyllium plagiosum
TAATTCCAAACTTCCAGTTCAGCACTGTCCCCATGACTTGTCTGGACTTGTCCTACCTGCCTATCTCCTTTTCCACCTATCCACTCCACCCTCTCCTCCCTGACCTATCACCTTCATCTCCTCCTCCACTCACCCATTGTATTATATGCTACTTTCTCCCCACCCCCCCCCTCCTCTAGCTTATCTCTCCACACTTCAGGCTCTCTGCCTGTATTCCTGATGAAGGGCTTTTGCCCGAAACGTCGATTTCGAAGCTCCTTGGATGCTGCCTGAACTGCTGTGCTCTTCCAGCACCACTGATCCAGAATCTGGTTTCCAGCATCTGCAGTCATTGTTTTTACCTAGCTGGTATATGATGTAGAGTGATACCAATAGCATGGTTTCCATTCTCACACCAGCCAAGGTTACCATAAAAGTACTGTCATCACACCCTCTGCCCTTGCCCGAGGTGTGGTAAACCACCATTATCTCTCTTGATTGAGGAACTTTGTCTTTACCTTAGCTATACTGAAATCAAAGTTACAAAGCTATTCAACAGATATCAAGGAAAGATCTGACTTGACTTCTCATATTTGCGCTCAGCATAATCTAACTATTTCATTAGACAGCACAGGAAATGTAAGAAAATTATTCATATCATCCTCACAACTAATTGCTCCGTCACCAAAAATAAAGCAAGTTTTCTCAGGCCCATGAAAAATTAATGCATAGCTTCCAGCACCCTTGAGAAGACTGTTCCCCAACTATACTGCATTTCTGTTCTTCCTACTTCATTCTGCATAAAGAGGAACAATGAACTTTCTTGTCTGTTCCTTCACTGATCTCAGGTCACAAGTAGCTCAGTAAACTGGTGCTGTCATCAGCTCCAGCCTGCAAGTATCCTGAGGTATAGAAATTGGGAACAACACTGATGTTTACAACCACTGGCAACACCTTCCTTGTCGTACTTTTGCTTCTGTGATCACCTCAGTGGTGGAACATACCCACTGCATGTACCACTCTTGAGTGAGATGCAGGGAGGAGAAGTGTACTATGAGGACCAGAAATGCTTAGACCAACTTCAAATCATGACACTCATTCCAATAGTCCTCTACCATTTCCTCATAACTGAAAGAAATTGTGAGATTATTCAATTAATGCAGCATGCCATGAATGTGTCAGATTAAGTGATGGGATTTCTTAAATAGAGATCTGGCATTGCTTTCACATGATATGATGAGGTTGAATTGACTGAACAGACAGGTTTAAGACATCAGAAAGCTGAAATACAATAGGGAAGAGCTGAAGCAAGGGATGAAATGCAGGAGTTCAATGATTACGCCATGTGTATATGGTTGATGGTAAGGTGAGTGTGAAATGGGATTTGAGAAGGATAAAAGGGGTCAGGTTATGGAAGTAAGCCTGTTCTCTGGCAGGTCTCTGCTGGTCTTGCCAGGAAAAGAAAGGAATGTTAGTTAGTGAGCAAGTTCTATTGCGATTGACTGACATGGCTCCTATAACTGAATAGCTGGAGGTATTCAGAAGTAGCAAAACTTGGATTTGAGGCCAAAAGCAATGGCAACTGCATAAACAAGAGGTGAAGAATGTGAAAGGGAGGTATGAATCCTGATTGCTGATAGAAAAGTGGTGCATTGACCAATATCAGATGTTGGTAGTAAGGTAAGTAGAAAATGTTGATTCATTGCCACCAATTCTTTCTATTCATATTAGTCTAAGCTACTGACCTACAAAGTCACCAATGGGGCTTGGTTCTAATAAACAGAGTGGGAGTATTACATTATACTTAATAGCTAGGTACATTACATCAGAGTTACATAATGGTCTCTTGTGAGATATCCAGCTGGACTTAAAAGTAAATACAGACTAATGTTAGCAACATGGACTTAGTACTAGAACAACTGGAACATTGGTTATTTCCTCCCAGGAAGCAGTCCTTTATATCCTGATGGCAGAGTTTATCTCGTCATCTCAGTTAACCCTTTCAAGTACTAACTGATTTGAGTTAGGCTAGCTATACATTATGCTAAATATAAGTACAGCCAGTCAGCAGTGTGTTTCTCACTGAGCTTAAAGCTACTAAATCACATAAAAGATATATTGCTGTTGAATGGGATACCATGCGGATCCACCTAAATAATACCAGAAATTATCTAGTTAAATTATAATGTTGAATTGCATATATTTCACTTGTATTTTTTTGAGTTTAGAAGTTGAGATGTGTATTCAAAACAATGTGATTGTTGTGTAATATGAAATTTTTAAAAGTGAGATTATTAGATATTTTTGAATAAGGGCTTCAACAGATATATGACAAAGGCAGATAAATAGAATTGAGCCATGATCAGATTAGCTGTGATCTAATTAAATGGCTCAAGGAATTGAATAATCTATTCCTGTTCCCAAGTTTTCAATAAAAAGAAAAGTTTATAAACATTGCTTTCAGCAGTAAGTCAACACCATTGTCTAAGAATAATCACAGTCAAATACAGATTTTACAAATATTGCAAAATAAAGTCATTAAGGTTTTTAAAAAACCAAGCCAAAAAACTTCAAAGCAGTCAGAGTTTGCAATACATAAACAGCTGTAACTGACAGCTCTGACATTATCGCCAAGATCAGGACATCAAACTTAATTATCATTTATGAGGTTATGCTCATAATTCTTGATACTGAAATTCTGGTTTGCCTCAAGATAAGTTAATATTTTAATATCGTCCTTACCTGCCAACAACAATACATCAGTTTATTAATTCTATGCAATACTATTTGTTTAGAATTTTTATTCAAATAAATGGTAAATTGGTGTAATGTGGGCTTAACTGATCAGGAAAAAGGTTGAAGATACATCATGTTAGTCCACTCTTATTTGTTGCTAGGTGTCCTTCCTATAGTACATCCAGATTGAAAGATTTCATTTGTGTAGCATCTTTTGTAACCTCAAAATGCCTCCTCAGATGCTGCCTGAACTGCTGTGCTCTTCCAGCACCACTAATCCAGAATCTGGTTTCCATCATCTGCAGTCATTGTTTTTACCTAATTAAAGCATTTTCCAGCCAGTTAAACATTTTTGAAATGTAGTCACCGTTGCAGGAAGCATGGCAGCCAATTTGTGCACTGCAAACTTTCCCAAACTACAATGATCAGATTGTCTGCTTGAAGGAGAGTTTCTTGAAACAATATGTAGATAAGGGGCTATACTAAGACCTTGTATTGGGGAATGAGAGTTGCTGCTCATTTAACATTTCTTTGTCACTGTCACTGTAAATTGTTCTTTGAAATAAAAAGGATTGAAATGTTACTCTTGAACTTGTGTTGGCTGACAATAAAATTAGATCTGCTGCATCAATTCATTCATCATAGCGCTTTGATGTATGAGCAACTTTAATTAACAAGGCATCAATGAGCTCAGGTTTGTTGCATTGCTAATTCTTGATCTCAGTATTTGTTACTTCAATCAAACATTGCTGATTTTTGTCTTCTAATCTCATTTCATTGATGATAACAAAAGAAATATTCCTTTCTTTCTTTGTGATAATGTTATGAAGTGATTCTCTTTTGACAACAAAGCATTCTTGATAGATTCTTTTGTATTTTTGCATTCAGCCATGCATCTAGGAAGCCCTATTCATTCTCCTATTGATTGTATTGTGATTTGTTGACAGACAATGGTTTGTTCTTGGACCAGTTTCCTCTTAGAACCAGTTGAAATTCTTCTTTAGGATACTGAAGTCATGACATGCAAGTAGGCTCAATAGTGAATAGCATTGATTGTGAATTATATAATTATTTTCATCTCTCTTGCATTCTTTGTGCTGCAGTACATTTACTGTATACCTTTGTTGTGAGAACTATTTTAACCATACTAGCGACCCTCCAATTTTAATACCAATAGTAAGAGCTTCTGTAGCAGGAGCAACTTCCAGAACTGGAAGTCAATGCAGCAATCAGCAGACCAACACCAATCAGTGTGCATGGACTGGGAGAGCATTGACCCGCACCATACACGCTGATCATAGTGTTTTATAACTTCTGTTTTTTTCCTGAAGGTATTTGATTTGGTAGACCAGTAACATGTTCATATCATGCTGAAAATTAATAAGGTATCAATTGATGTGCATTCTGTCAAACTTGAGCCAGTTGAATCATCAATTTCCCCAGGAATATCTTTGGTGTATTTCCTAATAGTGACTGCACTACCACATTGAATCATTTCCATCTATTACCCCCACTGTTTTGTTTGCTCTGAAACCATGCCCTAGTTCTGCATATCTTCTGGAATGACCTATAATTTTAAGGATATAGCATTGCCTTATCACTGTTGTGCCTCTGAGGCTTTTTGGTCTACAGCATTAACACAGACATTTAATATTAATATCTGTTATTTTCTCTACCCTTTTGTATTGGCTTTATCGCATGTGTCTGTAAGGTGTATATACCTCATTAAATGGATAGTCTGTATTGCTCTTCAAATGTATGGCTGTCCTTTTCCTTTCAGGATTTCTCTGTGGGTCTCCCTGGATTCTGCTTCCAGCCTGAATAACTTTCTCCAAAGTCAAATCTTCCATGACTGTAACAAATCTGACAAAGCTCACCTCTAATTCCTATAAATCCATCATTAATGGATCCAGCATTCAAATTTCCACAGTTATAATATTCAACTACCCTGTTTAGGTTAATCATGAAATTATCTATAACTTTCTCTAGCAGCTGAACTTCTGTTAAATATTGTTCTTACAATAATTGTATATCTTGTTGAAAAGAAGTAATTGTTGAAACATGTTAGAACTTCTTCAAAAGCATCTACACCAATTTTTATGTTTTGTCACTTCATAACAGCCTCAGCTGTTGATCCCATTGAATACAACAGCCTATTACTTTTTCAGCTTGAGAGTTAATATTTAATTTGGAAGCATTTCTGTATTTTAAAAACTGTTGCCTGCAAGAATTGCAATCAAGTATTCAATTTGACTAATCTCTGACATTAACTCTTGATGGCAATATTATTTCTACTACCACTTAACCTTATTGTGATTATTTATATTTTTACTTTGAAGCTGTTTTAAATCTGTAACATTTCAATGCTGTTATTTTATTTTCCTCAAGGATTTAGTGATTCTGCAATAAACAAATAGGTTTAAATCTTATAATCTGGTAGTAAATCCACCTGCTTTCATTCTCTGTTCCTAAACTGTCTTCAAACTTTTATCTACATTGGATTAGCAATGTTGCAGTATTTACTTTGTCTGCAAGTCCTCTGAATGTTGCATGATATTCTTCCAAAAAAAATTAATTTCTATATTACTGCTTAGTAGAGGTTTTCCCATTATTTTTCTGATCGAAATAGTTTGTTTTATTTTGGAGCTTTATCCTGCCTTCTGCAGATTTCCTGCTTCTTCTTGGTCAAAATGAACCATTTCTCAACTTTCACATCTAAATTATGATGCATGTCACCGACACACATTTTAATATAATCTTCTATGGTTCTCACTTTAATAAATGTTTCTACCAAAATCAAGGCTTAATTTGTGAATGCCCCGGTCTTATTACAATCTTAAAATTATGTCAATAAGAAAATATATATTTTGTCATAAATTTGACAAAATATGTCCTTTTTTAGCAATATTCAAGTTCTGTGCTACCAAATGACTAATCGTATTTCTTCTAGATTTGTCCACTATATTCTGTCTTCAAAACCTATTGTTTTCTATCACTTTAAATGTCCTGTGCAATTTTTCTGATACTGCAGCTATGGTATAAGTTAATGTTCTAGCCTTGACTCTGTTACTCATTTTCACTTCTATCCTTTCCAACTTTGTCTTTTATACTGTTGCATAAAAGTCTTCCCGCCTTGTCCATAACGATTTCTAACTTTACTTACAGAGGTCCGAACTACTCACACAGGTCCTCCTTCTGAAAGGGTCTCTAATTTCCCAGTGTAGCAAGTTTTCACTCTTCCTAGTCCACACATTTTTCTTCCTGTGCCTCTTACCAGTTCTGTGGTGAAAGTTGGCTTGTGGAGCATTGTTTTTGACTGCTGCAATTCCCATTGGTGCTACTGACTACTTGTCTACACACTGCTATACAGGGACTCTCTGTGTATTCTTAAAGCAGCAATGTTCTTAAAGTGGTAGTATCGCTTGCTCTGAAAACTATTCCTCCAAGATTAAATGAATTTTTAAAATGCTACTTCTGTGAGGTATTTATGGAATGATTCTTCCCCATATCATTAAGCCACATGCTGTGGCACCAACTAATGGTGTTTTGTGAGTTGGAGTAGAATGTTTGCATCAAATCTCCTTTCTATGCTGAACTTAAATGTCAATCTAATTCAGACTTTTAGTTAAACTAACATTAAGCGACTGTTGAGTCATAACAAGGAGAGGAACTTGCCTTACACGACAAGATAGAGGGTATTGCATGATAGCAATAGGGATGTCATACATTTGCTTGTTAGGCACAAATATAAAGACTGAGGATCCAGAGATAACTTGTCTGTCTGCATTAGAACCTCATGCTAAATTACTCGTTCTCAAAACAAGACATCATCTGATTGTGTGGAGTCCAACACAATTCTACAACATTAGTATTTTCAAAGCCATTACTTTATACAGGATTAACCATCCCATCAAAAGATGCCTCAGACATTTACATCAGATCTTCCTTGCTTCTAACTGACAGCACTTTTAAATGGATGCATTACTTTTAACCTTTAGTGTTGCCTTCTTTACTTTACAGTTTATTCAGATAATTTACAGCTCTTCACAACTACTCAGCACCAGGATAGCAGGATCATTTGTTTCAGTGTTGCGAAACATACAATTAAATATTTTCTTTCATTTCTCCCTCTGATCTGAGTTATTCCTAGCTTTCATACCTCCCATATCGTTCCCTGTAGTTCCAAGTATTCTCATTTGCTGTTAGCATGACATTGTTCAATGTCAGAGCACCATTCCTTAAATGACTATTTTTTTCCAAATTTCCAGGAAAGATCCCCTGATATAGGCTTAGTTGGTGAGTATACACTGTCTTCCAGCATCAATCTTCACCTCAGATTAATGGTTGGATCTTTGTTTCTCACCGCTTCCTGATCTGAATGTTTTTGTTTCTTTTCTCTGGAGCAGTAGGCACTCAACTAGAGGTGAACTCAAACAGAACAATGCCCCCACCCCAGTCAGAAGTATCCTCTCAGGACATTCCAGAGGTGCCAAAGCCTACACTTCGAAGGCTACCCTTCCTCCTATCTTCAGCCCTTGTAGGAGTTTAAGGCGAGGGAAGATGAACCTTCATCTGGGCAGGACACACTCAGCATGTCTGGACACCATCTAGACACAACACCCTCCCATGATAAGCTGCCCAGAACTCTAGGGTCAACAGGCTCCCTCCACCTCAGCTGCTGACACTAAGTCTGCATCAAGACATAGAGGGAGGGAAAGGAAAAACAAGATCTTAAGAAGATACATAAGTGGCATGGGTGACACTTTATTGTCAAAAGTATTGTCACATTTGTAAATATAAATAGTTGATTTACCATATTCAAGCTACTGGAGTGATAGTGGATACTGTCCTCTACTTACCAGGCTGATACCTCTGAAATGAATTCTGTTTTTCATCATCTGACTGAATTTAAGGCATGGTCATTTGGCTGAATTATATGGCATCTGCGTTCCACATGTCCTGTTGGCGCACGATGTAAATGTAACATTGACTAAGCATAGCACTGTACAGCAAAATGTCGGCCACTGATCATTGCTGATAACCATGACTAGCTGCCTTGGTTTTGTGTATGTGCTATCTGACAAGGCAAGGCGGAAGGACTGTGAGAATGTTAGTTACAAATGACTGAACAAAGCACAGAAAGGCAAATTAAGTTGAGATGCCACAAACATCCAAGTAGGTCGCAAAATGAATGAGTGGTGAAAGAGGAAGCAAGGAGACCTGAGATGCATCTTTGTCCATTCCATGAGATGGGTGCCAGTCTTTCATGCGAAGTGTCCAGGCAGGAACGATACAATGAAAGATGCCAGTGCACTCCTAACTGCAGCATTGAAGTGGAGAACTATATTCTAGGTTGGTCAAAGGTGAGTCATGATGATGTGCTGAGGTTGGGGCCTGTCTGATACCAACTTCCTACACCCCAGCCCCTCTTTTTTTAGGGAGTTGTTGCAAGTGGTCACTGCCCATGGATTTTACCTTGAGAGATTGGTGACTTGGAGAATTGGAGCTTGAGGCACCAGGTACTCGCTGTGACTGTCATGTCAGAATTTTCACTGTCACTGAAATGTCAGTCCAGAATGTGAGAGAAGAGGAAACTGCAGATCAGTGAGAAGAGATATTTTTTAAAATTTGATTTGATTCATTATTTTCAAGTTAGAGTGAAAAGTATTATTTTGCGTGCTAGCCAAACAAATCATATCTTCCATCAGTACATCAGAGTAACAGAACAGAATGCAGAATATAGTGTTATAGCTACAGAGAAGGTGCAGAGAAAGATCAAAACTAGTATATGAGAGATCTGGATAAATATGTATAAATGGCACTCAATAGCAAGATTCTCATTTTGCTGTTCAAAACTTGATCACAGAATCAGGTTTTTCTCTTTCAACGTCAAGAATTTGTCAAAACTCACTATACTTCCCTATTTAACCTGACATTGCTTACATTGCTTAGTGGTTGAAAACATTTGGCACCCACACCCTGAAAATTATTTTTTAAAAATAATAGACACATAGAAATTTAATTTTCAAAGACACATAGAAATTTAGTTTTTATTGTTGTACAATGAGAGCCTATTACTTTTTTCTCAATGATGCATGATCAACCAAGTTCAAACAATTGCTAATAAAAGGTAATGAAGGTTTAATGTGCAGTGCATTTAATGTTAGATAGATATACCATGGGTTGGCAGTCAGGTGATGTGAATTTATACGTGTCACCTCAAATTGAGGCAGAATACTCTTTCAAAGCAAAGATGGGAAAATAAGATCAGGCTACCTTTTGCAGTCAGAGACTTTTTATCTATTTATTTGATATCCAATGATAATTGGACGCTACAGCTGTGTGTTTTTAATAACAAAAGTGTCAAATCTACACCCAAGTTTACACTTGATTTTGAATTATGCAGATTGTTTAGCTTGTCATTGTGAGGGCTCAATCCTGTGCCAAATCTGGTGATTTTTTTTTTGTTTCTTGCAATTTAATATCTGCAAACAAAACTCTTTCCTCAAAATATGAGTGACATTGTGAAATTCTGAGAGACTTTTTCAAACAGAACCATTGCAGTGCCAGGATAGCAGAAAAAAAGTACAGGAGTGGCACGATTGCTCAGTGGTTAGCACTGTTGTTTAGGGAATAAACAACAGGGATCCAGGTTTGATTCTACCCTCAGATGACTGTCTGTGTGGAGTTTGCATGTTCTCCCCCATGTCTGTGTGAATTGTCTCCAGGTGCTCCACTTTTCTCTCACAGTCCAAAGATGTGCAAGTTAGGTGGATTAGCAATGGGAAATGCAGGGTGTCTTTGGAGGGTTGGTACTTGACGGGCTGAATGGCTTCTTCCACACTGTTGGGACTCTAAGAGAAAGATTAATTTTATGGTCAGTTTGATGGATCTGGAAAAAGTTTGATGATCTGAGATTGGAAATTAGGCAAAGTTTTGTATCACAGGAGCCCCGATTATGCCATGTACATCCTTCTGTCTGATTGTCTCGCTCTCTGTCTGAAGTGCTCTCACCTCAATGACCCTGGCTGTTTTGTGAATTAGCATAGTGCTACTTTCCATGGTCATAAAGTAATATAGTGTCATGTGCTAACTCACTGAAACATTAACTGTAGACAAAGAAATTTCCACATCAGCTTTGCATTTATATAGCACCAATAACTCTGAAAATTGTCCCAAAGTAATTCACACACATGTAGTCAAAATGATAGATGGAATGCTGAAATAGAATTTAATATGAGGCTGATTAGAAGTCATAGAGTCCTATAGCACGGAGATAGGTCCTTTGGCCCAAACTGGTCCATGCCGACCAAAATGTCCATCAACGCTAACCCCATTTCCCTGCACTTGGCCCATATCCTTCTAAACCTTTCTTATCCATGTATTTGCCCAAATGCCTTTTCCATGTTGTTCATGTACCTGCCTAAACCACTTCCGCCAGCAGCTCATTCCATATGCAAACCACCCTCTGTATAAAAAAGTTGCCCCTCAGGTTCCCCTTTATTTTTCACCTGTCTAACCTTAAACTGATGCTCTCGAGTCCTTGATTCCCAAACCTGGGAAAAAGACTGAGTGCATTCACCCTACCCATGCCTCTCACGATCTTATGCACTTCTATACGATCCCCCCTAAGTCTCCTGCGTTCTAAAGAAAAAGGTTCTAGCTTGTCCAACCTCTCCATATAACTCAGACTGTTGAGCCCTGGCAACACCCTTGTAAATTTCTTCGGCACTCTTTCCAGTTTAATAGCATCCTTCCTATAACAAGGTGACCAAAACTGAACACAATACTCCAAGTGTGGCCTCACCAACATCCTGCACAACTGCAAGATAACTTCCCAACTTCTGTACTCAATGCCTTGACTGATGAAGGCCAGTGTGCCAAAAGCTTTTTCCATTACCCTGTCTACCTGTGACTCCACTTTCAAAGAACTGTGCACCTGAACTCTAAGTCCCTCTGTTCCACCACACTCCTTAAGGCCCTACCATTCACCATGAAAATCCTATCTTGATTTGACTTTCCAAAATGCAAGATTTCACACTTATCTATATTAAACTACATTTGCCATTTCTTGGCCCACTTCCCCAGGTGATCAAGGTCCTCCTGCAATTTCTGATCATCTTCCTCACTGTCCATGATACCTCCTATTTTAGTATCATCTGCAAACTTATGAAACATGCATTGTATATTTTCATCCAGATCTTTATTATAGATAACAAACAGCAATGGGCCCAGCACTGACCCCTGAGGCACACTATGAGTCACAGGTCACCAGTCCAATAAGCATCCTTCCACTATTACCCTCTGCTTCCAACCATCAAGCCAATTGTGTATCCAATTTGCCGGCTTCCCTGGAATCCATGTGATCTAACCTTCCAGAGTAGCCTACCATAAGGAACCTTATCAAAGGCCTTTTGAAACCCATATAGACTATAGATGGTTATGAAATTAAGTTATTTTTAAAGAGGGAATTAAAGGACAGAAAGAGATAAAAAGATGGAGTGAATTTGGAATAGAATTCTGAGTGTGGAACCTCTGCAGCTGGAGACATGCGAGACAACAAAGGGTCAAATGTTGGATTAATGTATAGAGACCAGGAATTGTGTTTGGGGGTTAAGAGTATAGGGATGACAGGTATTATTGGAAATAGAAAGGTGTGAAGACTTGAAGGAATTTAAATATTAGGCTGACAATTTTAAGATGTTAGTGTAAAGACATATGTAGATGAGCAAGAAAATGAAAAGTGACACTAGGAGCTGTCACTGGGTTAATTAAGGGAACCAACAATACAACTCAAGAAAGAGATAGAGAGGAGTTGTGTGGAATTCATCATTTCATCTCCCTTTATTCTCTCTTAATTTTTATATTCTTGTTTAAATTATAATTTTATAAACCTCCTTAATCAAATTTGATTCCTTGTATTCGCTTAGATCTTCCTCAGTTGTTTTGTGAAAGTGAGCTGAAAGAGTAAATACATTGTCGCAAACCTATGCCCAAGCTATAGATCATTAGTCAGGTGATGCTGTAGCACAAAGTTCAGTTGTTAAGCATCAACTTTTAATACATCTTTAAAAATATGGTTTTACCCACAACAAAACAACTATAAGTTACATTTGTATTGCATATACACCATAGGAAAATGAACAAGATGCTTTACATTGGTGTACAGAGGACCAGCCATGTAAATGTCAACAGGATAGGTCACAGGCTAGTATGTTGCAATGAGTGTCTCACATCTTTACTCCTCAAAGTCTCTGCAACACCTAAACAATAAAATCTAGGAGTTTTATGGAATATTCTGCACTTTCCTGAATGAGGTTATTTGCAACAACATTCAAATCATTAGCACCATTAAGAACAAAGTTAACTGGATCAATAGCTAACACGTCTTATGGATCTATTCCATGCATAGCTGAGGTCACCAACTGGAATTGCAGCATCAAAGTTCAACAATAAACCCACAAGCTTTCCATCCTGTAATAACAAGAGCAGTAGGTGCATAGGAACACTGTCAGCTCCAACCCACCCTCCAAGTCACGCATCTATCCCAATTTAGGTAAGTAAGTTTTTCAATGTTGCTTGGTCAAAATCCAGAAACTCCCGACCCAAAAGCACACACAGTGCAGTAATTCAAGAAGAAGCCTTATTAACAATTTATTGTTACATAAGATGTTAGATCACCCTGAAGAAACCTTAAAATGGTGCTGCTCCCCAATGGCCATGTGAAGTATAATGTGAACAGAGTTAGTTTGTGTGGAGTGAGAGCACATGTGGAAAATAGTCTTAATAATGTAACATTGGATTACAGCTCGGTATATCTCAGATTACAATGCATAGTAAAATGCTATAAACAGAGGATCTTAAGAATCTTAAGCCTGAAGACAGATTTTGACATGGTGAGACTGTGGTAAATTTTGCGACGAGGCTGTCAAGGCCTGTTTTGACATCTTAAGCAATAGACTGCATCTTTTATGCAGCTTCCAGGCGTTGAGGCAAATTTCTTGCTGGGTACTGGTGAGTAGTCAGTTAAGGAAGATTATTGATTGTGTCTGCTACTGTTCCCACCTCTACCAAGGCCTATGCTTTACCATGCTCACTATTGCCTGCAAAATCTTTCCTCACTTGCTGTCACCCACTCCTTCCCTGACACCACTAACCACGATGCTACCACTTGTTGTGCCAGGACCCATGAGTGAAAGCTATCCCTCTTGACTTGACTAAGGCCTGCTGACAACCATGACAGAAGCAAGGTAAGGCTGGCATCTCTGGCTGAGGGGGCAAAGCGCAAAAAAGCAAAGCAACACACAGATGGTTAGGATGCTGTGTGCATCCAGGTAGGCTCAGGGTGAGTGTACAGTATGATAGGAAGCAAAGAGCTTGGAGATGCAGCCATGTCCAGTGCATGAGCTGGATGTGTGTTTCTGAGCGTAAAGTGTCCTTGCTGCTGCATTACAATGATTGGTGCTGGTGAGGCTCGAGATTCTAAATTGAAGTTGAGCAAAATCCCGAATGTGGGTTGGACATGTGCTTTGAGGATTCTTACAGGCTGGCACACATCAAACATCAATGTCCATGGATAAGTGGTGCTGCTTCCCATACTTCTCATATGATTCTCCACAAAACTTACCATAGTCCATGTCGCTGAAACTCCTAAAAGATCCCGCCCTTGGTTTTCCTACAGTTGATTTTTGTTTCATCTTGGTATATGTAAAAGTTAAGGATGCAGAAGAAATAAACAGACAAAAGATTGTCAAAACTCTATATCAAACAAAATTAGTCTTCAGCAGTAAAACAGAACAGCTGAAATTTAATTGGTTCTCTGTTTTCCATGTCACTTGGTTTTCTTCCCCTCCATATTTTCTAAATTTATTTCCAAGAATGTAATTTACAGTACTTTCACACTCTGTATAAAAGCAGCATGGTTACAATTGAACTGGAAATCTGAAAGTGTAGTCACCATTTAATTATACTCTCTGCACCATTGCTTGTCTGAGTAATTGATTTAGCTTGGCACTTAAGAAGCTATTGACTTTTGAGGTGAATTAGTTGCACGTTTGTATGTTGAATCAGTTGACAAATTGTAAATTCAGACAATTTTTTATTTCTCAAATTTTCAGAATTCTTTTACTGAAATAAAGACAATGATCTGAAGTTATAACTTTTTTTGCTGAATGAGCTGCCTTTAAGTTGCTTGCACTCCAAACAATATCCTTTTAAGCCAGCTAGCTGGCATTTGCAAGGTTTTCAGTGCAATTGCTGATGTAAAAGCACAACCAATTCATCAACAATCCTGCGTGCTCCAGTCCCTGGTCCCAGAAATGTTGACAGTGCTGATTCTACAATAGGCATGCTCCCAATGTAATTACCAGATGAATTTACACATACTTCATATTCTGAACATCAGGTATAAGCTCTTTATCAGGAATGAGGCTTGTGGGCCAAGGGGGATGAGAGATAAATGGGAGGGGTGGGGCTGGGGGTGAAGATAGCTGAGAGCACAATAGGTGGATGGATGTGAGGGTAAAGATGATAGATCAGAGAGGAGGGTGGAGCAGATCAGTGGGAAGGAAGCTGGACAAACAGGACAGGTCAAGGTGGCAGTGCCGAATTGAAAGGTTGGATCTGGGTTAAGGTGGGGGGGAGGGGAAATGTGGAAACTGGTGAAATTCATATTGATCCCATGTGGTTGGAGGGTCCCAAGGCGGAAGATGAAGCATTCTTCCTCCAGGCGGTGGGTGGTAAGGGTTTGGCGTTGGAGGAGGCCCAGGACCTGCACGTCCTTGGGGGAGTAGGAGGGGGAGTTATAGTGTTCGACCATGGGGCAATGGGCTTGCTTAGTGCGTGTGTCCTGGAGATGTTCTCTGAAGCATTCCATAAGTAGGCGTCCAGTGTACCCAATGTAGAGGATACTGCATTGGGAGCAATGGATACAGAAAAATTGAGTTATGTTATTTCTAGAAAGTACATCTCTAACACTGTCAAGGCAAATGATGTTGGTAAACCAAAACCAGGGCAGAGATAGCGTGTTGGTCCAGGAGTTGCTGCTGGCCTTGCTCAAACAAAACCTGATATGTAATTTAAGATTCCATATGCCAGTTTGAGACCATTTCTTGGTCACTGATTGTGGACTCCTAATCAGAATCTATATCTATTGTCTATGTTTCCTTTTTAAATATTAAATCAACCTAGGGGAAGAAAGAAGTTAGATTGTGGGGAAAGAAGCCTTCTCCTCTCACATGCTGGGTATCATGCAAATCTTCTGGCATTTTTTGAGGATGTGACCAGCAGAATGGACAAGGGTGAATCAGTAGATGTTGTGTATCTGGACATTCAAAACACTTTTGACAAGTTTCCACACAAGAGATTAGTAAGCAAAATTGAAGCTCATGGTATCAGATGTGGATAGAGAGCTGTCTTTTTGGTAGACAGGAAGCAGAGAGTTGGAATAAACAAGTCCTTTTCAGAATGGCAGGCAGTGATGAGTGGGGTGCCACAGGTTTGGACCCCAGTTGTTCACAATATGCATTTGGACGAAGGAATTGAATGCCACATCTTCAAATTTGCAGATGACGCTAAGCTGGGTGGCAGTGTGGGCTGTGAGGAGGATGCTAAAAGGCTGTAGGGTGACTTGGACATGCTGGTTAGTGGGAAAATACTTGGCAAAGGCAGTATAATGTACTGGGAAAAACAGGAAAGCAGATTAGAACCTGAATCGTGGCAGTTTAGGAAAAGGTGAGATGCAACAAGATCAGGGTGTCATGGTGGAACACTCCGTGAAGGTTGCCATGCAGGTGCAGCAGGCAGTGAGGAAAGCTAATGGCATGCTGGCCTTCATAGCTAGAGGATTTGAGTATTGGAATAAGGATGGCTTGCTGCAGTTATACAGGGCCTTAGTGAATTCTTGTATTCAGTTTTGGTCTCTTAGTCTGAGGATGGACATTCTTGCTATTGAGGGGGTCCAGCGAAGATTTACCAGACTGATTCCCGGGATTACAGGACTTACATATAAGGAAAGACTGGATCAACTGGACTTGTACTCACTGTAATTTAGATTGAGAACGAGGGAGTTCTCATACAAACATATAAAATCTTGATGGAATTGGGCAGGTTAGGATGTTCTCAATGTTGGGAAGTCCAGAACTAGGGGTCACAGTCTAAGAATAAGGAAGGGATAAGCCATTCAAGACTGAGATAAAGAAGAATTTCTTCACTCAGAGAGTTGTGAACCTGTGGAATTCTCTACCACAGAAAGCTTTTGGGGCCAGTTTGTTAGATCAATCTTCAAGAGGGAGCTGGACTTGGCCTTTGTGGCCAAAGAGATCAAAGGATATGGAGAGAAAGCAGGAGTGGGATGCTGAAATAGCATGATCAGCCATGATCATATTGAATGGTGGTACAGACTCAAAAGGCCGAATGGCCTACTCCTGCATCTACTTTCTATGTTTCTATGCTGTAGGGGAAAGACATTGGACACTGTCCACAAGGAGGACTTGTACTTGTCTGCCTGAGCAAAATAGATTTCCATTCAATAATCTCTGAAGGAGACAGTGCTAGAGTACAATGGTGAACATGATTTTGGCATAACTACTGGGACCATGTCTTAAGGAAATCTGGCCTCATAAATCCTGCAAAATTCTTGAATATTCAGGAAGGAAAATCAACTGCAGTTCTTTACTACACATTACAACCTTCAAAGCCAGCTAGATTGAAAAAGGTAAGAGAGAGCACAGTAGTAAATTACCTCCAAGATTCGTAAGATTTTTGGGAATTTTTGGGAAGGTATAATCTAAGCAGTCACTTTTCCTCGAAACCATGGGGAGCTGGAGATTCAGTTCGTTATGAAGTGATATGGAAGTCACATAAAGCTAGAAATATATGGCAATCTATACATAGTAATTTAGGTCTCTCTCTCTCTCTCCCACAAGCTTGTATAAGGTTTTAATAAACAGCAATAGCTTCAGATTAGCAAGTTAATTGCCAACAAGAGAACAATTTAACTGTTCATATTATTAGTCAAGAATGGAATATTGACTATAATTCTCTTGACAGCTTCATACCTTCACATGAATAAGATATTTTGTGCACTCTTCAATACTTGTTTTTGCCTTTGTATTTTTCTTATGATAGAATGGAAATTTAATGTGCAGAGATCCAATTCCTTCTTTGATTCAGGTTTACATCACTGGAATTATTGTACTGAGTGACGCAGATTCTGAAGTAGTGTATCCTGTTGTCAGCTGGAATGTGTGTTCAAAAAGAAGGAAGTTTGTTAGATTAGAGGACTAGAGTGTGGTGCAGAATAAAGCCAACAACATATACAGGTATTCAATCGCTGCTGCATAGTTAATTAAGGCATGCCTCCTCACATACCCACACTTGCAGAATGGTTACCTATGGTCCTTTGTGGATTATGGTTTCAACATTACATGTTTTATGAGGGTACATATTACCATTTTCCTTTTTTTTCTTACTATTGGTCCTAACAAGACAGGCTACTCTCAAGTCTGACAAGACTGAATGGATTGTCTTAAACACCACATCTGGGAGGCACAGCAGGTCAAGCTATCAGGTTCTCTATATTCAATCTTCACTGCCTTTAGGAAAACATGGTTGCCATTGAGAGCTGATTCAACAATACAAAGGTACATGTAATTCACATTTTTTTTATCTGGAAATCAAATTTGCATTTTACCATTTAATGGAAAAATCCAGTCCACTTTTCATCATCTGTATCTTCATTTTGTTCTCTCCCTTTTTTAATGCTGAATAGATAATGACAGAAAAACAGCTTTTCAGAAAACCAGACAAGTCTCTGGAGATTAGCAGGCTATTGAAAACCTCCCATGCTGTTCTGCAGCAGAAAATTCCAAAAACGCAATTGTATTTTTTATTTATGGATACTTTTCTTTAAAATACACTTCAGCAGATAATTATCCAACTCATTCTTTGGATCTGTCTTTCTGCCCACAGAAAGATTCCACACCAATACACAGGGGATTTATTGATTGGGTCTATTGTTGGAGTCTATTTTCTTGATGTGGTGACATTCTTATAGTTCTGTCATTACCTATTCAGCATTTAATTTTCTTTGTGTCAGATCCTTCAGTATGCCAGCCCTCCTGTTCCCTTTGTATATAAGTTATTTTTAGTCAAACTGTATCTGCTTCTGCAAGATTAATTACAGTTCTAATCACTGATGTGAAAATATGACTTCTATAGCATTTTAATTCTGCCCATTTAGAAATGTCAGACTACAGACTGTTTCAAGGAACACATTGCTGCAAAATAGTTGGAATGGTAGTTGAGATTGAATGCCTGATGAAGGACTCTTGCCTGAAATGTTGATTTTCCTGCTCCTCGGATGCTGCCTGACCTGCTGTGTTTTTCCAGCACCCCACTCTCGACTCTGATCTCCAGCATCTGCAGTCCTCACTTTCTCCTAATTGGAATGATATCCAGTCTAGACATCTAGACAACTAATGCAAGAAATTTTGGGGATCTGCAGTCCTTTGTCAGATTAGTAAGGGGCTTATACATATATGGAGTGAAATAAAGACAGCTGTGACAAAAATTGGATATTTTCTCCAAAGATTAAGAATCTGTATTCTGTCCAGTGTTCAAAGTAATTGCCCTTTAACAAAGTACAGACTCTCACAGGTAAAACTATATTGCAAATGGTTTCTTGGAAACCAATGTATAATTCTTTTCATGTACCTGTTAGGAATCATTTTGACGAAAGTGGAAAGTCAGAGAGACAAGTAGATGTGACATTTACATATCACAAAGAAAACGTGTAATGTTTAACAGTCCAACATATTACTTAGTTTCTGTCTCCACAAATGATAATGATCTGATGAGTATTTCCAGCAATTGTTGTTTTCATGTTAGACTTCCAGCACCTGCAGTACGTTGCTTCAGTGTAATCATTAGGGACTGGGTGGCTACTTGCTTCTGAAAAGCATCTCTGAATCTTTTACCCAAAAGTAATCAAAGGAAGTGAATCAATGGGCTTGGTTGTTTAATACTTTGAGGGAAATAGCACAAAGCAACTGAGGTAATTGAACTGAATTCAGCAACACAATTATCCTGCTACCAATGACTATATACTGTCAAATGCAAAAGCTATCTGCCATAACTGAAGTAACATAGGTGGATTGTGGAAATCCCACATGAAATTCAAACAAAACAGTTAGACCCATTTTTCCTTGTTTGCAATATTCCAGGTTATTTAATGCACAAGGTTTCACTAAATTGGTGAGTTTATCTAACGGACACTTTTTGTTTTCTATTTGAAAATGCATTTGGAGAAGTGTATTCACAACAGTGGCTACGCTAACATTTTCTTTCAGTAATTGGATTGTTATCCTGTTTGATAATAGAAAGAGAGCATTTCATAAATTAATTAAAGCAAAGTTACTTTTAAAGATTTTGCTATTGCCACTTCTTTTTTGAACAACTGTTGTCAATCCTTAGTAAAAGTGATGGAAATGACAGGACTTAGATGGGATATTCACATTTAATTGCTTAAAAATTAATTAAATACATAAAGCATCCACTTCACTATAGGAATACAAATAGGGATCACAAACAGAAATCTGAGCCACTGTGAAACTGATCCACTTGGACAGTACAAGTTGAAGTTCAAATTAGCAGTTTCTTCTAAATTTTTGGGAAAATACACTTTTTTGATTTTTGACTTTTTGGTTTTGATCCTACATATTAGCATATAAATCAGCAGCAAGGTTAAGTTGTAACCTGGCAGAAATTTCATGATATCAGCCAGCAATGCCAGTTTTGTCTCTTGGGGGATTTGACAGGGTAGACGCAGAAAGGTTATTTCCATTGGTGGGAGACTCTCAGAACTGAGGGCATAATCTTAGAACAAGAAGTTACATATTGAAGTTAAAAATCACACAACACCAGGTTATAGTCCAACAGGTTTAATCAGAAGCACTAGCTTTCAGAGCGCTGCTCCTTCATCAGATGGTTGTAGAGTACACAGTGGTAAGACACAGAATTTGTATCAAAATTTTACAGTGTGATGTAACTGAAATTATACATTGAAAAACACCTTGATTGTTTAAGTCTGTGGGCTGTTGCAATGACCATGTTAATTTTACTTCTTTCATATGTAAATCGCAAAACTTTTTTTAAAAGTTACATTCTCAGGTGATCTTTAACAATTGGTGTCAGCCCAGATAAAGTGCTGAAGGTGTTCCTGGTGTTATGTGATTTTTAACTTTGTACACCCCATTCTGGATTAGTGGTCCCACCCTACCTCCTGCACATTCCACCCTGACCATAAATTTACCTGGACCATCTCTGACACCTCCCTCCCCTTCCTGGACCTCTCCATCTCCATTAATGATGACCGACTTGACACTGATAATTTTTTACAAACCCACTGACTCCCACAGCTACCTGGATTACACCTCTTCCCACCCTGCCTCCTGCAAAAATGCCATCCCGTATTCCCAATTCTTCCACCTCCGCCGTATCTGCTCCCAGGAGGACCAGTTCCACCACAGAACACACCAGATGGCCTCCTTCTTTAGAGACCGCAATTTCCCTTCCCACGTGGTTAAAGATGCCCTCCAACGCATCTCGTCCACACCCCACACCTCCGCCCTCAGACCCCACCATTCCAACCGTAACAAGGACAGAACATCCCTGGTGCTCACCTTCCACCCTACCAACCTGCGCATAAACCAAATCATCCGCCGACATTTCTGCCACCTCCAAACAGACCCCACCACCAGGGATATATTTCCCTCCCCACCCTTCTCCGCCTTCCGCAAAGACCGTGACTTATTTCAGATTAAAATCTGAACTACACCAATACTCAAAAGATTGCCCCAACAAAATATTTAAAATAATGCTCTTTCATCGGAACAAAATGACATTAGAATTAAATTATATCTGATTAGTTTGACCATAAAGCAATTCAGAGTTGGAAGGCAAGTCCACAAATTCAAATACAAATTCAAAAAGACAGTTTAAATGCACCAACACACCCATGTTGAAACAATGACCACACCATTTACAACACCAACTAGTCTTTACAAGAGGTTAATTGAGATTAACCAGGCAAGTAACTTAAGCTTAATGTCATCCAAATAAATAACATACACAAAGTATTATGAAGGAGATCACGTAGCTAATGCTTTCCAAAATGAAACAAATTCAGAGGTGACTTTATTTCTGATGAAGGGCTTTTGCCCAAAATGTCGATTTCGCTGCTCCTTGGATGCTGCCTGAACTGCTGTGCTCTTCCAGCACCACTAATCCAGAATCTGGTTTCCAGCATCTGCAGTCATTGTTTTTACCTGTTTGTACACCCCAGTCCAACGCCAGCATCTCCAAATCATAACTTACATATTGAAGACAGAGATGAGGACGAATTTCTTCTCTCAAAGAGTAACAAATCTGTAGAATTCTTTACTGCAGAGACTTGTAAAGATTGGGTTTGTTATATATCTTCAGGGCTGAGATAGACTTTTAATCAGTTAGAAATCAAGGGTTATAGGGAAAACGGGAGTTGAGGATTATTAAATTGAATTAGCTTTATTGTCACATGTAATCAAAAGAGTACCGTTAAAAATTTATAGGTTGCCACTTACACTGCTATCGTAGGTACAAAGGTACCTCGGTACAGCTTCTTCTGTTACAAGATCAGTTACAGTGTAACGATGTCCCCAACACACAGCACCATCTTAGGTACAGAATGCCTAGGTACAATCCTTAGTTACAAAATAGGCAACTGAAGAAAAAATATTACATTACAGCTATGCACTGTATAACGATAGGTCAGAAAGACAAAAAACAAGTTAAAAAGACAAACGTCACGGTCTCTGTCCAAGGGCTACCTGCATCAGACCAATGCATGGGGCTTCCACATGGTTTGACCGCTGGCCACTGCCACTTCTCTCTGCCCTGGGTTGCTGTTCCCACTATGCACTGGGCCACTGGTGTCTCTGCTTTGGGGCCAGGGCCGGGTGTCCGAGGCCAAGACAAGGGAAGAAAATAGGGAGAAGAAAAGTAAAAGAAGAAAAGTAACGGCAGAGTGGACGAGCTCTGCCTACAGCATCCTACTCCGCCACCATCTTACCGGAAGATCTCAGATCTCATTGAAAGGTGGAGCAGACTTGATGGACTGAATGGCCTACTTCTGCTCCTATTTCTTTTGGTCTTGTGGAAGCAGGTTTTACAGTAAAAGCAGGTCCTTGAGTGCTAAGAATCAAAGGAAATATTGCAGTTTCATGTATTTAATGCAATTAGAAAACCTGCCTTCCACTTTCAGCAATCCCTGGCTGAGAAACATAATATCAATTTCCAGGTTCTTTTTACTGGCAGAAAACGTAACTCACTGAGATCCTGACTGTTGAAACATCCCATGTATTCCTGACCAGGACAGTTGAAAGGCAGGTTTTTCAACATGCTGCTCTTTGTGAAATGGCTTTTACTATGAAGTAGGAATTCAATACAGGATTTAGTCTGGATTTTTCCTGTGAATAGTGCCCAATTTTGGTTGGTAGCTGAGCATGTGTGGGAAAAGGGAATTAAGTAAGGACTTCTGCAGCGTGGCTATGGGGAAAACGGGGTTAAGTTAAAAGAGCCAAGCAGAGATGTTAAAAAGCTTTGCAGATTTAAATTCCAGATTTTTGTATTGGTCTTAACAAAAAATTGCAACATACTTAACAGCCAGTTAAATGTTCTGGAGGATTGTCACCACTGTGAAGAAGGGAAAACCAGACTTGTGTGTGTATATATATATATATATATATATAATTATATATATTTTTGGATGAAGGTTTGGTCGCTGAGCTGCAAGGTTCATTTCCAGATGTTTTGTCACCCTACTAGGTAACATCTTCAGTGGGCCTCAGGCAAAGCGATGCTGAAAATTCCTGCTTTCTATTTATATGTTTGGGTTTCTTTGGGTTGGTGATGTTATTTCCTGTGGCGATGTTATTTCCTGTGGTGAAGTCACTTCCTGTTCCTTTTCTCAGTAGTGTTGTCAACTTTTAGACTGAATTTCCCCTCCACTGCAGCAACACCACCCTGCAACCCTGTCACCATCAACCCTCCCCCACCTACCCCCCATTCAACGGAACAAATTCTTATTTGGAATCCCAATATAGAGACAGGTAGTATTTTAATTTTAAACTTGCCAGAATCATCCTAAAGGACTCCATTTTCCTAAGTGTAAAATATGGCAGGACATCGCCCGCCATTTAAATGCCTGCAGAAAAGCCAATTCCACAGAGCAATATTATTTTCAAAAAGGGAAATGCTGAATGTTGTGGGCCCCATACCAAGCACGTCAATCTGTAAAATCCTGGTTGAAATCTGCTATGTACTTAGGAAGTATTGGCAAGAAATTTTAAAGCTTCATGGCAATTTAAAATGTCATAATATTAGGAGTGTACAATGATTTGCATTAAATTGAACAGCATGTGTAAGTGCTCGTGTGCATTTGAGAACTTTTTACAGGCCACTTCTGTATTCAATAATATTGGGAATCTGTTTTAAATTGATCATCTAAACCCTGTGATTTGATATTTACTATGACTTAAAGTCCAGAGATATTTCCAGGCTTTGGAAAAACTAAACAGCCCTCTTTGTTTGAAACTCCTTTTAGCATTTGAAAAAGAAAATGAAGCAGATAGCTGGAAATTTTGTCGGGCAACTCCAAAGATTCTATTGGATTTGGCTACAGATGGTTTATTCAGTTGTGTAAGGTAATTCCATTATAAATGATTTCCTGAGCCCCAAACCAACTAATGGATTTAGCTCAGCAGAAGCTATTTACACATTTGCATAGGGGACTGTGTGCTTTGTTTGATTGACAATTTTATGAGAAACTAATAGGATTAAATATTTTGCGAAAGTTGTTTGATGGCCATTTGTTCATTTTGACTGTTCAGAGTTTTTTTCATGGAGAGCTTGAATGGCTGTTTGCTTAACAGTTCTATGAATGTCCCTTGTGGGAATTTCAAAGAGTTAATGAGTATTTTTGTTCTTATTTATATTTTCCTGAATATTTCAACTGCATTAATATAGAGCTCATGAGTTTTGTTGGTAGGAAGTATGGAGTGAAGAACCATGACAGTATGGAGAGAATATGAGCGCTTGAAAGGAACATGGGAATACTGACAGAAAATGGGAGCATGGTGGAATCATGATGGGCATGTAGGATAAATTGGGCCATGGAGGAGAAGCAGGGGACAGAGAACGCATGGGACATTTAGAGAGGGCGTGGTAGAGCTGACGGACTGAAGAATAGGGTCTGGAGTCTCTAAGAACCTTTTAGATAGTTGATTTTCCAAGTCAAGACTGCGAGCAGCTTGGACAGGAACCTGCTCCTTGGATGCTGCCTGACCTGCTGCGCTTTTCCAGCAACACATTTTTCAGCTCTGATCTCCAGCATCTGCAGTCCTCACTTTCTCCTAGGTGGCGGTGTTACCTTGTATCTGCTGTCAATGTCTTTCTAGATGGTTTCAAGGTGTCCTCGGTTTCAAGGTGTTGTCTAAGGAGTCTTGATAGAGTACTACTTATAGATTGTAGTTGTACAAACTTAGCTGTGCAGATAAGAAAAAATACACAGGTTGTCTGTGGTGTAAAAGCAGAAGATTGGCATCCCGGTAATGATCAACTAAAAGAAAGTGAGGACTGCAGATGCTGGAGACCAGAGTTGAAAAGTGTGGTGCTGGAAATGTCATCCCAGTAATGATGTTCACTTGAAAGGATGGTGCAGGCATAATGGGTCAAATCTGCTTCCTTGGTACCGTAAGATTTATGTGATTATGTGGTAAACATTGCTGTAACTAAGCACTGGTGGAGGAAGTAGTGAATGTTTTATTTAATTCATTCATGGGTAGTGGGTATCACTGGTGGGGAAACATTTATTATATATATAATAAATGGTGGTGAGCTACCTTCTTAATTTGGATGTTATATATTTTAAGAGAGAATTTCTCATCCGTAATCTTCAGCTACAGTAATATCTCCTGATTTAAACGACTGAGCCAATCAAAAGAGATATGAAGTCGCACCAATCACAAACGTGTTAACCTGTGAGCTCGCTCTTTGCCTCTAACAAGTGCAAACTGTCCTCATATAGGTTTGTTATTCCCTCAACGAAGCTGCTGTCCCTGTGGGCTCTCACACTGTCTGAGTAGCTGCTCATCCTGGTCTCTCCCACTCTTCATGAAGCTGCTGTTTCTGCTCTCTCTCCTGCTGTTTCAGAAGCACACAGTCTTTCTCTTTCCCTCTCTGTCACACTCACTCACTCACTCAGTCTTTCAGGTGCTGCTGACCAGGCTCCATGTCCTCCTCTGTCCTGCTTATTTAGGTAACTGTTTCTGGATCCTCTTCTATCCAACTTCTTTAGATCCTGGTGAGTGTACAGACTACTTTTTCTGTACTGTAGACCTCAATGACTCTATGAATGTTTCTGGGTCTTCCTTTTCCCCCATTCCTGGTAGAAATTGGAAATCGCAATATCGGTGTCTCACTGAGATTTAATAGACGATCTTGTCGTTAAGAGAAGAGTTACAGAATATAAATTACCATGGAAGACCCAATTTTAGCACAGGGGCGCAAACCAGGGATGTGGGGATCAAATCTGGCAGTTTTTAACATTCAAGTTCAATAGCACCTTCCAACAGCTCACCCTCAAACTCAATGGGAATTATCCAGGTGGTTCTCCTGTAACGAGTGTTTCATTAACACGAATTCGCTATAACACGACTGATGAATTGGGGACACTGTTTCTAAAATGCGAAGTTTTAGAGTGTGTATTGATTGTAGTGTGATTCTGGCCTCCTTAGTTTAAATGATGCTACGGTTACACAATTTTTCTTATAACACAAGATTGCACAGGTACGGAACTACTGCAATATAGCAGAATTGACTGTCTCACTGCCAGCAGGTGGGCATTTCAATTCATATAACTCCCATCCACCTGTAGCTGGGAAAGTTTGCAGTGAATGGGGAAGCCAGGTCAGACAGGGTCCAGTGTATCTGATTGGAGCCTTGGAACAATACCTAGAAACCCGAGCAGTGTAATCTCATTTACACCAGCAGGGTGAATTCTACAATGAACCTTTTCAGTATTTGCACATGTTGAAATGCTGGATGACTATCTAGAATTGATACAATAATTTTCAGCAATTTTGTTTTTGTTGGTCATTAAGAAAATCCTTAAATAAGATGTTTGGTTTAGCTTGTTTATCATTACCCTTGTAAATTTCTAAGCTTTTGGCATGTTACAAATTTCAGGAAGATAATGCTTCCCAGAGCAAAATGCAAACGCAGGCAAAGTCTAAACAATGGCAGAGAGATGAACATACGTCATCACTGCAGTATAAACGCCTTAATTTGTTGCATTCACAACCATGGAACTAGGGGTTGTTTAAGAAAAATAAAGCAATGCACACATGTCCCTTGTTTGTACATTCCTTATTTATCCCTAAATTCTGTCAGGTATCATTTTAATTTTGCTTCCAAGTTCAGTTTTATTATTGATGAAGTGATACAAATAAAAACAGTTACTGCCTGATCAGTCTATGCAGTAACTGTAAGAACTCCAACCCTTACGCAGATAAGCTTCTGGAACAAACTATCACTCAGAGAATTTTGCATCAGGCTCATTTGTTTAGAATTATAATATGAATGGCTACGTTTATGAATAAGACAGATAAACTGCAGTACGCCTGTTTGCTACTCCAAGTCATAACAGAGATATATGCTAAGTTTCTTTTTGGACCTAAAAGAATTTGCATCATAGACCTAAATTATTGTACCTTGGCAGTAGCAAGGCCCTTTAAGTTTCCAGCCTGACTACCATTTGAGTTATGCTTTCCTACTGGGAATTTGTCAGTAGGGCCTTAATTGATATAAAAATTTAGAGTTTTTTTTAAAATGTTTTACACTTGGCAGGCAGTCCTAAGTTACAAAAGCACAGGGCCTGAATGAGTGCAGCTGAGGAAGTGTGGACAAGAAGTAACTCAGGCGTTGCCTATACTGTAAAGGCAGGAGATCACTCTGTATGTGATGGAGGCTGTTTTATAATTGTAAGCGTGCAATCATGTGCTTGCATCTGGCAAGCTGAGGGTGAGTTGCCATGGTGGCATCGAGGTTAAGTATGTGCTAATTTATTCATGATGTTCATGGGAAATCCCATAGTAATTTTATGAAACTGAGGGAGGGAGCTAATCTGAAATCCCAAAGGAAAGGCACATTGGTCAATGAAAAAAATTGAAGAATCAACATTTTAACAGTTTTTATTAATATATCTGCTGAGGACCTTTAAATTTACTGTAAACCATTCCACCATCTAGCAATGTTGATGTGGCTACATCACGAGGAGATCATAGCACATGGAATCTCAGACACAAAAAAGACACCACATTGAAAGCCAGAACAGAAGGACAGCTAGAGACAGAATCTGTTCACTAGATTTCAACAGACAGGTAAAATAGGGAATTTGTGTGCTTTGTTTAGATTTGAGTTGGCGCCTTGAGGAATTCACAACAATGGTTTGTTGATTTGTAGGATGGAGGCGGAGAGGTCAAGAAGAAGACTGCAGGTCAGGAAGGCGGTGCCGGGCTGGAGGGATTCGGCTGAGACAAGGGATTTGAGTTGGCGCCTTGAGGAATTCACAACAATGGTTTGTTGATTCCATGATGACATGCTCATTCCCTTGATGATGTTGAGTCTTCTAACTCACTTTTGGAGTTAAACAGAGCTGCATGCAGCATCAATGTACTTCATCATGTTTTCTCAGCTATTTTCCTCCGATAGTACCAAATAAATTACAAGATTTCCAGGGATATACACTGTGACTTCCTATTTGCTGGTAACTGTGAACCAGCTACTGGTTCATATAGCATGAACTTTGTTTTCCAACGCATGCAACAAGATCGAGCTTGCACCCAGCAAAAGGAAACTGAAGTGATATTCTGGCCAGCATCAGCAAAACTCTATCTAAAGCTGGAGCTTTCAATCCAGGAGCAGAACATGTCAGCAGTGGATATGTTCACTTACCTTGGGTGCACAATGTCTTGAGCTGCTTATATTGGCACTACAAATGTAAAAATTGCCAAAGCAAGTGGTAGACTTCAAACATCTGTCTGAAAAGGAAAACAGTAAGCTTGTCTATGAATTGCAAATCTATGGAGCAAGCGGCTGCTCAGTGCATGTGCGACTTTGACTCTGTGACAGTATCATGTCAAGAAACCCAATCACTTTCACTTGAGTTGTCTTTGAAAGCTTCTGAACATCTGAAGGACAAAATACCAGGCACTGACATGCTCACCTGAGTCAGCATGTGAAGCATCTGCACCTTATTAAGGCATCACAATTAAGTCAGGATTGTCATATAGCCAGAATGCCTGGTGCAAATCAGTTCTGAAGAAGAGAAAAGCCGAATTCAAAACATTAACTGTCTTTCTGTCTCCGCAGATTCTCCCAGACCTACTGAGGTTTGCCACCGTGCTCTTTGTTTGATTCACTCTCTTTCCTCGTTACTCCAAAGTAGATGAGCTGAAAAACTAGAAAGGTCTGAAATCATCTTTACCACTCATAGAAGATTCCTAGACAGTCATTGAATCTGTCCCATTGTCTGGAGAAAAGCCAATTCAGGCACTTCCAACTGTTGCAGGAAGACAGCCTAGTACAAACAGTTTCTGCATTGTACACAACAATTTCAGAGTCAGAACACCATTTGGAACAACTGTTTCTTTATTCAAGAATTTAATTATTACCTAGTCAAAGTACTTTAAAGTTAACACATCAGAGTTTTCACTTTTTGTATTTTCTCAGGCTTGCTTGTGGGTGTTGTTTTTTAAAGGGTCGATATCGCAAAATCCAAATGGTTTGTCAGTAATGTTTGCATCTTAGTTTGAGAAAGTTTATTTTTGGTAATAAACTAATTACTTGTTGCTGACAGAAAAACAAAATCTGGTTGAATTGCTCTGAATACTGAATCGAGCATCATTGTGGAACCCCTGGACTGATTCTCAGTGCAGACACAACGTAGTCCATGTTTTGCACAGAACCATGATGGAACAGAATATAGGGCTGCTGAACATGTGGTTCTGCCTGTTTTGATGTACCTGGGGGATACTCCAGTATAGTCCAGACAGAATAGAACAAAGAACAAAGAAAATATACAGCCCAGGAACAGGCCCTTCGGCCCTCCAAGCCTGAGCCGATCCAAATCCACTGTCTAAACCTATCACCCAATTCCTAAGCATCTGTATCCCTCTGCTCCCCACCTACTCATGCATCTGTCCAGATGCACCTTAAATGAATCTACCATGCCTGCCTCTACTACCTCTGGCAACACGTTCCGGGCACCTACCACCCTCTGTGTAAAGTACTTTCGGCATGTATCCCCCTTAAACGTTTTCATCTCTCACCTTGAGCATGTGACCTCTCGTTATTGAATCCCTCATCCTGGGAAAAAGCTTATCTCTATCTATCTGTCTATACCCTTCATGATTTTGTAGACCTCAATCAGGTCCCCCCTCAGTCTCCTTTTTTCTACTGAAAACAATCCTAACTTACTCAACCTCTCTTTGTAGCTAGCACCTTCCATACCAGGCAACATCCTGGTAAACCTTCTCCGCATCCTCTCCAAAGTGTCCATATTCTTTTGGTAATGTGGCGACTAGAACTGTACACAGTATTTTAAAAGCAACCAAAGCAAAGTCTTCTACAATTTTAACATGGCCTGCCAGCTTTTATACTCAATACCCCATCCGATGAAGACAAGCATACTATATACCTTCTTTTTCACTCTAATTACCTGTGCAGCCACCTTCAGGGTATAATGGACCTGAACGCCCAGATCTCACTGCTCATCAACATTTGCCAAGGCTCCTGTTTACAGTACAGTTCGCTCTAGAATTAGACCTCCCAAAATGCATCACCTCACATTTGCCTGGGTTGAACTCCATCTGCCACTTCTCTGCCCAACTCTCCAGTCTATCTATATTCTCTGGTATTCTTTGACAGTCCCTTATGCTTTCTGCTACTCCACCAATCTTCATGTCATCTACAAACTTATTGATCAGACCAACAATGTCCTCTTCCGGATCATTTATGCATATCACAAACAACAGTGGCCCCAGCACTGATCCCTGTGGAACACCACTGGTCACCTTTCTCCATTTCAAGAAACTCCCTTCAACTATTACTCTCTATCTCCTGTTGTTCAACCAGTTCTTTATCCACCTAGCTAGAAAACCCTGCATACCATGTGACTTCACTTTCTCCATTAATTTACCATAGGGAACCTCATCAAACGCTTTACTAAAGTCCATGTATATGATATCTACAGCCTTTCCTTCATTGATCAACTTGGTCACTTCCTCAAAGAACTCTATTAAGTTGGTAAGGCATGACCTCCCGCTGCACAAAGCCATGTTGCCTATCATTGATAAGCCCATTCTTTTCCAAATATAAATAGATTTTATCCCTCAGTGACTTCTCCAGCAACTTTCCCACCACTGACGTCAGGCTCACTGGTCTGCAGTTACCTGGAATATCCCTACTATCCTTCTTATACAGGGGGACAACATTAGCAACCCTCCAGTCCTCCGGCACTTCACCTGTGTTTAAGGATGCCACAAAGATATCTGTCAGGGCCCCAACTATTTCCTCTTTCACCTTCTTCAGCAACCTGGGAGAGATCCCATCCGGTCCTGGGGATTTGTCCTCCTTAATATCCTTTAGCCTACCCAACACATGGGCGGCACGGTAGCACAGTGATTAGCACTGCTGCTTCACAGCGCCAGCGACCCGGGTTCAATTCCCGCCTCAGGCGACTGTCTGTGTGGAGTTTGCACATTCTCCCCGTGTCTGCGTGGGTTTCCTCCGGGTGCTCCGGTTTCCTCCCACAATCCAAAAATGTGCAGGTGAGGTGAAATGGCCATGCTAAATTGCCCATAGAGTTAGGTGAAGGGGTAAATGTAGGAGAATGGGTCTGGGTGGGTTACGCTTCGGCGGGTCGGTGTGGACTTGTTGGGCCGAAGGGCCTGTTTCCACACTGTAAGTAATCTAATCTGTCTCAGTGCAGGGTGGGTGGCTTCCAATTGTCACCTTCATGTCTGTTTCTGATTTCAACACAAGAGGAGATCAACAACGTTCGTATTTACCAGAGACGAGTCATTGAGTTAGACACTGTGTGGCTTCACTATGGCTAGGAGAAAGTGAGGTCTGCAGATGCTGGAGATCAGAGCTGAAAATTTCATTTCCCCTCCTCCCACCTTGTCTCAGTCAAATCCATCGAACTCAGCACCGCCTTCCTAACCTGCAATCTTCTTCCCGACCTCTCCGCCCCCACCCCAGTCTGGCCTATCACCCTCACCTTGACCTCTTTCCACCTATCACATTTCCGACGCCCCTCCCCCAAGTCCCTCCTCCCTACCTTTTATCTTAGCCTGCTGGACAAACTTTCCTCATTCCTGAAGAAGGGTTTATGCCCGAAACGTCGATTCTCCTGTTCCCTGGATGCTGCCTGACCTGCTGCGCTTTTCCAGCAACACATTCCAATCCAGTGAGGGAAGTTGGAAGATTTAAGCTGCTATCTTTTTGACGAGAGCCTACTAAGTGAAGGCCTGTCTGTCCTCTAATGTAGACATAGAAGAGCCAATGGCACTATTTTTAATAAGAGTTATAGATACATAGAAAACACAGTAAGATTTCATGCACAGAAGGTAGTCGTCTGGCACATTATGTCCATACCAGTCGATGAATACCTCGTCACACTAATCCCACTCTCCAAATTTTGATTCCTAAACCCATTGACTGTTCCACCGCATGTTTTAATGTGATTATGGTTTTTGCCTGTATTACCCTTTGAACTCGTGGGTTCCAGAACCTCACCACTGATGAGAAAGTTGTTCCAGGTGTCATAGTCAATATTTTTTCAATAATTAGTACAGCATTTCTTTTTGTGGGAGCTTGCTACATGTAAATTGCCTGCTATGTGTCAACACTGACTGTACTTCCAAAGTACTTTATTGGCTGTAAAGCATTTTGGATCTTTCTGTGGCCATAACAGTTACTATATAAATGCAATTTAATTTTAATAACTCAATAGTTACTCATAGAAATCTAATGTTATATCACTGGGATGCTTTTTTGCCATTATTATGGCAATAATGTTTTTTTCAAATTTAAAAAAAAGTTATGATATTTCAGCTACTTTAATCCCATGTGTATCACTGATGATTTGTATTTACTCTGTGGAAATTTTAATTGAGTAGAAGATTTTACTGCATTTTACTTTCTGATTTGCTGTTTGAGAATACTTCAGTGTAATTGGCTGCCAACTCCCTGCGGTGATATCACTGTTACTGTATGCCTAGTGTTTGTCTTGATCTTGCACATATCAAGAAAGGGAAACTTCATGCCTCAGAGATCACTAGATAGCAGAAAATCCCTTTAATACTTCAAAGTACTCTTTTGGTATGATCCTAGATATTGAATATTGTTAGATATTATTACTGGAGCGAATCATAGATTTACATTTAAATAGTTCCCATTTCTGTCTTTGTTCACTCCTTTCCTCAGCAATATTTTGTGTTTGATTTTGTCTACTTTCTGTGGTTTTATTTACCCTAATGAAGAAGAGCATATCTTCTCAACATCACAACTATTGATCTCACCCTGCTTGGCTGTTGTATGGAACCCCCTACGTGTTAACCCCTTAAAGCCAAATACATAACAATATTGTCAAATTTGATGGAATTTTAATGCATTTACTTTAGGGGAAATTTGGCATGTTAATATGCTGCAGTTTTTCTTATCTGCGATGTTTTGTGTTATGTTGCTGAAAATATTACTGATGAAATACTTAGCAGTTGTAGTAAAATCATGCGTATACTTAGGATGAAGAAGATTATGAGTACCACATATGCTTGGTCCAGTTCTTGTTGGATTCATTTGGATATCAAAGTTGAAACTTTATTGCTGGAACAGCACAGCAGGTCAGGCAGCATCCAGGGAACAGGAGATTCGACGTTTCGGGCACAGGCCCTTCTTCAGGAATGAGCAGAGAGTGTTCAGCAGGAGAAGATAAAAGGTAGGGAGGAGGGACTTGGAGGAGGGGCGTTGGAAATGTGATAGGTGGAAAGAGGTCAAGGTGAGGGTGATAGGTCGGAGTAGGGTGGAGGCGGAGAGGTCAAGAAGAAGACATTTCCAACTCCCCTCCTCCAAGTCCCTCCTCCCTACCTTTTATCTTCTCCTGCTGAACACACTCTGCTCATTCCTGAAGAAGGGCCTGTGCCCGAAACGTCGAATCTCCTGTTCCCTGGATGCTGCCTGACCTGCTGTGCTGTTCCAGCAATAAAGTTTCAACTTTGATCTCCAGCATCTGCAGACCTCACTTTCTACTCTTTCCTTAGGACCACTCTCATCTTTGTCTACAAGTATTCTAAAACTTGCAGAATTGTGGCCATTATTCCCAAAGAAATCCCCCATTGCAACTTCTACCACCTGGCCTGGCTCATTCCCCAACACCAGGTCCGATATGGCCCCTTTCCTCATCAGACTATTAACATACTGCTCCAGAAAACATTCCTGGATGCTCCTTACAAATTCTGCCCCATCCTGACCTCCGATACTAAGTGTATCCCAGTCAATATTGGGAAAATTAAAATCTGCCATCACCACCACCCTGTTGCCTCTACATCTTTCATAATATGTTTACCTATTTGTTCTTCTACCTCACGCTCACTGTTGGGAGCCCCAATACAGCCCCAATAATGTAACTGCAACCCTCTTATTTCTCAGATCTACCCATAATGCCTCATTGCTCAAGCCCTCCATAGTGTCCTCCTTTAGCACAGCCGTGTTATCATCCCTGACCAGCAATGCAACTCCTCCTCCCCTTTTTTTGGGGGGGAATATGCCACATCATCCTGTCATGTTTTGCTCTACACAATTGGAGCAGGCAATGAGGTAATCTGCTGGATGCTGAGGAACCAGGGATACAGCATCAGTGTTACAAGGAGAAGGATGAGGACATTGAACAGTAGGAAGCTCCTCTTGAGCATGACAGAGTTCAGCTACATTGGGCACTACAAACCACTGGATCTGATTGACACTGAGTTCAATTTGATAAGAATTGGGTACAGCAGACTATCAGGAATCATAAAATACTCATTGGTCATGATGCCAGCATTGGGTTTGCATTACATGGGCAACCTGCAGCCTCTGTTCATTATATTTGTTTTTAGTTTTGTTGATTGTAAATATAAGCTCCTTTTGGAATTGTCATGTTGCTTGCCTGTATGTAATGTTTCCTTATGGGACAATGAGGGGATGCAGATCTCCAGTTGGCATTGTGAAACAGGGTTGTAGAGGTAGCTAAGGGTGTGACCTGGTGGTTAGACAGCAATTGTGGTGAGTGAATGAGTTGTATGTGCAAGGGAGTGCCAGCCATGCCAGTTATATGCAGTGAGTAGCATGGCTTTGTAGCTGCTGTGCTATTATATTGTCAGTGAGGGGCAACACCAGTATGTCAATGTTTGTCCAAATACACTGAGGCCTTTTAAAGTTTGCTGGCCTTTTGGCAGATGTCGAGTAAACAGCGAGTTGTTGTGGAGATGGCTCATGATAAGATGGGAACATCATTGGGTGACAGGATTGCCATTGGGGCAGTTAAGAAATCTCACTAGGTCTCATCACAAAAAAACCACTATATCGTTCAACACAAGTCACACTTCAGCAAACAAACGTATGATCCAGTCCTTTGATCTGAACAGATACTAATCTTCATCTCACTATAGACAAAACTTAACTGGATATAATTATGCATTCTAGTGTCTAGCAAGAAGTCTCATTGTTCAGCAGCTGCCCTTTTGGGTGAACCCAGATGTTTTGCTATACATCAAAATTTAGCTAAATTTTGACTCATTATTTCAATATCTGTAACAATATTAGACCCTGAATAGTTCTGTGTTACAGTTCCGAGCATTACCTGGCCATACTAATATACCATCTTCTCCAAAATATATTGAATGAGGCAAATGTAATGGCGTCCCCCTGGTGGTGAAACTGCTCCAAACTGCATTAATCCACTGCATTCAGCAATGTTGCAAATCATGCTTTACCCATAAATTAACCAAAAGTGAAATACCTCCAACTGCAGGAGACGTTTAAATATTGCCAGAAGCACGTTTAAGGCATTTGCTAATTCAGGCAGAGGATAGATCAAAATCATTAAAATACAACGGTGGTACAAGCATGACAAAAACTTCAACCTATTGCAAGGAGTTTTCAAGAAGACCATAAAGATCTACTGGTACTCTCAGAAGTCAGAAAAGGTTGTTTGAATAGAAGGGACTAACAGAGGCAGGTCCTTACCACAAGCCAGATTTTATGATGCTATGCTGATAGATTTGAAGAAGGAGAGGCATTTGAAGTCCAACGGGTGGCCTTATTGTCACCCACCTGTCACTGACCTGTCTGAAATTTGACAGGGAGTGAGAGAGAAGACTGGCTGCCCACCCTTGTGTTTATTGATGCCCTAATTAGCCAATTAAAGATCACGTATGGCCTGAACCACCCACCCCCATAACTTACTGAAAACAGGGTGGGGCACTAGCCATGCAGCATTTAGATTTATCTGTGTAGTCTGGAGTTGGGAAAAGCAAGGAGACTTCCTTTGTGAACACCAGATATATCAGAATCCATTATCCTCACTTACTTGCCCCTGCTGAAATACCCCTGAAGTCACCCCCACCTTTAGCCTATTCCCCTGCCTCTTCAAGCCAACCACCTCACCCTCTTTACTCCCTCACCACACTCACCGAGTTTTTAAGCCCTAGACTCACCATGGGTTCTTCAGCCTGGTAGATCTGCTTGTAGTTTTTACTACTCCCAGCTGCAGCTGCTGTGGGACTACTGAGCTAGTACGAATCAAATCAGCCGTCATCTCTCTCAGGCAGGACTTCCACATGAGAAGAGACGGACATATTGCCCTAAAGCAATTAATGCTCCTCCAAATGTTAAATTGCTGCAGGGCAACCATGAGAATCATTGACATGCTTCCGACTGACTTTTTAGCTGTAGGGCAGGAGCTGCACCACCCTGTACATTTCAGCATAATACGCTGTCATGATTGTGATATGGGAAAAAAGAAATTCTCAGAACAGCACAATGCTCAAGTTATAGATAGCAGATGTTTGCAGATGTACAGACAGTACCAAGCAGAACAGAGTACTCAATCAAAAACAGGAGGGTCATGGCAAGGACGTAGTGTACAGTACATCTTGAAGCTGCAGTGCATGAAAAATGTGTAGTCACTAGAATTCCATAACTTTTTCATGGTAATAACTCATCGTATGATATTTCTGGTGTAATGTTACTTTTTAAACTCTTAAATGAGCTTAAAGGACTAGGATCACATTGCCAAGTAACCAAATAATCTCTGATCCAACAGAGGAACAAAATGCCTTTTTGGCATTACCTACCAAATTTCAATTTCAACAAAGAGAAGTACTTTCTGTTTCAAAATTGCCTCATCGACATCACTCAGTAACTCCAAATCTTGATCACAGGCTCCTCCGAAGTATTCAGAAACTCTATCTCAGAGCTCCACTTGGAGCAAATGGGCCTGGCTACACCACACATAGAATCCAGTCCAATGTGCTTTGTTCAAAATGTTTCAAGGAAATGTTCATTACTCAGGTACATTTGGAAAGAAAAAGATTGACTGCTTTCAGAAGATGTGGGTAACCACAAAATTCCTACCAGAATTTAGCTAGGAAGGAAATAATATATATATAACCTCTTAACTTCCCAAAATGTTTGCTATCTAATTGAGCAATATTAAAATAAAGTCACTGAGGTACAGGAAAAATGTTAAATAATTTGCCCACAAATTCTATTAAGATCAATGGAGAGATAATGACAGTGTTAAGGTATAAATCGTGGTCTGTAGACCAGGAAGAAAACCATATTTTTCTTTAAAATGATGGCAGGGTAACTTTACATCCGCCTGCTTGGGCCAACAGGACTTAAGTCTAGAATCTCAGCTGAAAGAGGGCAGGAACTACACTGGGAATAAGAACATAAGATCCTAAGGTATAGGAGCAAAATTAGACCATTCAGCCCATTGACGCTGCTTCACCATTCAATCCCGATTCTTCTGCCTTCCGCCATAACCCTTGATCCCCTTACCAATCAAGAACCTCTCTATCTCTGCCTTCAATGCTCTCAATGATTTGGGCTCAATGACAGCTACTGCAGCAATGACTTCCATAGATGAACCAGCCTCTGGCTGAAGAAATTCCGAGGAGAAAGTGAATGCTGAAGAAGGGCTCATGCCCGAAACGTTGATTCTCCTGCTCCTTGGATGCTGCCTGACCTGCTGCGTTTTTCCAGCAACACATTTTTCAGCTCTGAAGAAATTCCTCCTTAGTTCTAAAGGGTCATCCCTTCACTCTAAGTCTGTGCCCTCATGTCCTAGTCTCTCCTACTAGTGGAGACATCTTGTCAACGTCCATTTTTCCCATGTTTCTAAGTACAGAACAACCTTGGTTATCCGAACATCAATTATCCAAATTTTGGATTATTCGAACAAGATCTCAAGGTGCCGTTAAAAACGTTACATCAAAGAGGCGTTACCGACACTGCTGATACCAACACCTCCTCCAGTTCCCATCAACAAAGTTAATGATGGTTTGTGAATTTTCATGGAATGATGTGAAGGAGGTGGTAAGAGCAGTTTGGGGCTGAGAGGAGCGACAGATATATAATAATATTAATAATATTCACCTCAGTTGCTGTTGTTGAGGGCAATTATTGGTGGGTAGCAATCGCCAGGACTAAAGCACTTTATTCACAAGGCAACAGTTGCTATAACTGAAGCTGCCGCCCACTCACTCGTGCACACCCTTCCTCCTACACTCCATCCACAAGCCCTCCAACAGTCTGATGGCAGAATGTGGCCCATCATCACACACAGCACTGCGGCTGCTCAGCATTCTCCGATCACCTTTTGGTCCTCGTCTGATTTAAGGTGGCTTTCTGTGTGAATCCTGCCTGGTGCCTGTTTTTTTTTTGTTTCCTGATGTTACATATCCTGATCTGTGTACAACATGGACCTCTTTCTTCTCAACCTTTCTCTGTCCTCTATCTCTGCCTTTGTAGCACAATCAGTTATTTGAACAAAATACTCCCTGCCCGTCTCATTTGGACAATCAAGGTTGTTCTATATTCTGTAAGTTTCAATAAGATTCACCCTCATCCTTCTAAACTCCATTGAGTACAGACCTACAGCCCTCAACCACTCCGCATATGACAAACCCCTCATCCCCCGGATCATTCTTGTAAACCTCCTCTGGACTCCTTGCAAGGCTAACATATCCTCCCTTAGATAGGGGCAAATGCAGCCTGACCAGAGCCTTACACAGCCTCAGCAGTACATCTCTGCTCTTATATTCTAGCCTTCTTGAAGTGAATGCTGACATTGCATTTGCCTGGTTAACTGCCAACTGAACTTGCATGTTAACCTTAAGAGAGGCCTGAACTAGTACTGAAGAGAAAATGAGGTCTGCAGATGCTGGAGATCAGAGATGGAAATGTGTTGCTGGAGAAGCGCAGCAGGTCAGGCAGCATCTAGGGAACAGGAGAATCGACGTTTCGGGCATTAGCCCTTCTTCAGGAATGAAAGAAGGGCTAATGCCCGAAACGTCGATTCTCCTGTTCCCTAGATGCTGCCTGACCTGCTGAACTAGTACTCCCAAGTCCCCTTGTGCTTCAAATTTCCAAAACCTTTCCCCATTTAGAAAATAGTCTATGCCTCTATTCCTCCTACCCAAGTGCATAAATTCACACTTTCCCACATTGTATTTGATCTACCACTTCTTTGCCCACTCTCCTCATCTGTCCAAGTTCTTATGCAGCCTACCTGCTTCCTCAACACTACCTGCCCTTCCACCTACTTAGCAACAATGCACTCACCCATATCATTAATGTATAACATGAATAGTTGTGGCCCCAACACTGACACCAGCGAGACTCCACTAGTCACTGACTGCCATCCCAAAAAAGACCTTTTTATCCCCAGTCTCTGCCTTCTCCCAATCAGTTCATGCCAGTACCTTGCCCCTAATATTATGGGTTGTTATCTTATTTAGCAACTTATTGTGTGGCATCTTATCAAAGCCCTTCTGGAAATCCAAATTGAACATACCCACTGACCTTTCTTTGTCTAACTTGCCCATTACCTCCCCAAAGAATTCTAACAGATTTGTCAGGCATGACCTCCCATGAATGAAACCTTGCTGACTCAGCTCTATTTTCCCTACACTTCCAAGCACTCCACAAGCTCATCCTCAATGATGGACTCTAAAATCTTACCACTGACCAAGCTCAGGCTAACCAACTTGTAGTTACTTCTCTTCTGCCTCCCTCCCTTCTTAAACAGGGGCGGTACATTAGCTATTTTCCAGTCCTCTGGGACCCACATTGACACCAATGATTCCTGAAAGATCATCACCAATGTCTCTACAACCTCCTCAGCTATCTCCTCCAGAACTCTGGGGTATAGTCCATCTGGTCTGAGTAATTTATCCATCTTTAGGCCTTTTAGTTTCCCCAGCATCATCTCCTTAGTAATGGCCCCTGCACTCACCTCTGCTCTCAAATCTCTTGAAGTTCTAATATGCTGCAGGTGACTTCCATGAGCAAAACTGATGTCAAGTATCAATTCAGTTCATTGGCCATTTAGTGTCATAGAGTCATAGAGATGTACAGCATGGAAACAGACCCTTCGGTCCAACCCGTCCATGCCGACCAGATATCCCAACCCAATCTAGTCCCACCTGCCAGCACCCAGCCCATATCCCTCCAAACCCTTCCTATTCATATACCCATCCAAATGCCTCTTAAATGTTGCAATTGTACCAGCCTCCACCACTTCCTCTGGCAGCTGATTCCATACACGTACCACCTTCTGCGTGAAAAAGTTGCCCCTTAGGTCTCTTTTATACCTTTCCCCTCTCACCCTAAACCTATGCCCTCTAGATCTGGACTCCCCAACCCCAGGGAAAAAAACTTTGCCGTTCCCAATTACTACTTCTCTAGCCTCATTTCCAAGCAATCCAATGTTCACTCTTTTAGTTATCTAAAAAATACTTTTGTAATCTTCTTTTATATTACACTTATTCCTCTGTATCACAAAGATTCTGTTCTTGAGAACCCCCGCAAATGATGAAATTTGCAAGTGTAGAGCTCATTTAAAACTGAGTTAAGAATAGGTTAAAAATCATGGATTTGAGAGTTTTGCCCACAGTTGTTGAACTTAGTACTTTTTTGGGGGGCATGAATACATGAATTTGCAATTCATGATTTTACAAATACTGAGGATTCACTCTAACAGCCAGCTTACGCTCATATTTCATCTTCTCTCCCCTTAGTGTTTTTTGTTGTTATCCTCTGCTAGTTTTCAAAGGCTTCCCAATCCTCTGGCTTCCCATGAATCTTCACCATATTATATACTTTTCTTTTACTTTCATGCTGTCCCTGACTTCCTTATCAGACACGGTTGTCTCCTCCTCCCCTTAATATGGCTCTTCCCTGGGACGAATTTCTGCTGTACCTCTTCAATTACCTCAGAAACTCCTCCCATTGCTGTTCCACTGTCTTCCCGTTGCACTCCTTTACCAATCAACCCTGGCCAGCTCCTCCCTCGTATGTCTGTCGTTAACTATACTTAATCGTAATACTGTTACATCTGCTTAATCTTCCCCCTCTCAAACTGCAGGGTGAATTCTATCATAATACAGTCACTGCCCCCTAGGCGTTCCTTCACCTTCAGCTCCTTAATCAAGTCTGCCTCAATACACATCACCAAATCCAGAATTGCCTATTCCTGAATGGGTTCTACCACAAACTGCTCCAAAACAAAATCTTGTAGACGTTCCACAAATTCTTTTTCTTCTGATTCAGTATCAACCTGATTTTCCCAGAACACCTGCGTATTGAAGAGACCCACTACTGTAATAGTGACAAAACCAGAAATTGTTGGAAAAACACAGCAGGTCGAGCAACACATGTGGAAAGAAAGCAGAGTTAACATTTCAGGTCTAGTGACCCTCTATTAAACTCTGCTAGGAGTTTCCTCTTTTTCTACCTGTATCATTGGTATATATGTATGACAACTAAATCTTTCCCCTCCAACCCAGTTCCCCTGCATCCCAGATGAGAAATCCTAAACCCAGGCACAAGGTAGGCTCCACAGTCTTCAGGATTCTCAATTCTGGCCACAGAGAACACTGTCAATTTTGCTGACTGTTCTATCCCTGAATGCAACTCCATTTCTCTTTTCTGTTTTGATCAGGTCCCTGTACCATAGTACTATGGTCAGATTGTTCATCCTCCCTATAGCCTCCATTCTCATTCAACATGAGCAATAATCTCAAACTTGTCAGACAATCTCAAAGGCTGAGGCTCCTTCAGCATTACCTCCTGAATCTGCCTTGCTCATGGTTACACACTCCTGTCCCTGATCACCAACTGAATTTGAGGCAATTAATCTAAGGGGTGTGACTGTCTCCTGAACTGTAGCATCGAGATAAATCTCCTCCTCCCTGATGTGTCGCAGTGTCTGAAGCTCAGTCTCCAGCTCATTAACTCTGAGCCAGAGTTCCTCAAGGAACCAATACTTGCTACAGATGTGGTCACTGTGAACCACAATGGGGTCCACCAGCTCCCATATCATGCCATTATGACACATCTCCTGGCCCAGCATTTCTATTTTAATTAGTTCTTAAACTGATTTTTAGAACTTCTGAACCGGTCTTTTAGTTTGTAGCCTATAAATATTTCTCTTTACCAGGATAGAACCTATGACTTCCTGACTCAGTGCACAACATTAAATCATGACTGTGATCTATACAGACACTTTCGGATAATGCACATTCTAGCAGTGTGATTTGCTTGTAATGCCGCTGAGGCATTAAGGAATGGTATTTTCGAGAATGCTTACCTTTGTTCGGAACACCACGATTCCAGCGATGATTGTTTCACGTGCCTCATTCTGCGCATGCACCAATGCCAGCTGCCGAGAGAGCAGCTTTCTGTGAGAGGTACTGTCCAGAGTGCAGCTTTCTGAGAGAGATACATTGAGCAGCTTCTTGTGATAGGTACATTACTCCTATATTATCCCTTTATTTGAAAAAAATGAAGGGACATAGTGATGGGAATGTTAGCAAGGAGTGTCCTGGTGACAAAATTGCAGGTGATGAATGCAAAAGAAAGGCTATAACACAGGAACAGAAGCTAGATATTATAAAGTGTCTCAAGCGTAAGGAGAACATATATGATACAGCTCACTCAACAGGAATGAGGGGGTCTACCTTATGCATTGTGATGACCCTCTGTCCCTGCATTAACAATATCTTTTAAATGTACTGTGTTGAATTTACTTCTGTTTCATTGATAAATATGATTTATACTTTTATTCAGGCTGTGCTATACTTTGTGTTAGATTTTTGAGCGATCATGAGTGACATTTATTGCTGGTCTGCCCCAACTGTACATATGCCTCATTATTTATATTAAGCGATTTTCTATTAAACGAGATTTCACTATGGCGTTATAGGAGAACTATCTGTAGTTTAAGTTTAACATACATATCTGCCAACTTTGTCCATTATTAAATCCAAAGTTCATGTTTAGACTGGAACTGTCTAGATAAAGGTGGCATGGTGGCTCAGTGGTTAGCACTGCTGCCTCACCTGGGTTCGATTCCTGCCTTGGGCAACTGTCTGTGTGGAGTTTGCACATTCTCCCCGTGTCTGCGTGGGTTTCCTTCGGGTGTTACGGTTTCCTCCCACAGTCCAAAGATGTGCAGATCAGGTGAATTGGCCATGCTAAATTGCCTGTAGTGTTAGATGGATTAGTTAGGGGAATGGGTATGGGTGGGTTGCTCTTTGGAGGATCAGTGTGACTTATTGGGCCGAAGGGCCTGTTTCCACACTGTAAGTAATCTAATCTAAATGTATCACGGTGACTACACTATTTATCAAATGAAGACAATACAATATGTCACAAAAAGGTACAATATGAATTACTTTCGATTGGGAATAATATAATTAGTGTGCATCTTTGCTCTGAATATCAAATTCAACTTAATTTAAAGACAACCCTAGACTTTTCATGCATACTGTAACTGTGCAATGGTAAGTAGCATATTACCATTTTGTAGCTACTCAAAATCTTTGATCTTGTCATATATTTGTCACACATTTCTATTATTAAATTCCGATCTTCACATTTATACATGAAACAGTGATCAAATTCAACTCCAGCTGAGGTACGAAAAAGGGCTATAAAGGTTTACCCTTTTCCTGAGCAAAAACAGAAAATCAGCTACATAAATGAAGGGTGGATGATGTTTTCTGCATCTATTGTATCCCAGCCAAATTTGACATTTACCCCACAAGTTGTGTAAATTTATCACACTGTAATTAAACCCACCCATTTCTGGCAACACTGTTACCTCATCTTTGAGTCTCCCAGATCCTCTGCTTGTATGGTAAAGTAACTCCTATACACTAACCAACTCTGCTTCCCAACCTGCTTCAAGCTTTGTGTGCTAAGTAAGTAATAACGTAAAATAAAAATTAATCTATAAAAATGAGAGATTGGATTGTTGCATTTACACTGTATGTCATTGAATGAGCTATTACTCATGATGAAGATTGCTGCCATCATCCTGTTTAAGTGCAGAAAACTATGGGCTCTTTCTGATTTTGAAAGGGAGGAGGGAGAGAGAGTTTCAGGAGAGCAATCACGTGGCAAAGTCGGGGGCTGGGAAATTGCATAAGGTTCAGGGATTGGTTTTATAAGTAGCACTATCAAACATACACAGGTATCAGACTTAGAAATTGCACAAGGGATTCACTGAAATAACAAACAAGCAGTGCAGTTTCATAGCATGATTTCAAAATATATCACTGCCTGAAACTACAGGAGAAGAGGATGACCTTTGATTTTTGAACCTGATTAGCTAAGTGTTGGATCTTAAGACTTCTAAAACTTATCAATCCAAATCATTTTTTTTGTAAATCTGTACTGGCAAGTAAGGTGAAGATACTTTGTTATTATATTTGTACCATGATCTGTCTCTTGATTGACTTTTAATATTAAGGATTAGTATAAAGTTATCCCAGAGTAGTGTGTTTGAACAGTCCAATGTGATTTTTAACTTTGTTCACCCCAGTCCAACACTGGCGCCTCCACATCATTTGTACAGTAAGCCTGTGTTAACATTGCGTTTTTCAGCAAAGTGTGTTGTGTTTGTTTTTAGGTAATTTCTGGGTATGTAGATTGCTAAAGGGGCAGAAATGGATTTTAGGTGATGTGCTCTTCCTGTCAGATGTGGGAGATCAAGGAGAATTTGAATGTTCCTGGAGACTGTGTGTGTTTGGTTGCAAATCCTATCAGACTGCATGGATCGGTTGGAGTGGCAGTTAGAGGCAATGAGGAGTTTACTCGAGCAAGGAGGTGTGATGGATGGCAGTTTCAGGAAAGTGGAGACACCACTACAGTCAATAGATGGTTGACCGCTACAAATGGTAGAAGAGGTAGCCAGGTTGTGTCAGAGTCTCCTGTGGCTATCCCAATCCCAAACAGGTATGCTGTTTGGATACTACAGAGGGGAATGGCCTCTTAGGGGAATATAACACTGACTGTCAGGTATCTGGTACTATGACTAATGTAATAAGGGTTATATCCAGTTACAAGTGATCAATTGAGATAGGGCACTCTCTAGTCTGGGGCACATACAGATGTTTCTGCAGCCATCAGTGAGACATCAGGATGATGGGTCAAGGATGTCTCAGAGAGGATGCAGAATATTCTGAAAGGTGAGAGTGACCAGCAGAAGGTTGTTGTGCATGTTGGTGCCAATGACACTAGGGAAAGGGATGAAGTTCTGCAGAGAGAATATAGGAAACTAAGCAAGAGGTTAAAAGGTAAGTCCCTGAGGGTAGTAATATCTGGACGATTACTGGTGCTATGTACTAATGAGAGTGGGATTAGGAGGATAGAGCAGATGAATGCATGGCTGAGGAGCTGATGCAGAGGGCAGGGATTCAAATTGTTGAACCATTGGGTGTGCACCAAGGGTGGAAATGACTTTAAGAAGGATGGGTGCAAGGGACCTGACAGGTAAGGCAGATGAACTCAGGGCATGGTTGGGAACATTTGAGTGGGATATTATGGCAACTGCAGAAATGTACTTTATAACTGTATGGTAAAGGAAAACCACATCTTGACCTGAACAGTGTCTTGCAGTTAACAAGTTATTGCAAATTACAGCAATATTATAGACATTGCTACAGACACTTTGAGGAGGGCCAGATGTTAGGTGTCCATCTTTTGACCTTCCAAGTTGTTCAACACACAAGCCGATGTGACATCATCTTAGTGGGTGGTGCCTATGACATTGCTCAGCGTTAACCTTTTCAAACCCTCTCAGAAACATATACAACATGCACGATGTTAAAGTAGGATGAAGTATGTTTACATCGTCCACTCCAGTTATCAACCCAACCACCCCCAAGCCCCATTCAAACAAAATCTGCAATTTGTTTTCCTGCTCCTCGGATGCTGCCTGAACTGCTGTGCTTTTCCAGCACCACTCTAATCTAGAATCTGGTTTCCAGCATCTGCAACCCTTGTTTTTACGTTTTGACTCATTAAGTCAAATCTTCTTATTAAATAACAATTTTCGATTGTTGTCATGAAAATGAGTGATGTAATCACAGGAGTGCTTAATGCAAAAATGTCCACTTCCTGCTTCTGCTATTTTAATAGTGGCCATAACCCATTTGAAATAAATGTTTTAACACCTTTGTTAAATTGAGGAATAAGGAACATTGATGATAGTAATGTTTTACTATTTGTTGTATACTGACTGCTTTAATTTTTGCATTCTAAATAGAATGGTTGAAGTTGGTTCTGAAGTTTTGAAATGAAGATGGAAACTGAATCTATTTTATCGAAGGAAAGTTCTGTAGGAAGTCAGTGATGGAAAGTTTGAAGCAAGAGGCTATCATCAAAGGAATACTTAACCAGGAAACAGTTAAGGCTTCAACCTTTCACATTAATGCTTTTCAAAAGAAATAGGGCTAAACTGTGCTGACAAAATCAGAACAATTTCACTTGGGAGTCCCTCATTGCTAAAATGATTTCTTCCTTAAGATTTAAGTTCATTGTCGGGAAGAATCTACTTCCAGAAAATGCATACTTTGCTGGATTGAAGCCTCAGTAACATTAGGTGACAATGGGTATATGAATAGGAAGACTTCTCTTGTTAAAAGGAGGTATTGAGGTAATAAGCAGCAGCTAGTAATATTGAATCTTGGCAGGTCGTTTATTATATTAAGTTGGGCATCCTTGAGTTGCATTTTCATCCCCACTTTTATGTCAATACAAAGCAATTTAGGTGAACATTGATGTGAAACTAGCTCAAGCATCACGTCAATAATCAGACTCCATTTAAAAAAACATCATTCATGAGCTGAATGTATCGCCAACTTGACCAGCATTTATTGTCAATTCCTAATTGCCCTGGAGGAGGTAGTGATGAGTTGCATTGTTGAACTGCTGCATTCTTTGATACAAACTCACTGAAGTGGACAAGGTGAATTATTTCCACTCAATACCTGATGTGATTCAACTGATATAAAGCATAATTTTAGCTGATACAAAACTGAATTTTTAAAAGTTCCAAAGTAGTCCATTGTGCAACTCTTTAAACTTCATTTATTATGGATTTTAACATTGTAAGAAAGCAAATATTTGCATCATCTCCTCACATTGTTAAAAACAGAATAACTTAATGGACATGTGTGAGAATACATGCAAAGAGAGTGTCATTCTTTGTCACTAAACTCAGGCGTATTGCAGAACACCCTGCTGTACCCACAACTAGGGGTGCACCGCGGCTCAAAGTGCCAGGGATCCGGGTTCAATTCCAGCTTCGGGTGACTGTCTATGTGAGGTTTGCACATTCTCCCCGTGTCTGCATGGGTTTCCTCTGGGTGCTCCAGTTTCTTCTACAATCCAAAGGTGTGCAGATTAAGTGAATTGGCCAAGCTAAATTACCTATAGTGTTCAGGGATGTGTAGGTTAGGTGCATTAGTCAGGGGAAACGTAGTGCAATAGGAAAGGGAAATGGGTCCAGATGGCCAGATGGGTTAATCTATGGAGGGTCAGTGTGGACTTGTTGAGCCAAATAGCCTGTTTACACATTGCAGGGATTCTTTGAACAAATATCAGTAGTTTTACAACCACAATCTTCAACAAATGTTTCTACTTCTTGAGATATATTCTTTATGCTGATGAAATTCTAAGCAGCTTTGAGAGGTTAGTCATGGCTCACATCAACTCTAGCCTCCCAGCCTGCCTCAATCTCTTGAAATTTGCCTACTAGCAGAAAACATCCACAGCAGATGCCATTTCCCTTGCCCTACACTCATCCCTGGAACATCTGATCAATAAGGATACCTACGTCACGCTCCTATTATCAACTACTGCTCCTCATTCGATACTAAAGTAGTCCCAACCAAATTAATTTCTCATGCCGAAGACCTAGATCTCAGCTCCATTCTCTGCAACTGGATCCTTAGCTTCCTGACCCACAGATTGCAATCAGTGAGAATAGGCAATAGCACCTCCTTCACGATAACCCTCAACACTGGCACCTCGCAAGGATGCGTACTCAGCCTTCTATTGTACGTTCATGACTATGTGGCTTAATTTCATCCGAAAACTGTTTTGGCAGCCAACATCGTTAAAAAACCCTCCCACACCAGTTACACTTTCTTCCAACTTCTTTCATCAGGCAGAAGATACAAAAGCTTAAACACACATTAAAAACACCAACAGATTCAAAAACAGCTTCTTCCCCATCATTATTAGAACTGCTGAATGAACCTCTCAAACTTCAAATCTAAAGTTGATCTTGGTTTGTAGCCCTCCTGTGCAGCCATAACTTTGTATGCCTTGCTCTGTTTAATCACCCTATGATCAGTATGTTTTCATATGCTATGATCTGACTGCACTGCACACAAAACAAAACCTTTCACTATACTTGGGTACATGTGACAACAGTAAATCAAACCAAAGTTCAAATGTTACCAATATCTGTGAAGTCTCACTTCTTATATGGGGTCTTTTTTTTTTTCAATTTCCTATGAAGAATTTTCATTTGGTTAAATTTAAACTATGCATTTAGAAATATTGTTTCTTGTTGCCACTAGGCTTGTGACTTTGTGTTCTATCTGGAGAGACAACTCACCTTGTCTCTTCTGCTAGCTTATGTCCTCTCACTGATCAGTGAGTGCTGTCTAACTTTACTTAATTTCTTCAAGCTCGTTTATTGACACAATGGTACGTCATACACCCTCTCTATAAAAAATTGTTCCACTCGCACAAAGCATTTCTATCCTTTCTGCAATTTCTTGCACATGAATGCTGTTATAATTGTTATGACATGTTATATAGTATCAAATCATTATGAAATCTATTCTACATCCCCCTGTAGGTTTTATTCACCCTTTACATTAGAATTATTTGATCATTTCTTTAAAGTAGTTATATTCTCCTTGGCTCCTGCCCCCAAAGTCCAAATGTCTCTCTCATACTTTTACAGCTACTGAACCTATTCACATCAATGTTGATTGTGTTTAATGGGCTTTGACCATTTCTTTAACACAAATATCATTCTGAAAGATAATTGATGTAACTCTTTCTTCATTATCCCAAAGTTTGTAGTAAACAAAGACATTCATTCTCACTGCCTTAGGTTGTATTAACACTTGTCAGTTCTTTCTGTCTGGTCCCACTAGAGTTCGAATAATCAGTGCAAATAGTTGCTTTACCTGTTTGAACAATGTGTCTTCTAACTTTCTCTTTCTGATCCAAAAAATTTGATCTTGTTGCAAAGTTGGAATTGTACAAGGTCTTCTGCTTTCCCTTTGAAGCATTCTTAATTTTTCTTTCTCTTGTGATCTTGAGATGCGACATTTGGTTTGAGGTTTTGCCATAGCAAATGGATTTTTTTGTATTTAGCCTTCTCTATTGGTGAATATGTCTTATTCAACTGTGTGTTGCCCTGTAATTCTGTAAGGCTAAATCCTAATCATTATTCTTAGTCTTTAATATCTTCATAATTTTCACCATTCTTTCAGTTTTGAATGGGGCTATGGAATATAGGGAGAACTAATGACCTGATTAATCCTAGACATTGTTATGAGTCTGCTTAAGTATTCTTTCACAAGTTGTAGATAGTTGTCTGGAACAATCTCATCCTGAAATCCATTACTGCCTCAGCTGTTGTAATGAGAAGTCTGGTAACTTCTTGCAACCTCAAATAATAATTTACAGTGATCAAATATACTTTCCATTACAAGTTGAAGGCTCAACTTTTGCCATGGTCTGTCTGGGAAACTTCAAGGTAACCCTGGTTCTGTAGTTGTCTGGCTACTGACTGCAGCTGTAAGGTTGAATGATATGAAATCTTCCATCATCATACTAACTGTTGTATACAAGCTTTGCTATGGCATTTCATAGTGACTTTCACAGATTCTATGAAGAATTTCTTCCATCATAGCCTTCAGCATTACTAGTCTGTTATTAAAGACTAGATTAACAACTATGGTCAAATGTTTCCTTTGTTCACGATAATTCTTTAGGAGCTGATTGCTTGGAGTATATTTGATAAATCTGCATGACAATTTCCTGATCAAAATATATTCCTCATCTCCCTTGTGTGCTTCTTTGATTTCTTCACAAAAGCTGGTAAAGATTTTTCTATGCCCAACAAAAATACTTTTACTGCCAAAATAAGGGCTAAATCTTTTGCTTCAGCTCAGAGCTCTGAAACCTTTTGCAGTTTAGATAATATGTTTCTTTTTCTTCTTCCTGCCAAAATGAACGATTTCACACATTTTCTCACATGATATTCCATTTATCAGATCTTACTTAACCAATGCTTATGTATTTGTGGCTTCCTTGTATCCACTTCACAGCTTATTTTCCTGCTTATCTTTTTGTTGCCAAGATCTTCTGGCCTTTCATACAAGGCATTTATGTAAATTGTAAACAATTGAGGCCCAGGACTGATTCCTGTGACACATCATTCAATTCATCTTGCCAACCAGAAAAGGGCCTGTTTATGCCCACTTTCTGTTTCCTGGGAGCCAGCCAATCTCCTATCCATGCCAATATGTTACTGCCTACATTGCAAACTTTTATTTTCCACTGTAACTTATGGCTTATGGCTTTTATTCTACAAATTGGAGAAATGGCTGTCCATGCCTCTGCTCGTGGTTAATGGCCTGTAATGATTTCCCCTTACCAATGAATGACTGACTGCAGTCCAATATGGTAGGTTTCTGCAAACCTTTTTATTTATATCAATATACCTGATTCCTGGTCAGTATGTTAATTACTAGTATATGCTGTTTCATCTTTCCTTCACAGTTACTTGCAATTGACTGTGATTGCTTGTGATATATATCACCACCTCATTATGATATTCTTTACAACTAGAATAAGGAATTTGATATTTGCTAACACCAACTATCACAACAATCTGACAACTATTTGTGTTTATTACCAATGCTTGCTCAATATTAAGTTGATTTCCAAAATTTAAACAAAAATTCTAATTTGCAATACATGATGAGCCTTTCCTTCTTTTATTTTAGGCATTTGTTAGATATTTCTCCTTATTTGTTTTAATACATTTCTGAGAGATATCACTATTAGTGCAGCCAAAGAAATAGCCATTCATTGTGTCAAATAATTAAATCAGATATGAGCATATTGGTTACATTTAGTTTTGAATTCCTTATGTGAAATGTGAACATTGTAGCTTTAGTATCAATGATGAAAGTAAACTATTCTGGGGCTCATTTGAAATTCCCTGAAATCGCTATTATGAACATTGGGGATTTGTCACAAATGTAACACAAAATATCACTTCAACACTTGACATCTATCACAATAGCAACTTAGACCAATACTAAAATAAGATTGTTACAAATCTTCCATTAATAAAATGTATCTGAATTCAAGAAGAATAACTGAGAGATCCAGATAATTAGAACTACTTTAAAAAAACATTCAAAATTAAATTTTAAATCTGCAATGTTATGTTCAAATATAAAATTTAAAATAATTACAGAAGGAAAAAGGAATTTGACCACAAAGGATGTATTAAGTTTATGTGTCACAATGTTTATTTGTGTCTGATCATTTTTGCTTAAAAAGATTATTTGAAAAACTTTTAGCTTGTAGAAGGAAGGAGCAGATGGTAGTTTAAAACAACAGGAAACTTCACAAGCCCATTAATTGATGGTCATTCCTATTTGAAGGAAACTATGGTGACATTAAAATACTTCACGCAAGCTGGATACATGCCTTTTGAAAAATTACAAGGACAAATTGCTTTATTTCTGGCAACAAAACACTGAAACATAGCATCACTAATATCTTTTTTATCCAAAGTATTGTTGAGCAGACTTGAGATGTCATGACAACCATCATTTAGGACTATTTCAAACTGAAATGAAGTAACATTGCATCAGTTTTTATTAGAGTTTAATTTGAAAACTAGAAAACAAAAAAAAAATAGTGGGGTTTCTGCTATTGTGCTTGCATAATTATGCTATGAGTTCTGTGGTGAGTCATAGAACATAGAAAAATACAGCGCAGCACAGGCCCTTTGGCCCTCAATGTTGCGCCGATCCAAGCCCACCTAACCTACACTAGCCCACTATCCTCCATATGCCTATCCAATGCCTGTTTAAATGCCCATAAAGAGGGAGATCCACCACTGCTACTGGCAGGGCATTCCATAAACTCACGACTCGCTGAGTAAAGAATCTACCCCTAACATCTGTCCTATAACTACCACCCCTTAATTTAAAGCTATGCCCCCTCGTAATAGCTGACTCCATACGTGGAAAAAGGTTCTCATGGTCAACCCTATCTAAACCCCTAATCATCTTGTACACCTCTACCAAGTCACCCCTAAACCTTCTTTTCTCCAATGAAAACAACCCCAAGTGCCTCAGCCTTTCCTAATACGATCTTTCTACCATACCAGGCAACATCCTGGTAAAACATCTATACCAGGCAACATCTATAACATCTATAACAGCTACTTCGAGGTAAACCACATTTTAAGATTGGCAAGGTTCAAAAGTGTAAGAGGAGGATGAGATAAATCAGGAATTAGTAATACCATTACTTAAACTTTAAAGACTGTGGGTTACAAGAGGACAGAGAGACTGACCCAGCTGAAGAATTCTAGTTTTGAAATCCTAAGAAGTGAGTATGTGTGGGAGACAGTCTTGTTTTCAGTAATGAGTAGGTGCAGGTGGAATGAAAAGCATATCAGATTGGATATTTGTAATCCAGGTCATTTATAAAAATGACAAACAGCAAAGGTCCCAAAACAGATCCTTGCGGAACACCGCAATGTACCTCCTACATCTGGTTACAAAGCACAAGTCAGGAGTGTGATCAAATACTCTTCACTTTCTTGGTTGTAGGTAGCTTATATTCAAGAAACTTGACACCACCTAGGACAGAATAGCCCACATAATTGGTATCCCATTCACCAACAGCAACAATCACTCCCTTCTCCACCAACTCAAAGTAGCAGTTATGTGTGCCAAATACAAGATGTACTGCAGAACACAGCAACCTCCAAATCCATTCCCACTACCACCTAGAAGGGCAAGAGAACACAGACATGAGAATACCACCATCTGCAGTTTCCTCCACAAAACACAATATCCAGAGTTAGAAATACAGAAGAACCTCGATTATATGAACGACATGGGCAGGGAGTATTTTGCTCATATAATCAAATGTGGGGATAATCGAATGCCACATAACATAGTTTAGCCAAGCATCAGGACCATGCGATCTTCTTCGGATAATCGGAAATTCGGTTAATTGAACACCGGATAATCGAGGTTCCTCTGTATAACACTCACTACTTCAAAGTCCTGGAGGAGCTTGTTTCCGAACAGCATTGTGGGTGTACCTATACCCCACGGACTGCAACTGTTCAAGAAGGCAGCTTAACACCTTCTCAAGGAAATTATAAAGGTTAGTGAAGCAAGTGATATCCACATCCCGTGAAATATTTTTTAATGTATGTACATAATTATGTCAATCCTCAATTAAATCATTTTTTAAAATCCATCTATCGACCCTGGGATAAATGTTATTTGACTAATAAAACTAGAGATCCATAGACACATATTTCCTGAAATTCTGTTGGTTCATAATAGATAAGATCATAAGACTTCAAGATATAGGAGCAGGCAGTCAGGTTTGTGCTGCCATTCAGTGAAGTCATGGATGTTTCGATAATCCTCAACTCCACTTTCCTGTGTTATCCTCATTTCTCTTGAATCCCTGACTGATTAAAAATCTGTCTATCTCAGTCTGAATACACTTAATAACAGAGTTTTGATAGTCCTCTGCAGTGAAGAATTCCATATATTCGCTACCTTCTGAGACAAAAACATTCCTCCTCATTTCCATCTTAAAAGGGACCTCTGGTCATAAACTCTCCAAAAAGGGAAACAACTTTCCACTTCTACTCTGTCAAACTGCCTAAGGATCTTATGTGTTTCATAGAAACTTACAAACTAGGAGCATGAGTAGGTCATTCAGCCTCCCAAGTCTGCTCCACCATTCAATGGAATTATGGCTGATCCTCTAACTCAATGCCATATACCTGCTTTCTCCCTGTACCTCCTGATGCCTTTAAATCTAGGAAATTATCTACCTCCTTTAAGTAATATATTCAAGTACCTAGCCTCCACAGCCTTCGGTAATCGAGAATTCCATAGGCTCACTACTCTTTTAAGTGAAGAAATCTTTCCTCATCTCTGTCCTAAATGGTCTATCAAGTATCTTGAATCAGGGAAAACATCCTCCCTGCATCTAATCTATTCAGCCCTGTTACGATTTTGTGTATTTCAATCAGATCCCTCTCATCCTTCTGAATTCTAGTAAATATTGGAATATTGTGTGCAATTCTGGTCT
>NC_057714.1:56880977-56887812 GCF_004010195.1 Chiloscyllium plagiosum
AGGGGCAACTTTTTTATGCAGAGGATGGTACGTGTATGGAATGAGCTGCCAGAGGTGGAGGCTGGTACAATTGCAACATTTAAGAGGCATTTGGATGGGTATATGGATAGGAAGGGTTTGGAGGGATATGGGCCGGGTGCTGGCAGGTGGGACTAGATTGGGTTGGGATATCTGGTCGGCATGGGGACAGGTTGGACCGAAGGGTCTGTTTCCATGCTGTACATCTCTATGACTCTATGACTCTATAATACAACCCTTGTCAAACCAATCTCTCCTCATTGCACAGTCCTGCCATCCCTGGTATCAGCCAAGTGAACTTCTACTGCACTCTCACTATGGCAAGTACAACTCTTCTTAGATAATGTTTCAATAAGGTCTCCTCTTATTCTTCTAAGTTCCAACAAGTGCAAGCACAACTGACTCAGCCTGTCCTCATAAGAAAATAACTCTGTACACTAAATCAACCTAATCAACCTTCTCTGAACTGCACCCATTGTTTTCCTTAAATAAGGTGAGAAAATTTGTTCACAGCATTTTAGCTGTGGTCTGACTAACACCATGTATAGTTTTAGCAAAACCTCATTATTTTTATTCTCTATTCTCTTTGAAGTAAATATCAACATTCAATTTTTCTTCCCTATTATCTGCTGAAGTTGGATGTTAGCTTTTTCTGGTTCTTGCATATTGATTCTTAACTCCCTCTCTGTTGTAGATTTCACCAGTCAATCCCCATTTTAAAAATATTCAGTATAAAAGCAAAAAAATGATAATGAAACTCTGGCAGCAACTATGGAGACAGAAACAGAGTTAGCTTTTCAAGTCTGACATGATCATTTTTCGCAACAAGATGTTACTTGACCTCCTGATGAAGGGCTTATGTCCGAAACATCAATTCTCCTACTCATCAGATGCTGCCTGACCAGCTGTGCTTTTCCAGCACCACACTCTTGACTCTGATCTCCAGCATCTGTAGTCCTCACTTTCTCCATGTTACTTGACCTGCTGAGTTTCTCCAGCATTTTTTATATTTATTTCAGACTTTCAGCATCGGCAGAATTTTGCTATTGCTGGGGTAAATGATATTCAGTTCTTCTATTCTTCGTGCCAATGTGCATAATCTCACTTTTATGAACATTCTATTCCATCTGCCAAGCTTTTGTCCACTCACTTAGCCTGTTTATATCACTCTGAGACCCTTTGTAGCTTCCTCACCACTTGCCTTCCCATTTATTTTTGTGTTATTTGTAGATTTGGTGATAATTAATTCACTTCTTTTCTCCAAGTTATTAATATATTTTGTAAATAATTGAAGCCCCAGAACTAATATCTGTGATTTATCACTAGTTACCAACTGCCAAGCTGAAATGCCCCCTTTATCCTAAATCTCTACCTTCCATTAGTTCAGTAAACCTCTATCCATTCTGATATTCTATCCCTAACACCATTGATTCTTATGTTATTGAAGAACATTATGTGTTAGTACTTTCTTGTATGGCTTTTGGAAATCTAAATATATTACATCTCCTTATTCTCCATTTTCTATACTACTTGTTACTTCCTTAAAGAACTTTAAGACATTTGTTAGGCACAGTTTCCCCTTCTAGAAGCCATGCAAAATCTGTTTGATAATATTATGTATTTCTAAATGCTCTACTATTACATTCTTTATAGATAGATTGTAACATTTCCCACTGGTAGGTGTTAAACGAATTGGCCTATCATTACCTGTTTCTCTCTCCCTCCATTTTTTTAATAATTTGGAGGAGCCAATGTTGGACTGGGGTTAGGCAAAGTTAAAAATCGCACAACACCAGATTATAGTCCAACAGGTTTATTTGGAGTAACTAGCTTTCAAAGCACTGCTTCTTCATCAGGTGGTTGTGAAGCAGAACCATAAGACACAGAATTTATAGCAAAAAATTACAATGTCATGCAACTGAAATGATATATTGAACAAACTTAGATTAAGTCTTTCATCTTTTAGAATGAGTTTGCTTATTTTGGTTGTTTAATATGTAAATCCCAGAACTTCCTTTAAATCACATTCTCAAGATAACTTCAGGTTCTCAGCTTAGACAATGTATTAAAGGTGTGAGGTTAAAGTCTGTCTGAACCAATCTTGAGTCAAACTGGTTCTATTTCTAAAGTGCGATTTAGAGAATATTACATGGATTGATTGTAGACTATGCACTTTTTGAGTAAAATAGAATTTATCTGCAAATTTAATTCTGAGGTACAAATGCACCCCATAAACTGAGATGTGTGTGGGTGCAGGAGAGACACAGTGAGTGCTTGTACACCCACCTCAATACAGGGTGTAGTCAGCGTTCCTCGAACATTCCAGAAGCTCCCCCTAGCCTCCAGAACTGCTCGGCGGCCATCAGTCACGAGGCCATGCCAGCCATTATCTCCATGGCGATCGATGACATCATCGCCATCCCCGACACCCAGCAGCTTGCAGCCACAGCTGCTCATGCCATCTCCGCAAGTCAAACAACCACCGCCATGATCACCATGAGATCTACCACCGCCAAGACTAATGCAAGGCCCAACTGGAACCACACTTCTGCCCCTCTGTTGCCGCCACCATATCCGCCTCCTCCAACATCACTCACACCACGCGTTCTGTGACTTCTGCCTCTTTGGTGGCCACTGACGCAGCCACTTCCACTCCCAATGACATCACCTACTCCGCGTGTTCCGCCACTTCCGTCCCCCACAGCTGCCGTCGTTGCAACTACATTTGCCCCCACTTATGCCATTCACCTTCACCACTGACACACCTCCCACTGTCACTACCCCCACCACCCCAGAACCCCAGGGTGAGCATCACTTCCATAAATAATGTCACCCCTGGTCCCCCCACTACCATGTCCACTCTAGTCACAGTCTCCGTCCCCCAGTCCCAGCTCCAGCCCAATACCAAGTCCTAGCTCCCAAACGTGCTGCGTTTTCACCATCCCCCAAGACCTCCCCCTCACTTAAGACGAATGACCAGTCCTCAGCAAAGGCCTTACCTTCATCCCCCTCTGTCCATGCATCAACAAATTCAATACACGTCATGACACTTCTTAAGCCGCCTCCATCTCTGAGCTTACTTTTTCCCTTCGTCCACCTCCAACACACCCCATCCACTTGGACAACCCGTGCTGGTCTGTTACCCACCCTCGACCTCTTATTTCCAACCGCCACTGAGACATTAACCACCTCAACCTATCTTCCTCCCCACCCCAACTCCAATCTCTCACCTTCTCAACGCGCAGCCCTCCACTGCCTCTGCTCCAACCACAACGTCACCATCAAACCTGCGGACAAGAGGGATGCAATGGTAGTTTGGCGCATTGACCTATACACCACTGAAGCCAGGCACCAATGCAAAGACACCTCCTCCTACTGCCCCCTCGACACGACCTCACCCCCATCACCAAACCATCATCTCCCAGACCATACATAACCTCATCACCTCAGGAGATCTCCCACCCACAGCTTCCAACCTCATAGTTCAGGAACCCCACACTGCCCGATTCTAGCTCCAACCCAAGATCCACAAGACCCATCATCTCAGCCTGCTCCTGCCCCACTGAATTCATTTTCACTTACCTCAATACTGTCCTGTCCCCCTGTTCCAGGAACTCCCCACGTACGTTTGAGACACCACCCTCCACCTCCTCCACGACTTCTGTTTCCCTGGCCCCCAAAGCCTCACCTTCACCATGGACATCCAGTCTTTTTATACCTCCATTCATCATGACCAGGGCCTCCAAGCCCTCCGTTTCTTCCTCTCCCGACGTCCCCACCAGTACCCTTCCACTGACACTCTTATTCATTTGGTTGAACTGGTCCTCACCCTCAACAATTTCTCCTTCCAATCCTCCCACTTCCTCCAGATGAAAGGAGTAGCCATGGGCACCCACATAGGCCCCAGCTATGCTTGTCTCTTTGTCAGTTACGTGGAACAGTCTATCTTCCGGAATTACACTGGCACCACTCCCTACCTTTTCCTCCGCTACACTGATGACTGCATTATCACCACCTCATGCTCCCACGAGGAGGTTGAACACTTCATCAACATCACCAGCACATTCCACCCCGCCCTTAAATTCACCTGGACCATCTCTGACATCTCTCTCCCCTTCCTGGACCTCTCCATGTCCATCAACGGTGACTGACTCAACACTGACATTTTCTACAAACCCACCGATTCCCACAGTTACCTGGATTGCACGTCCTCCCATCCTGCCTCCTGCAAAAATGCTATCCCTTGTTTCCAATTCCTCCACCTCCACCACATCTGCTCCCAAGAGGAGCAGTTCCACCATAGAACACAACAAATGGCCTCCTTCTTTAAAGACCGCAATTTCCCCTCCCACGTCGTTGATGATTCCCTCCAGTAAATCTCACCGAAGTCCCACACCTCTGTCCTTGAACCCCCACCCCTCCAACCGCAACAAGGACAGAACCCCCCCGGTCCTCAGCTTCCACCCCACTAATTTCCGTACACATTGCATCATCCTCCACCATTTCCGCCACCTACAAATGGACCTCACCACCAGAGATATATTTCCCTCCCCACCTCTATCCACTTTCCGTGACTACCTGGTCAGGTCCACGCCCCCTAACAACCCACCCTCCTGGCACCTTCCCCTGCCACCGCAGGAATTGCAAAACCTGCACCCACTCCTTCCCCCTCACCTCCGTCCAAGGCCCCAAAGGAGCCTTCCACATCCATCACCACTCCCTTACCACTCGACGTCTGGAGGAAGAACGTCTCATCTTCTGCCTCAGGATCCTTCAACCCCATGGCATCAATGTGGACTTCACCAGTTTCCTCATTTCCCCTCCCCCCACCTTACCCCAGTTCCAACCTTCCAGCTCAGCACTGTCCTCATGACCTGTCCCATCTGTCAATCTTCCTTCCCACTGATCCGCTTCACCCTCCTCTCCGACCTATCACCTTACCCCCACCTCCATCCACCTATTGCACACTCAACTACCTTCGCCTCAGCCCCACCCCCATTCCCATTTATCTTTCCACCCCCAAGGCTCCCAGCCTCATTCCTGATGAAGGGCTTTAACCCGAAACGTCAATTTTCCTGCTCCTCGGATGCTGCCTAATCTGCTGTGTTTTTCCAGCACCACTCTAATATTGACACTTATTTATTATGTCAGTCATAGTCAAAAGAGCCAATTATTACTTCATTTCACCTCTTTTTGTATACATTTAAATAAGTTATTATTGCCATTATTATATCATTTGCCAGTTTGACTTCATAGTTTATTTCCTGGGGTCTTTTTTTTGTTGACTTTCAAAATAGTCCTAATGCTGTGACTTACGATTCATTTTCTTTCATAATTTTTTTATTTTGATACTTACTTAAATTCTTATTCAGCAGAAACAATCTTTAGTTGACTGTGGTTAATTCGAATTCTTCTTTCTCATTGGGATATATTTATACTGTGCCCCAGATATTATTTTCTTAAACACCTACTATTATTCTTCAACCATCTTTTCTGCTAAACTCTTTGCCCAGTCCACTCGAGCTAACTCTGCCTTCATTCCTACGTCATTGCCACTACTTAATTTTAATTACGCAGTTTCCAAACCAAGCTCCTCGCTCTCAACTGCACAATAAATTTCACTATGTAATGGTCACTGTCTCCTAGGAAATCTTTTATTCTGAGATAATTTATTAAACCGGTCTCTTCACGCATTACCAGATTCAAAGTAGCCTGATCACAGTTTAGATCTACACGATATTGTCCTGGTTATGTTGCCCAGAATTATAGATGTAGCTGGATGCTAGGTCATTTTCCAACAGTTTTGAAGTAATTTTCTAAGTTTTTTTAAAAAATTATCATCAGACCTTTCATATATTTTCTGGGTTTTTTGTAACTTGAGCGTGAGTCAGATTTAACAATGAAAATCTTCCAAGATCATGGATTGGTAATCATGGTATATTGAACATGCATGATAAGTAGGTAACTTGAAACTTTAATTTCCATATTTCAAGAAAAAAAGAATATATGGTTAGAGTGCAGCATTTGTTTCAGGGCCCAATTTGTTTTAACTGATTTCTGAACTTAATTCTGAATTTAACATTCCTGGGCTGGAATTACCTTAACATTAAACTCATATTGGGAAAGTGGTGCATGATTGACCATAATTTCAGGTATAACTTCAAACTACAAACCCACAGGAATTCCCAAGCTAACAAATGTAATTGTAGGATTATCCCTGGCTTTTGTTTCATCTAAATTTTCCATTGTTAGTGCGATATCTGTCAGCGGTAATGCAAGATTATTCCCTTTTAGGTAGCATTTCAGATGGTAGGGAGACTGCACTGAAGTTTAGAGATATGGCTCTGACAACAGAAAATTTAGAGAACTGAGGCAGAACGTATATCTTTTGTCAATAATGTGTGAACAAGCAGCAGAAGAAACTCAATGCAGAGAAGTGTGAAGTGATTAATTTGGTAGGGAGAACATACAAAGAGTGTTTGAGACAATGTAAAATAAAAACAACATTTCTAAAGCAGCTACAGGAGCAGAAGAGCCAGGCAGACAATGAGCACATGTCATTCAAGGTGGCAGGATACACTGAGGGTGTAGTTAATAAAGCTGATGTTAATCTAAGCTTTATTTATAGGGACACTGAGCACAAGGTAAGGGAAAGTGCAGTAGGTCAGGCAGCATCTAAGGAGCAGGAGAATCGACGTTTCGGGCATGAGCCCTTCTTCAGGAATGAGGAAAGTGTGCCAAGCAGGCAAAGATAAAAGGTAGGGAGGAGGGACTTGGGGGAGGGGCGTTGGAAATGCGATAGGTAGAAGGAGGTTAA
>NC_057714.1:56888164-56896318 GCF_004010195.1 Chiloscyllium plagiosum
CCCTCGAACTCAGCACTACCTTCCTAACCTGCAATCTTCTTCCTGACCTCTCCACCCCCCACCCCCACTCCGGTCTATCACCCTCACCTTATGACCCTCACCTTAACCTCCTTCCACCAATCGCATTTCCAATGCCCCTCTCCCAAGTCCCTGCTCCTTACCTTTTATCTTAGCCTGCTTGGCACACTTTCCTCATCCTGAAGAAGGGCTCATGCCCGTAACGTCGATTCTCCTGCTCCTTGGATGCTGCCTGACCTGCTGCGCTTTTCCAGCAACACATTTTCAGCTCCGATATCCAGCATCTGCAGTCCTCACTTTCTCCTACAAGGTCAGGGAGACTACTTTAAACTGATTTGGCCTCAATATGTGTGTTGTATCAAGTTCTGGGTAAGATACTTTAGGAAAGATGTAAAGGCTGTAAGAGTGTTGAGAAGAATCAGAAGGATGGTTCTGAGGAACCTCAATGAACTTAAATAGACTGAAGAAGTTGAGACTGCATTTCTTTAAAAACAAAAGGTTGGAATAAAGTATTCAAAATCTTAAGACATCCAGACAGATTAGATAAGAAAAACATTATACGCACTGGTGAGAGGATTGAGAATGAAAAAGGTGCAAATTTAAGATAATTGTCCAAAGAACATAAAGAAAATCATTTCATGCAGCAAACAATTAAAATTTGGAAAGTGCTCATTGACAGTATGATGGTTGCAGGTTCATATGAGATACTGAAGAGAGGATTGAAATATTATTTCAAGTCAAATCTGGAACAGTTACCAGCAGCTAAAGTTATAAAAATCTTCTTTTCAAAAATATAGGCTAATGATATAATTTTTCATTCAATTTACAAACCAAAAAACTTATTTAGAAATTATTGTCTTAATTGCCAAGCTATTGGTTTGTCATAGATAAATGTGACTTTTGTGATGTAAGCTGTGTGATTTATATATACTTTAATATCATTTGTTTTTGAGGTTGGATTTTGAACTACTGACATATGGGTTTGATCTGTGTCTATGAAGATATTTAATGATTAGCTTTTAAGTATTTCAATAGCCTTTTCTAAAAAAAAAGGCTGGGGGTTAGTTCTGGAATCTAATACAGAATATTTTCATTGGGAGACATTTTGTAAGCAAGCAAAGTAAACACTAGATAAAAGCAAATTACTGCGGATGCTGGAATCTGAAACCAAAAGAGAAAATGCTGGAAAATCTCAGCAGGTCTGGCAGCATCTGTAAGGAGAGAAAAGAGCTGACGTTTTGAGTCTAACTGACCCTTTGTCAAAGGGTCACTTAGACTCAAAACGCAAGCAAAGTAAACAGTTATTTATTAGGCTGCCAAGTTAGAAGATAAGAGATTCTCCTGGGTGGGAAACAGCTATAATTTGGAATGGCTTTGGGTTTCAATTTGGCAGTTTTGCAGGGGTTCTGGCTAAAACTGGATATGCAAGACAGTTGCTCCTGATTAAAAATGTTAGTTTCACATTGCTAAAGAATCTCAGTGTAGACAGTTTACTTTGAAATGTACTTGATTAAAGTCCTGAAGGGGTTATTTAAAGCTGAGAAAATCTATGTTCAGTTGTATGAAGATACAATAAAAAGGTTCTCAGATTCTGAAGATTAAGAATTAAAGTTACAGTTAAATTAAGCTTTATAGATGTCATAGAGAAAGGGATTCTCTCTGATATGAGTACTGTTAAGGAATGCATTTGGGATTAGTAGGATTGTATTTTTACAGTGTATGTCAAAATCTTGAAATTTCTCTTATATGTGAATAGTATGGTTTATTCTATTTTATTCATCATTTCTTTTGCATTATGATCTTTTGTTTTATTTTTTAAATCAACCTGTAGCATTGTGTGCTTATGTTTCAGTGGAAAAAAAACTAGCTCATTAAAAGCAAAACAAAATGAAATATAACCTATCAAGCCAGTTGGGAAAGGTTTAAACTAAGATGGTTGGCGGGGTTCCTATATAAGGAACCAGAAGGGAAAGAAACAAAGGCAAAAACAAAAGACAGAATGGGAAGTAAGAAAAGTGATGGGCAGAAGATTCGAAGTCAAGAGTGTGGTGCTGGAAAAGCACAGCAGGTCAGGCAGTATCCAAGAAGCAGGAAAATCGACATTTTGGTTTTTCTGCTCCTTGGATGCTGCCTGACCTGTTGTGCTTTTCCAGCACCACACTCTCGACTCTAATCTCCAACATCTGTGGTCCTCACTTTCACCTAGAAAATTCAAAGGCAAGACTCAAACAAGGTCACAGTGCAAAATAATGTGAACAGATCTTAGAATGTTAAAAAGATAAGCCTTAATTCTTTTTGTTTTAATGTGCAGCACATTCAAATAAAGCAGATGAATTAATTGTGCAAAGAGATATAAATAGGTACTATACAGTTGGGGTTACAGAGAAGTGGCTGTATATGGATTTTAATCTTGTCATCAATGGATAGAAGGAGCTGGAGGCCAAGATGATAATTATTAAAATGAGAACCTTATGCAAAGGTTTTTTATAGTCTTCATTTTAACTTTCAATTCTTTTGGTTACATGACATCTTTCAGCTAATTGTCAGATCATGGTGAGAAAGAAGGCAGACAAATGTGATTGTGAGTAGCTCTGATGATGTAGTGGATGACAATAAAGAAATGATTGTATTCATTGGCCTGTCTTTCATCAGCAATAAGACAGTTAGGAAGAAATCTCCACACAATTATACCTCTATTTACTGAAATGCCAGAATCACTCATCCCAGGAGAAACACCAGATTGTTTACTAAACTAAAATTACCATCACAACTTGAGTTGGGATATGACAGGCGATCTCCTTATCAAAAGCTGTAAAGACCAATAAGGATTCCATATTCTATTATATCTTCTAAAGATCCCTTCTGGCTAAGCAGCTGCTCAGATTAGATTGGACTAATTGTTAAATTATCATGGCTCTTTGTGTCTGTTTCACTCAATTTATTAAATAAACTATTAAATTATGGTATAATCTAATTACTAACATAGATGTTAAAGATCTTACAGTGATATGCAAAGAAAAACAGAGAGTCCTTATTTGGTATTAATCTTCTTGACCAAAATCATATAGTACAATAAGTGGACAGAAAGGTTATGTTACTAGATTAATGGCACAGAACAGGTTGATTAGACAATATAATTTTTAAAATCCTGAGTTTAGATCACATCACAGCAGCTGATGGATTAAATTCAATTAAATTAATTTTAAAAAGAACATAAAGTTCTTTCATTTTTTGGGGGGCACGTGAGTTGCCATTTGTGTCTTGTCCATTCTAGCAGATATAGATGGCAAGCAAATGTGCTGATTCTCTATTTACATAATTTTGGTGTGCAGATAGAGCCATGGAGTCATAGAGTCATACAGCATGGAAACAGACCCTTTGGTCCAACTCGGCTGCACTTAGCAGAAATTCCCATTTGACCTAGTCCCATTTGTCAGCATTTGGCCCATATCCCTTTAAACCTTTATATTCATATACCCATTCAGATGCCTTTTAAATGCTGTAATTATAGCAGCCACCACCACTTCCTCAGGCAGCTCATTCCATACACGTACCACTCACTGTGTGAAAGGTTACCCCTCAGGGGTCCTTTTTATATCTTTCCTGATGACTGACCTGCACTCCAAACTGGCTCCACAGATGGCAAGTCAGAGGCATTGGTGACAGAGGTGGAGTCAAGAGGGGCAATATTTCCACAGAGGAATCAGGACATCCTCCAAGCAACACTTCTGAAAGGAATGGAAGCAGATGGGAAGAGAAGTCAATGCCTAGAATCCAGCTCTGAAAACATGGTAGTTGCACTGGAAAACATTCAATAGTCTCACATGGGGGTGAAGTCAATGAGCGCTAAGAGAGCAAGCGAGCCACTTTGAGATGCAACCTGGTCCAGCCCACAGGCTGAGTGCCCATCCCTGCATGCAAAGAATCCTTGCAACTGCCTTTCAATGTTAGTTGCCGGTGCACCCTGCAATGCACCCCTGTGATGCCTACGCATCCTCTAACCATATTGAAGAGGTGCAATGAGAATCTTGAGGGACAGGCAATTATCAGATGTGGAAGATGATGTTTCATATTGAGCAACATGGGGTCTTTTCATGGCCAGTCATTTGAACAACTCAAGCTACCACACATCCTCATCCTTGATTACACTCATCCCAATGCACAAAACTCTACTCCTACTCCATTTCCAATTGCGCCAGTTGTCCAGACCTCTAATCCTGCCACTTTCTGACTTATTGGCCTCCTCTCTATTGAAAACCTCAAATGTAATTAAATATTATGCCATTTTTCAAATGTAATTATCATGTTTTATTACTCTTCACAAGCAGCAAGATTCATGAGGCAGTCTGATTTGATTATAAATAGCATGCTCATTTTATGTGACCTGAAAGAAATTACAGATATTAGAAAGTTCGAAAATCACAAGACCACAGAATTGTAATTTTATGATTGCTTACAGTTTCACAGCCATTGAGCACAAGACTAGTAAGAAAAGGGAGATAAACAAATGGTTGGAGAAATGGTATAAGAGGAAGGGTTTAGATTTCTGTCACATTGGATTGGCTAAGCAAAAAGCATGGGTTTCACCATAAGAGGGTTGGAACTAAAATCCCTCACTGGAAGGGTAACTAAGACTGTAAGCAGAATTTAAATTAATAGAGTCATACAGTATGGAAACAGACCCTTCTGCCCAACTCATCCATGCTGACCAGGTTTCCTAAGCTGAGATAGTGCCTTTTGCCTGCATTTGGCCCTTTAAACCTTTTCTATCCATGTATCTGTCCAAATTTTTTTTTAAGTGTTGTAATTGTGTTGTAATATAGTGTACAAAATGTAAATAAATAAGCAGAAATGATAATTGGGGTGGGAGAAAAAAGTAACCAAAACGATTAAGTTTACAAAACAAATGGAGGCAGATCTAAATAAATGTATGCAATAGTTTGAACAACATTGAAGAGCTGGGAACACAAATTGCCATGGAGGATGGATATAGTAGTATTAATAGATACATGGTGCAGGCAGGACAGGGAGCTATGATTTCTGGTTACAAAATATTCAGGAAATATAGAGTAGTTGGACAAAAAAAGGGGCAATGACAATAAGTAAAAATGTTAAAACTAAACTAAATCATTACAAGAGATAACAGGGGTGAGGACATTAGAAAGCCACAAAGGGATCAGTTCCATGTTTTACTTCTCTTTCAAGGCATACAGGGGACTCAAGGGTTAAACATTCCACTACCAAAGAGACTCATTGCACTATTAATTGCATGTCTGTTCTTTTACAGAATTGACAGAACATTTCAATAGAGAAGAGGCTGACTGAATCTTAGAGAAGGGATCCATTGGAGCCATACATGTGGATTTCTCTGCAGCCTCAGGCAAAGGTATTCATCCTTCCCGGACAAGACTGATAGCCTTGGACACAACCATGTTAAACTGCCTCCTGCTCCCATTATCTTGCTTTCCCTCTGTATTAGCATAGATATGTGAATCCCCCATTGAGAACAGTCAAAACTCTTCTGTTTTAGTCTCTTCCCATCAACACATGATCATGAAGAATACGATAATCAGTTCCTGTAATCTATATGCTAGTTATCACAGGACATTGACATTCACCAGGGCTTGTCAAATTATAATTATCCATCCTATACAATGTAATGAAAATCAACCATGTGACTTACAGTCCTTTTGTATTATTCCTATAAAATATACTGCCTTTGTGTGTAGAGCAGAAATTCGTGGAGAAATGTCACCACAAGTAGATGCATGGCTACTTTTGGGGACATTGATAATCTCTTGCCGGCTGTCTGATAATAAAGCATCTACCATTGTACTGAAACTTGTGTTGTCCGGATTTGTGGAACAAAATATACATTAACATTTGGTGCCATGAGTCGGTCCTCAACAAAGGGAACGTCTAACTGGCTAAGTAAGTGACATGAAAGTCTGAATTGAACAGAACAGAGTGGTAAGGACACCCCAGAGTATTTTACCCCAGACTGCTCCTTGTGTTCAGCCAGACAATCTGTCCCTCATCTAGTGGAATTGGTACTTTGCAGAGGTCGAATGAACCACCCATATCCAGCTCGTAAGGTAGGAAAGTTTTGTCAGATTGCTCTGAATTGCTATGGGGTGACATTGGCTACTCTGTATTGTTCCTGCAGGAAAAAAGGTCGGGACTGCGGACCCCGGTAAGGGAAGCGTTCATCACAACCTGACGGGAGCTGCCTCTTTCAGATATGGCCATTGAAAATTAGTATGTACTAAGGAAAGAGGGCAGGCTCGGTAAATTTCCCACCCCGCAGTGTTGATATGGCCGGTGGAAAATGTTTATAGCAGAGCAAGGAGTCATAAGGTGAAATTGGACAGTACCTCTATGTAGTTGGGAAGGGGGACAATCTGTTAGAAAATACCTGATCAGGAATATGGGTTGTAGGCCACTCTGCGAGATTGGGCATTTTGGTAAATTGTTATACACAAATTAAAGGATATCCAATTTGAATTATTGAGTGATTGTGATGTTATGTGCGGTGAAAGCTTTCATTTAAATGATGAATTGATTCCAAAACTATGTCTTTGCACTTTGAATTTCGATCATATGAAAACAATTGAGCAGGGTGCCAGTATTTAGTCCTGTTTGTGTGGGTTTTGTGTTGTTGTTTGCTCTTTGTTTCTTGTTTGTTTGCTTGCAGAACGCTGGGCTAACTCTAAAATGCCAGAAAAAGGCTGCTCCTAGGGTCAAGTAAGTCTTGTCTCACTGAGAAGGGTGGCCAAGTGACTGCCATCTCACTGAGGACACAGAAGTGCCCGTTGCAAAAGTAAGGTGGAGGAAGAGGAAATATAGAGGGTGTGTGCAGAGACACTTTATATGCGTTTGGGAAGATGGCTGGGGGCAATCAGTCCCCTAAAATTAAAGAGGTCACAGACACATCCCAAGGGCTCTTTCAGGAGGCCCTTCCACCACCCCGCTGCCTGATCAGGTGTACCCTAGAACTCTGTGGGAAGCTAGAGAAGTGATTGCTGGGCCTCTTGCTGAGATATTTGTATCATCGATAGTCACAGGTGAGGTGCCAGAAGACTGGAGGTTGGCTAACGTGGTGTTACTCTTTAAGAAGGGTGGTAAGGACAAGCCAGGGAACTATAGACCAGTGAGCCTGACCTCGGTGGTGGGCAAGTTGTTGGAGGGAAACCTGAGGGACAGGATGTACATGTATTTGGAAAGGCAAGGACTGATTAGGGATAGTAAACATGACTTTGTGCATGGGAAATCATGTCTCACAAACTTGATTTGAGTTTGAGGAAGTAACAAAGAGGATTGATGAGGGCAGAGCAGTAGATGTGATCTATATGGACTTCAGTAAGGCATTTGACAAGGCTCCCCATGGGAGACTGATTAGCAAGGTTAGATCTCATGGAATACAGGGAGAACTAGCCGTTTGGGTACGGAACTGGCTCAAAGTTGGAAGACAGAGGGTGGCGGTGGAGGGTTGTTTTTTAGGCTGGAGGCCTGTGACCAGTGGAGTGCCACAAGGATCAGTGCTGGGTCCACTACCTTTTGTCATTTACATAAATGATTTGATTGTGAGCATAAGAGGTACAATTAGTAAGTTTGCAGATGACACCAAAATTGGAGGAGAGGTGGACAGTGAAGAGGGTTATCTCAGATTACAACAGGATCTGGACCAGATGGGCCAATGGGCTGAAAAGTGGCAAATGGAGTTTAATTCAGATAAATGCAAGATGCTGCATTTTAGGAAAGCAAATCTTAGCAGGACTTATACACTTAATAGTAAGGTCCTTGGGAGTGTTGCTGAACAGAGGGTTCCTAGGCAGAAGATGAGGCGCTCTTCCTCCAGCTGTCGTGTTGCTATGGTCTGGCGATGGAGGAGTCCAAGGACCTGCATGTCCTTAGTGGAGTGGGAGGGGGAGTTGAAGTGTTGGGCCATGGGGTGGTTGGGTTGGTTGGTCTGGGTGTCCCAGAGGTGTTCTCTAAAACGTTCCGCAAGTAGGCGGCCTGTCTCCCCAGTATAGAGGAGGCCACATCGGGTGCAGCGGATACAGTAAATGATGTGTGTGGAGGTGCTGTTGAATTTGTGGCGGATATGGAAGAATCCCTTGGGGCCTTGGAGGGAAG
>NC_057714.1:56897280-56933666 GCF_004010195.1 Chiloscyllium plagiosum
ATGCCCCTCCCCCAAGTCCCTCCTCCCTACCTTTTATCTTAGCCTGCTGGACACACTTTCCTCATTCCTGAAGAAGGGCTCATGCCCAAAATGTCGATTCTCCTGCTCCTTGGATGCTGCCTGACCTGCTGCGCTTTTCCAACAACACATTTTCAATTATAATGGAGTTCAGAGTTGGAAACTGCGCACATTTTACAATATAGCACTGGATTTTGATTAAATGAATTTCTACTTTGTATTGAAGATTCTTATCAAAATTCCTACTCGATAGGAAAAAACTTGTGATTTGGTCAGCTGAATGGGATATGCATGTAATTGAACAATCCTGCTACAATTTCATATGTACAATACGAAGCAGATTTGAATCATTTCTATGCATTTGAAATCTGTTTGTTCATTCTTATTACTTCACAGTGTGATGTCTTGTCACTTGTTCAGTCTCCATCTCTCATTAAATGTGCTTTTTCCTCAATATTTTAAAAAGATTTGTACTATCCCAAACTGCATTATCAAAGTTCATTAAGTAATTAATTGTCAAGGCTTTATACCTTTCCACATTGTCAGTGATCTATGTCATTACCTCATAGTTATTTTAAAGCATGACTGCATTGATTAACGTTCAATTGGTGAAAGAAATTATGGCAATATGAGGAAACATGTAGGTGGCATAGCAAGTGAGGAATCGTTAAGGGAAAGTGAAACTTTGTGTTCCTCATACAAAGCACTGGCACTGAAACGAGTTTGAATGACCTTCTTTGTGGTAGCCACTTTTATGTTTAATCGATAAGCTAGGAGTAGGACAAATCTAATTGATGCGATTCTTTACACTACTATTTCTGGACATAATGGAGGCAATACATCTCTTAAATGTTGAAATTAGATGTATTAATGACATGTTTAAAAAAAGGGAAACAGGAGAAACAGCATAAAGAAGCTAAAGCTGAATAAGATAAACAAGGGGGGTTAAAGCAACAAAGCTGTAGAGAGAACCTAAGCACGTTTCGGGATCCCGAGCTCAGGTCTAGCATACCGACCCTGTTTGCGGAAGGAGGAATGATACCGAGGAAGAGAGGGAATGGGGATGTTGCCCTAGTACACCAGTGCCTCCCGCCGAGCCACCTATGACTCCATCCCGCTGTATCCGAGTCCCGAGACAACCTGTATAGCTGCTCGGGTTAAGATACTCTCTAGGAAACCAGCGGCACCCTGTTACCTTTGCACTGGAGTTCACCATCTACATGTCACCACACTCCTCCCCCCAAAACTATGCTCCCCATAAGACAGCTGCTGAACCTCAAGGAAGATGAGCCACCGATTATCGGGGTCTACGTCCTCTGAAAACCCCAAGAGATGATCGTGATAATGAATCAGGCTCCGGATCCCTAAAGATAAACCTGCCCAATTCGCCCAATACATCCAGCGCACAATTCAAATTGACAATGCAAACCCCGGGATCTGTTTGCCCTCTATTGTATGATCTTGTCACCAGAAGAAGTTACTAAGTGGCTGGAAACAAATGGGCGATGGTGACGGAATGGGACCAGTCCATACTTATGATGATTTAAACGACAGATTGAAAGAGGACACCTCGAGTGTTGCGGACATGGTAGCACATATAACATGGACTAGTCTGAGAACACCAGGACCCAGATGGGGAGAGCCCTTATTTATTACTGAGATGGCCAGAACAACCCCAAGTTGCACTCTAAAGGCCATACAAAAACTGAGTTTGTTCAGTTGCCCCACGATCACAATGCACCTTCAGCAAGTACTGATGAATTTCCTTGGGACCAGAATACTACAGACCTGCCACTTGAACATGCAGACTTCACTTTTTATGTGGATTGCAGCTCCTTTATTTCACCCACAGGTCAGCGATGTTCCAGAGACACGATTGCTATGGATTCTGAAGTTGAATGTGGAGGCTTTGAGACTCCATTGTCAGCACAGAAGGCTGAATTGTTTGCCCTCACTTGGACTTGCATCCCGGCGGAAGAGAGTACGGCCAATATTTATACGGACTTTCGCTATGTTTTCAGCGTTGCCCATGACCACGGCGCCTTATGGGAGCTTAGGGGATTTTTAACCTCCACGGGGCACTCCATTTATAACACTTTTTTTGTGCACAATCTTTTGCAGGCCTCACAGTTACCGTCCAGCCTAGCGGTGATCAAATGTTCAGCTCACATCGGTGCCGCTGACACAATCTCCAAGGGCAACGCACAATTGATGCCGTCGCCAAGCAGGCAGCCTTACACCCCATTTTCCTGGTTCTGTTGGGCTCACAGCAACACCTTGTTACAAAAAGTGTGAGGATGGGTATGCCAGACCTGGGTGAGATACATCACTTACAGGGATGTCACTTATGGAAACATAGACTGTGGGTCACAGATGGGTTGCACCCTTGCTGTTCATACCAAACTGTGGGACAGATCTGTCTTCCTTCTTTGCTTTTACCAATCTTGGTGGATTATGTACATAACTGTATACAGGTAGGCAAGGAGGGAATGGTCAGCACTTTGCTACAAATCTGGTGGCACCCTGATTCCTAAAACAATGGCTGAGAAAGGAGTCAAAGCAGGCCTGATCCGCAAATAGACAAATGCTGGAAAAGGGATGCCTTGTGGTTCTGGGACTACCTCTTTGCCTGGTGGACCTTTCAATTGTCTACAATTAAATTTCATAGAATTACCCAGGGTACAATGTTCTAAGAATTGTTTGGTAGTAGTAGATGTGTTCAGCGGATGGATTGAGGCAATCCCGACAAGGGACAGCACGGCTGCAACAATGGTAAAAATATTGTTGAGGGAAATAATTCCCCACTATGGACTCCCAGAGACAATACGCTCAGACAATGGACCACACTTCATGGTTAAAAATAACCAACGGAGCTGCAGAGAACTAGCAATAAAACAACAATTCCACTGCATTCACAACCCAAAAGCAGCTGGAGTGTGGAACAAGTAAATGGTACCCTAAAAATAAGCTGGCAAAACTAAAACAGGAAACAGGCCTAAGTTGGTTGAAGGTCGTACCCTTGGACCTGTTTCACATGAGGGTTACCCCTGCAAGCTAAACCAGTCTGTCTCCTGCTGAGGTGGTTTACGGGAAGCCCATGAGGACCCCATGGGAACCTGGGATAGTCCAATACCCCCCCTCCGCGAGAAACTAGATATGAACACCCCAGAAGAGGAGGTGGGGGCGTACCTGCAGGGGCTAACCAAATCTCTCCAAAGTTTGCATTCGCAGGTACGCCAGGCTTACCGAGGGAGCGGCGATCTGCCTGAAGGGGACTAGCCCACTGCTGAGTCAGGGGATTTCGTCCTGATAAAGAACTGGGAACGAAACAACCTAGGACCAAGATGGAAAGGACTGTTTCAGGTGCTGTTGACCACCCCCACAGCTGGGAAAGTAAAAGGGCAGCCCTGGTGGATACACAGATCCGACTGCAAAAGAATAAGCATGGAAGCTGACACCAAATAAGAGCAAAGATTTTTTCCATACTTGTGACTTTGGGACTTTGGGAAATAGGGCCTGGGGAACAGGTGGATTTCAAACTGACACCCCTATGCACTATACCTTTTTGCACCTGGCCTACCAGACAGCCCATTTAATGGGGGGAGAGACACCTACTGCTGGGTATGTGCCCACATGCCACCCCACTCAGTGAGGGGGAATCCCTTTGTGGCCTGTACCTTTTCGCTGGCATGAAGTGGCTGAAAGACTACTGGGTCGAAGCCTTTCCAGTGATCTTGCTAACACCGATGACACACAGGAATGGCAGTCGGCGTGGTATAACCTGACCACGTTCAGGGACTGGTATCAACCTAATTACAACCAATTGCATAGACCTCCCTCCCTTGTCATTCTGAACAACACCATCGATTACACCACTTGTTTCAGGCGGGAAGGGAAACTCTCTAAAGGTACATCTGTGGGGTCAAGGAAGTGCTCTTTTGCTATCCCCTGGGTCGAACCTATTCAAAATTTAACAGTTTATGGCTACTTTGTATTTGATTGGTCTGCTGTCCCAAACAGAACATCAGGCTGCCTCTGGAATAACCCTGCTCCTAGGTTGTTGGGGGGTTGTTGGGGGGGGGGGGGGTGATTGAGAGCACAGTTTACAGTTGCATGTATTCTATTTGCAGGTTGAAAGCCAACCCCAGGCTTCCCTCTGATTGGGTGGGGGGGGCTGTTATATGGGGTGTGTTGTACTCCGCATTCACGTTTTGGACAACTCACAATCACCCCCGAGACCCAGAAAATCCCTCACCTGGGTGGGAATGTTCTCTCCTCCAACTGGAATCTAATTACATGTCCAAGAGTTTGGTAAGCTCAGGACCGTATGGGAAAGGGTCGCCAATGATACGGCTAGCGCCTTAACTGAAATTAACGCGGAACTACTTACAATTAGGACTGTGGCCCTCCAGAATCATTTGGCCCTGGACTTCCTGCTAGCCAAGGAGGGTGGTACCTGTGCTATTGTTGGGGCAGAGTGCTGCATCTACATCCCTGACAAGTCCACTAACATCACTGACTGCTCTAAACACATCACACAGGAAATACAGACTCTCCAAACTATTGACAATGAGTTTAGCAATGGCATGGAGAGATGGCAGCTAGGGGGTGTTCTTGGAGGACTGGGAGACCTGCTGGTATATGTCGGAATTAAATAATAATTGTAATTACCTGAATTCTAGTGCTCCGGTGCTTATGTCCACTGTTGTCTGAGTGTTTTAGTTATAGGTTCTGAGGGGACCTTGTTGATCATCAAATTATCAGTAGGAGGGAATGAGGAAGTTAGAAAGCCACAAAGGGATCAGTTTCACGTTTTACTTCTCTTTCAAGGTATGTGGGAGACTCAAGGGTTAAACATTCCACTACCAAAGAGACTCAGTGCACTATCAATTGCATGTCTGTCCTCTTACAGAATTGACAGAACATCTCAGTAGGGAGGAGGCTGACTGAATCTTAGAGAAGGAATCTATTGGAGCCACAAATGTGGATTTCTCTGCAGTCTCAGGCAAAGGCATTTGTCCTCCCCAGACAAGACTGATAGCCTTGGCCATAACCCTGTTAAACTGCCTCCTGCTCCCATTATTTTGCTTCTCTTCTGTATTAGCATAGGTATGTGAATCCCCCACTGAGAACAGGCAAAACTCTTCTGTTTTAGTCTCTTCCCATCAACACATGATCATGAAGAATATAATAATCAGTCCCTGTAATCTATTCAATCGTTATCACAGGACATCGACATTCACTGGGCTATGTAAAATTATAATTGCCCATCTTAAATAATGTAACAATAATCAACCATGAGACTTACAGAGCTTTTGTATTATTCCTATAAAAAGTACTGCTTTTATGTGTGTCGAGCAGAGATTCATGGAGAAGTGTCACCACAAGTGACACACAACTACTTTTGGGGACATTGAGAATCTCTCACCGGCTGTCCAAAAATCTACCGTCTACCGTTGTACAGAAACTTGTCCAGATTTGTGGCACAAAATATACATCAACAGGGGTGACATAGATAGATATGCAAAACACCTAATGAAGGAGCGGCGCTCCAAAAGCTGGTATGCTTCCAATTAAACCTGTTGGACTATAACCTGGTGTTGTGTGATTTTTAACTATGCAAAACAAGTAATAATGAATCCAAATTTAAATACCACACATATATTATTTCCATTAATGCAAATGAAAAAGAAAATAAATTTCAGATGTGAGCACCCTTTTTTTTCTGACTGGTATCATTGAAGCAAATTTGTAGAAAACTGCAGCCTCTGGCACACAAGCCATAAGTCACTTGTCTTATGTAGTTAGGGACCAGCGACTACAACATCCTACAAATATTTTGACAGAGCCCTGTGCTGTGTATTTTACACATCTCAGTATAATGTAGAAAAAGCACACCAGCTTATATAAATATGTGTGTAGGAAATTTATTTGCAATGCTTTAAAATGTTTATTCCATGCCTCAGCTCCAGTTTCTTATTCTTTCTGGCAGCTTTATTTATTTTCCTCTGAGTAACACCCAGACTCAACCAATCAAGCCAATGAGTGTTAACAATAAACAGTCCCTCTACAGGTGAAAGCTGGGTGGTATTATCGCTAGACTATCAATCCAGAGACCCACATAATGTTCTGGGGAGCCAGATTCAAATCCAACCTCATATGACGGTGGAATTTGAATTCAACTAATAAAACAAAAATCTGGAATTAAGAATCTAATGAGCCCATCTGTTTCATTCATATCCTTTAGGGAAAGAAATCTCCTGTCCTTACCTGGTCTAGTCTACATGTGACTCAAAACCCACAGCAACATAGTTGACTCTTAACTGCACTCTGAGTAATTAGGGATGGGAAATAAATCCTAGCCTGGCTGGTGGTGCTTGCATCCCATGAATGAATTCTTGTTTTGAAAGAACCAAAAAAAGGAACATTTCATCCAGAAAGAATCCATGAACCAAGCAGTGGTACCGTTGACATCGATTGACAAATTGTAGCCACCGGATCGCGGTGGGTCTCATTCTAGCAAGCTAAATGTCTGCCATGACCTGGCATAATGACATGAGGCACAGGTGTTTTGACATTTTCAACAATCTAATACTTTACCTTTATACACTGTGTACCAGAAGCTCCACCTCTCTGTGTAACCCCCAGCAAAGCTGCAGGTCTGCCAACAAAATCTAATGCTGCTTCTGCTCTTGCTGCCCCTGCCCCTAATGCTATTCTTGCTGCAGATGATGATCCTGCCCCTGTTCTCAGCCTCACAGATGAGTCACATTGAATCCAACCACTGCTCACTTCCAGAAAACAAGAGATCCAGCTTCTGCAGCTGATGACATTTCCTTCAGACGTATGTCTAGAACAGATCATACAACCATGACTTCCCCAAGTCAAAGGATGTGCATTCCACTCAACCGAACTACACTGTCGTGCCTCCAGATACGATTCTTCCTCATTTTTTATTTGTTCTTAAAACATTCTATAATTTAGGACATTTCATCATAGTATTTAAATTCAACACATCAGAACTAGCATCTGATGAAATCTGAGTATTCATCCAGTTCATCTGACAAATCAGGTTTCACAATTCCTATACCTCCTTAGAGACAGCACCATCTTTCTGTGATACTCTCATACAACAAATCAGGATGAGAATAACACACTTTAAGTTTGATTCAAAGTTGTTCTACATCCACTCTATTTAACACCTAAACCGGCATATTTAAAAGCCCATAAGCTCAACTCCCAATATTCTTTCCACTCTAAGTTTCTTAACGATATATTTCTCAAATTCTGATCTATCATCCCATAAGAAATTACTGACATGCACCATGAAGGTGTCTAAAAGTCTTCTTCTGTGACACTTTTCCAATTAAACAAAGTCTATTTTCAGCATACCAGATCTCATTGAAAGATACCATGCCCTGGAAGCATAATTCAGACCATGGCTGCAGTTTTGCTTTTGCATCTGTTTTCTCTCTGGGATGTTTCAAAAACTTTTCCAACTGAAAAAATATCACTTTGGAGAAATGCAGTTTTTATGTTGATTGATATACACTTCCATGAGCATTTGGCCAAAACAGCTAAATAGATTTTCAACATTACTTTTCCAATGTGAGGCAGTCCACATGAATATCTGTACTACCCAGTGACCATTCAGACCCCTGTTATGAGACTCACTCAGCCTTTTATGTCCCATCTGTAACTGCCCATGTGAAAAAGCTGTTTGTGCATGTTTGAGTGTATTAGAGTAAACTCAAATGTTTCTCCAACTATCTAATTTTCTTTGTTTAGCCTCACATTTTAATTTATCCTCACATTTATTGACAGTCACTACAGCTTCATGATCATGAGGACAAGATAAAGGGAATGTTTTAGTGTTTAGCCTACTGAGTTGTTGATGTTAATGTTAGTTAAGGAATTCCAGGATACTGGAATTAAGGAATTCAGGATGGTGATTTTGAAGAAATCGAAAGATATATCCCAAGTCGGGATGCAGAGAGACTTGGAAGGGAAATTGGAATGATGACATTCCCATGAAATTGTAGCTTTTGTGCTGGTTGGTAATAACCATGGTAATGTGTGGGAATGTTATTGATGAAAACTTAATGAGTTGCTGAAATACATTCCCTTGATAATGCATACAGTAGCCACAATGCATTAGTCATGAAAATGTAGGTGTCAACAGCAAGGGTACTCTGCAGTATATTAGATTTGATTCCCTACAGTATAGAAACAGGTTGGCCCAACAAGTCCACATCAACTCTCTGAAGAGTAACCCACCCAGACCCATTCCCTTACCCAATATTTACTCCTGACTAATGCACCTAACACAATAGGCAATTTGTCATGGCCAATTCACCTATCCTGCACATCTTCGGATTGTGGGAAAAAATTGGAACACCCGTAGGAAACCCACGCAGACATGGGGAGGATGTGCAAACTCCTGGCAGTAGATGGTATTCAGCCTCTTGGTTGCTATTCTGGATGCACCTTAGGTCAAGTTAGGTAAAGGGGAAGTACAACGAGATCTAGGTATTCTTATACATCATTCAATGAAAGCAACCATGCGGGTACAGCAGGAAGTGAAGAAAGCTAATGGCATGCTGGCCTTCATAACAAGAAGAATTGAGTATAGGAGCAAAGACGTCCTTCTGCTGCTGTCCAGGCCCCTGGTGAGACCGCACCTGGAGTATTGTGTTCAGTTTTGGTCTCCAAATTTGAGGAAGGACATTTTGGCTATTGAGGGAGTGCAGCGTAAGTTCACAAGGTCAATTCCCAGAATGGTGGCGCTATCATATGTTGAAAGATTGGAGCGACTGGGCTTTTATACACTTGGGTTTAGGAGGATGAGAGGGGATCTGATTGAGACGTATAAAATTATTAATGGATTGGACACTCTGGAGGTAGGAAGCACGTTTCCACTGATGGGTGAGTCCAGAACCAGAGGACACGGTTTAAAAATAAGGGGTAGGCCATTTAGAACAAAGTTGATGAGAAACTTCTTCACCCAGAGAGTCGTGGATATATGGAATGCTCTGCCCCAGAAGGCAGTGGAGGCCAAGTCTCTGGATACTTTCAAGAAAGAGAGGGATAGAGCTCTTAAGGATAGTGGAATCAAGGGTTATGGGGATAAGGCAGGAACAGGATACTGATTGTGGATGATCAGTCATGATCATAATGAATGGTGGTGCTGGCTCGAAGGGTCAAATGGCCTACTCCTGCACCTATTGTCTATTGTCTATACAAACAAGTGGTGAATATTTCACTATCTTCCAGATTGTGCATTTTAGTTGGTGGAGACATACCTATAGGATAGTTATCCCACCTTTGCCATACCCTCCAGCTGGGCAGGTCATTGTTACCTGCCATTTCTGGATATTAAAGCTGGTCCATAGTTCCATTACCAGAATAATTGTAATTGGAATTGAATGCAAAAATTAACAATATACAGAGCCAATCCTGACCTTATTATTGAAGGAAGCTTACTGATGAAATGGCTGAAGTTAATTGGGCAGAAGATGATTCCCCACAGAATTCCTGCATCAATGTCCTGGAGTGTGAAGCTTAGTTTTGAATAAGCACAGGTCTCTTTATCTTGCACAAATAGAACTCTATATTCTAGCAGGTTATCTCATTGTCCTCAATGGTGCATATTCCTCAGAATCACATGTAGTGAAATGCTGAAGAAATCAAGAAGAAAACATGGCTTTAAAGACAATGCCAGGCCAGTTTAGAGAGAAGGAGAAAGTGAGGGCTGCAAATGCTGGAGATCAGAGCTGAAAATGTGTCACTGGAAAAGCGCAGCAGGTCAGGCAGCATCCAAGGAACAGGAGAATCGACGTTTCGGGCATAAGCCCTTCTTCAGGAATGGCTTTAGAGAGAAATCAGGAGAATATTTTTCATACAAGTGCTGAAGAGACCTGGAAGGCAACAAAACTGCGATAGGTCAGGATTAGGTTTAGGGTTAGGGTAACTGTGAGGACAATTGTAGTTTTTAAGGCTGAGATTATTGTTAGATATTTGATAAGCAAGGGAATTAATATGAAACTAAGGCAGGAAAATGAGCTATCTGAAGTGCAGATCAGTTATAACCTAATTGAATTGACGTCCAAATTTTACAAATACATTTATTATAATCTCCTTGCTGACTTTATGACATGTTTTATGTCTGGGATAATCACTATGGGCAGCACGGTGGCACAGTGGTTAGCACTGCTGCCTCACAGCGCCAGAGAGCTGGGTTCAATTCCTGCCTCAGGCAACTGTCTGTGTGGAGTTTGCACATTCTCCCCGTGTCTGCGTGGGCATCCTCCAGGTGCTCCGGTTTGCTCGTGCAGGTCAGGTGAATTGGCCATGCTAAATTGCCTGTAGTGTTAGGTGTAGGGGAATGGGTCTGGGTGGGTTGCTCTTCGGAGGGTCGGTTGGACTTGTTGGGCCGAAGGGCCTGTTTCCACACTGTAAGTAATCTAAAAAATCCTTCTGGTGTAATCTAATCTAATTTATTAAGATGAAGTGACCACTGTAGTTTATTCAGCATTGTCTACTTGAGGTCATCATGCACCCATGTACCTGCAGAAAGAATGTGTAAGGAAAAGATAAGCAAATGACCCATATTTAACATGCTGTGTAATTTTAATCCAAAATGCTTCTGATTAAATATAAAACTTGGCTATTTTCCCCAAGAAATTCACAACCTCATATTATGCATCAACACAAAGCACAGAGACACAAAAGCTGTTAAAGTCCATGATCAGCAAGTTGCTGAATTAAATTGAATATACCAGCTGGATTTTTCCAGTCAAAGCTTCCTTAAACTCCTATAATTAGTAAATAATTTGAAATCATGAAAAAGCACAATTATTGGCAGTGTATCCAAAATGTTATAGCAAGTAATAAGCCAATGCATAAAAATGCAATCAATTCATTTATCTTCTGCTGACAGCATTGTTATCTCATCGTAATGTCTTTTTACAAGTGATTGAACTCAATCTGTCTTGAATTATTGTGTTATTCAATATAAAATAAATTCCTACAATCGAATATCATAACCACAGTGCAGAAGTAATGCAATACCAAATCACAGTGGGCAGAGTCTAGAAATAACCTACACCTCTAATTGGATACAGATGATTAAAACTTCAAATCTAACCAATATGTATATACTTTTGAAACCCATCCTCAAAGATGAGACAGACAGTAAGAAAAATAAGCAAAGAAAAACAAATTCTGAGATCAGAGAACCTGCTCAAGTAGATGACTGAATCCCAGTTTCCAGCACTCTCCATGATCAAGGATGGGATTTGTGCCAACAAGGGAGGTAACTTGAAGCTAGAAGTGTCCTATCTTCACAGATCTGCCTCAGTTCAAAGATGCAGCCATACATAATTTTCACTCAGAAGGTGAGGTGTAGGGGAGAGTCAGGACTATCAATTCCAGGAGCAGATCCTAGGCAGCCACCAGGCAAGTAAGTCCTGGGGCAGGCAGATTAGCACTTATTTCATGGTTGTCTGGGATCCTTCTTCTCTTGTAATTTTTAAAAAGTCAAGTCCTTCAACCCTCACCTCTTACAATGTCACATTCCTCTATCTGCTATTCATAGCCCTCATATCCTCTAACTTAACTCAATGTCAACTTATACATCTCACAGCCACTCCCCATGACACTTGCTACTTTCCATGCCCACTCAATGCCAACCCATGCTCCTTTCATGCCCATTCACCTCTATATACAACCATTGTGCAGCCATTGCATAACCATTGAGCTATCTAAAAGCATTGACAAGTATGGAATTGCTCAGAACCAATTATGAACTGTTCTTTGTTAAAAGAAAACTGCTGCTTCTTCAATTATGTGAAAGTGAAAATCTATAGACTATTAACATGTCAAGCACTTCACATGTCTTAATCTTGTCAAAGTAAGCATCATGAAAATAACATATTATAACACTCAAATATGTCAATTAAGCAAAATTGACAATTCACTTAACTTGTCAAAATAGATGCCCTGCTAAGCAAATGTTTGAGTGATTTGGACTCCCAGTCAAACATGCATAATGATTGGAAACACAGAAAGCCACATCAGCTAGCTTCCTACCTATATGCCATAATACAAAAATAATTGCCTGTGCTGTGGATGATGATTGGAATCTTTCCTTGTGCTTTTTTTAACTTTCGCACTCTCTAGGAATTACTCCACTAAAGGAGAGTTAATGGTTTGGTGTGCACCTAGTCACTTAGAAGGTTCATAAAATAGTATGGGTACTGCTGGTTGACATTCATAATGTATATTAAAAAGGAAACTTAATAACATTACATAGTTAATTACAACATGTTAAGTGTTGTGTCATGGCTAGTATTTGTGGGAGCTCCTGGATACCAGTGTGGTCCATGGCAGATGCAGCTGCACTGAGAGTTTACAACTCAATATTTATGAGATGTAGGCCAAGCTGCAGACATTGTGATGTATCAACATAGGCAAGTTATCCAGATTCATTGTCCCAGCTGCAAGTCACATCCCTTAGTTTCTGATTTGATAAGTAGTCAGAGACAAGTGTGTGTGACTGCAAGTGAAGCAGATAAAGGGACCCGGGGGCAAGAGCTCGGAAATCTTTACCTTTGCAATTGTCTAACAGATTTGATGTACTTTCAACTTGTTTGGATGTAAGTGTGGGCTTCAAAATGGATACACTAACTGATCATAGTAACTTGGTGCAGGAAGCAATTCAAGCGGAGGTAGAGCAAACAAACATGGTGGTAATAGGAGATGGTATAGTGAAGGAAATAATACTGTTCTCTGGAACAAAGAGCGTGGGTATAAAAGGTTGTAGTTGCAAAATTCAGGATGCTGCCTAGAGCTGAGGAGGAACATGCAATGGGAGGGGAAAGATCCAGTCATCATGCTCCATGCAGGTGGCAATAATTTAGGTAGGATAAGGAAAGAGATTCTGCATAGTCAACATGTGAAAATCTGCACTAAATTAGAAAGCAGAACCACCAAAGGTAATAATGTCGGGATTATTACCTGAGCAAAATAAGAAAATTGGCATTGAGCTAGTAAGCATGTGGGGCTCAAAAACAATGTGGGAAAAGCTGGGTCCTTGTTCATGGAGCACTGGCGCCAGTTCTAGTAAAGTAGGACATGTACCATTGGGACTGTCTGTACCTGAACCACACTGATGCCTGTTTTTCAGCAAGTTGCATAATAAGACAGGAAGAAAGGTTTTTATACTAAATAGTGGGGGCAATGATCAAATTAGAAAATATGTGATAAATCAATAAGTAAAAACAAGAAATATAGGTTTCAACAGTCAAACCAATAAACATAATGCAGCAGAAAGGGATAAAAATTACATTTCTAAAAATAAATCAATAGATAATGCTAGAAATTACAAAAATAACAAAAGGACAAAATTGAAGGTCTATATTCAATGTACTTAGCATTCTGAACAAAACAAATGAACTGATAGAAATAATTAGAAATAAATACGAATAATCTGATAGTCATTGTGGAGACATGGCTGCAGAATTTCAGGTTGGGATATGAATATTAGATGGTACAGTACATTTATGAAGCTAAGAAAGGTTGGAGAGGTGGCTCCGATACTTTCTGATGGTATAGGAGAGAGATGATCTAAGTTGAGAAAAACAGGAAGTAGAAGAAGATTGGTTAAGATGATAATTGATAAAGATAAGACATCACATTGGAGTGTAGTGCAGAAACGCCCTAACAGTAACCATACAGTAGGATGGAGTAAAGTCACCATAGTCCAACAGGGCTGCTCTCTTGTGGTTGTTTAACCTGAGGGTTACCATGTCCCAGATGAGGGGAGAGGTTGAGATGGGAGAATCTTTCATGGGAACCTCAGCTGGTGTAGGAATTGGACCCACACTGTTCACATTGCTCTGTATTACAAATTAGCTGTCCAGTCAACTGAGTCGACTGACTCCCAGCAGGGTACAGCATAAAGGAAGAAATAATGGAAGCTTGTCAGAAAGGAGAATCTTGACCATATCGACTGGAAAAATCAGACAGGCAAAAACAGCCAAAAAAACAAGCTTATTGAATATTTTCAGGATGGTTTCTTAAAACTGATTAGAAAGAGCAAGGTATGTAAGACATGGTATTGAGATAGGATTAATCAATGTTCTTATGGTGAAGGTGCCTCTAGTTCACAGTGATCATAACAGAGAGTCATACAGTCATACAGCATGGAAACAGACCCTTCGATACAACCAAACCATGCCAAACATAATTCCAAACTAAACTAGTTCCACCTGCCTGCTACTAGTCTATATCCCTCCAAACCTTTCCTATTCAGGAATCTATCCAAATGTCTTTTAAATGTTGTAGTTGTACTTACATTCACCACTTCATCAGGAAGTTCGTTCCACACACGAACCACCCTCTGCATAAAAACATTTGCCTCTTATGTCTTTTTAAAATCTGTCTCCTCTCACCTTAAAAATGTGCCCCTACTCTTGAAATTCCATGATTGAATTTGGCATGCAAACTAGTATTCTTAACTTAAATAGGGATAAATATCAGTGCATGAAAGCAGAACGAGCTGAAATGAATCAGCAAATTGGGTTAAAGGATAGAGATGCATTTAAGAAGATGTTTCACAATACATAAAGTAGATAATTTCCAACAAAAAAGAAAAATTTCGAGGGAAAGGACCCATCATTTCTGGTTATTTTAAAAATACTTCTTATTTAATTTAACTATAAAAGTAAATTAAATCAACAAAAAAATTAAAATTTGTGTCAAAGTTAAAGAAAAAAGTAAATTATTGCACAAATTATTGCAAGTCAAAAAATTGGACAGAATTTTTTTAAAAAGCAAAGAATGACTAAAAGACTAATAAGGAAGGGGAAAAGAGTATGAGGAAAAGTTGATAGAAATATCGCAACAGATAGTGAGAGGTTCTGTAGATATTTAAAAAGGCCAAAGACAATGTTGCTCCCATAAAAAGTGAATCTGGAAATCTAATGATGGAAAATAAAGAGATGGTAAGTGAACTGAACAGGAATTTTGCATTAATCTTTATAGCAGAGGACTTCAATCTAGCATCTAAAATGAAGTGTCTTGATTAGAGTGGTGCTGGAAAAGCACAGCAGGTTAGGCAGCATCCGAGGAGCGGGAAAACCGATGTTTTGGGCAAAAGCCCTTCATCAGGATAACTGTGACGAAGGGCTTTTGCCCAAAACGTTGATTTTCCTGCTGCTCGGATGCTGCCTGACCTGCTGTGCATTTCCAGCACCACTCTAATCTAGACTCTGGTTTCCAGCATCAGCAGTCCTCAATTTTTCCTAGTCTAAAAAGAAGTGGTTAGTGAGCTAGTGATAAATTGATTCTAATTTTGAAACATTCCTGAGACTTGGAGAAGATTCCATAAGATTGGAAGATAGCAATTATATCTCTATTATTCTTTTAACTTTAGTATTCTTTGAAGATGTAATATCTGCTGTGGATAAAGAAAAATAGGTGGATTTAATGTACTTTGATTCCAAGTTTGACAAAGTGTCATATCAAAGACTATGGCAAATAATAAAGGCTTAAGTTGTAAAGGGGAACATATTAAAGTGAATGGAAAATTCGCTATATAACAGGAAACAGAAAGTAGGCATAAAAAGACCTCTTTTCTTGTTGGCTTGATGCAACAAGTGATATGCCACAGTTATCCGTGCTGTGGTTCCAACATTTTGTAATTGATATAAATGACTTGGATGAAGAGGCTATAGGTGTGGTAGCTTAATTCATTGATGACACCAAGAGATAAAAACAAGGTCGTGAAAAGGCTGTACAAAGGCTACAATGGGATGTAGAAAGGTTATGTGAGTAGAGTATGGCAAAGGGTATAATGTGAGGAAATGTGTAATTTCCATTTTATCAGGAAAAATTTTTAAAAAGCATATTATCTAAATGGTAAGATATTGTAAAACCCTGCGATGCAGCAAGAAATGGAGTGTCTCATTCTTGAATCACAAAAGGTTAGTACTAAATCAAATGTGGAAAAGATGGATCCGCAGGTACAGAAATCCAGAAGTAGGGATCACTATTTAAAAATAATAAATCACCCGGTAAAGTCGGAAATGAGGCTTTTCTCTCTCAGAGGATCTGGGGTTTTTGGAACACTCTTCCTCAAAAAGCAGTGGAAGCAAAGATTTTGATTATGTTAAGGCAGATTTAAATAGATTTTTGGTAAGCTAGGGGATGAAAGGGTATCAGGGTATCTAGGAATGTGGATCAGATCAGCTATCATATTATTTAATGATGGAGAAGGCTCAAAGAGCTGAATGGCTTACTCCTGCTCCTGCAGACTTAATGACTTTACTACTTGTCTTGTTTCCACCTTAATCTAGCAAGAGTTTTCATCATTGGCAAGGCAAGTGACAAGGTCTTTGTCATGAGTACTGCAGACAAAATCATTCCATTGATAATAGTCAAAGGAGGCACTGGCAGTACATGCTGAGATTGAGTTTCAGCTCATTCCTTGCTATTTGTGAAATGCTGCTTATATGTAATGAGCTAATTTCAGCCTAATCCAGAAGAAAGGAAATGATTGAGTTCAGGTCAAATGCTAACCCATACAATTTTAATCTCCACTGAGATGGCTTCAGTATAGGAGGACTGAACCAAATCTACTATATCCATTTTTTGACTCACTGGGGTAGTGTAGTGGAAATGAAGCCCTACTATTCCCAATTTCAACATAACAGTTAACGTTTTTAGAAGGAATATGCAAAATCTTGAAATGACTTATTTTTCAAATCTAGGTGGGTCGAAAGCATGGACCAGGTTTCTGTCCTTAAGAAGAAATCAATACTTGCAGTGAAACCTCGATTATCTGAAGGAAATGGGCAGGCAGTATTTTGGTAGGTTAATCGACTGACGGATAACAGTTTCGCTGAGCATCGGGACATTGTGATCTTGCCAGATAATCCAATATTAGGATAATCAAATGCCAGATGATCGAGGTTCTTCTGTATTACAGATTATTAGATTCTAGCTACAGCTAAACAGTTAAACTAAATTGAGTAAACTCTATAAATTAAAACTCTAAACACCTTATAAACTTCCCCGTACAGACTGACAAACAGAAAAGGTAAACCAAGAATTTGCCTGGTCTTGAGGGCATTGGCTATGAGGAAAAGTTAGAAAGACCAGGCTTGTTTTCACTGGAAAGATAGCGGCTGACAGAAGACCTGATAGAGGTCTACAAAATTATGAGAAGCATAGATAGGGTGGATAGTCAGAGGCTTTTTAGCAGGGTTGAAGTTTCAATTACAAGGGGGCACAGATTCAAGATGAGAGGGAGAAGGTTTAAGGGGGATGTTTGAGGGGAAGTTTTCATGCAGAGACTGGTAGGAGCCTGGAACACACTGCCTAGGGAGTGGTGGAAGCAGGCATTTTGGCAACATTTAAGAGACATCTAGATGGTTACATGAATAGGGAGAGAATAGAGGGATATGGGTAGAAAGTTTGTTGTTTAGTTTAGTTAGGGCATGATAATCGACATAGGCTTGGAGGCCCAAAGAGACTGTTCCTGTCCTATACCTTGTTTTTTTGTTCTTTTTTCAACAACTGAGCTCGCTGCTCACTTAGTCAAAGTATACAAAAACATATTGTACAAAACAAAGTATTAAAAAAGAGCAATGGCAAGACCATACAGGAGTACCCTCAGCTCTGGTTATGACCATGCTGGATAATCTCCCTGCATTTTCTAAGGTCAATCTTGTTGATTGCTTGTCACCAACAATGGTGGTGGAATAAATACATTCTGCAGTGTTTCAAGTTCTAGCATAAACATAAAGGAAAAACAAAGCTTGTTACTTCTGGGTGAATTAAATAGGGTTAGCATCATGTCCTACAATATTGTTTTAATAATAGCATTATGCAAATCATGCACAACACACTAATTGGAGGAATACAAGGGAAATATCACGGTAGCACTGAATATATCAAACGGGTAAGTTAATTTCTTTTTTCTAATCAAGTTATTCAGACACAATCTGGAGTAGGTGAGTTTTGAACCCAGGCCTTCTGGTTCAGAAATAGGGACTATAACATTGATTTTCCTGCTCCTCGGATGCTGCCTGACCTGCTGTGCTTTTCCAGCATTACTCTAATCTAGACATTGTACCATAAGTTAATTAGTTAGTTTTTTTTATTTTAATCCACCTGTTTAGACATATTACTACACACCTCTGGAGTAGGTAGGATTTGAACCCAGGCTTCCTTGCTCAGAGATAGGGGTACCACCACTGTGCCACAAGAAACTTTGTTGATCAGTTTAAATATTTTCTAATCAACCTGTTCAGAGATGTTATCACACACTGCGGGACCAGGTGGGACTTGAACCTGGGCATCCTGGTTCCAGTTAGTTTGTTTTGTACCTGCTTATTAGCCTCAACTGTCAGCACTAGTGGTTTGCAAGCATTTTCATGGTGATGGCAAAAAAAAAGAAAAATGATCAAAGTGATGCTTTTGAATGTTCGTTTTCACTCCTATTAATCAGAAGCACAACACCCATCTAATTCTCACAACATTTCCTTCTTGGTGTTCAATCAGATTTCATCCATGCAAATACAGAGGTATGCTAGAAAGATATTTAGGTTGGATGAAAATTGAGTTATTCAAATGAATCATGCTTAACAACAGCATAATGCAAATAATACAAATAAGGTTTAACTATTTGTGTATGATTGCATATTTAATCCTCGTAATGGACCAGCTATTATTTAAACTTAGTATTTGGTGATTGCTCATTGATTCTATGCAGTTTAGACAACAGTCAAACTCCTAACTTCTTACTCTTAACAGCACATTTTGTTACAAATGCAAACCAAGCTTTCAAGAACGAGAACGTACTTAGATCAAGTAGGATCTTCTGACATGGAATCAGACATTTGGAATCAGGCAAATTCGCCTCTTTAGAAACTTTCTCAGTGAGTATCTGAAAAGGATCATGAAAAGAACAGATTTAGCACAGCACTTACTAAACAGTTAAAAGTCACATGCTCAGATCAGAGTAACTTTCAGTCATGTTACAAGTGTATATTAGTAGTTTAAAAACAATGAATATTCACAACAACTACTCACATTATATAATAATTTTAATACAGTTCAAAAGAAGTCCTTTTCATCTCCAACTTAAACGAGAAACCTGTTATTTTTACACTGTGTCCTTTAGGTCTAGTCACAAGGAACTGGCATCTATCCTGTCAAGTATTCTTGGCATCTTTTATGTTTCAATTATATCACCTCTCGTTCTTCCAAACTCCAATGAATACAGGCCACAATGTCCAAAAATTCTCATAGATAACACTGCCATGCCAGTTATCAGATGAATGGATCTTCTCAGAACTGCTTCTAATGTATGTACATCTTTCTTAAATAAAGAGACTAAATTGTGCACAGTACTCCAGATGTGGTCTCTTTAATACCCTGTACAGCAGTAGCTAACACCTATATTTTTATATTCCATTCCTCTTGCAAAAAATGGCAAGTGCATTTGTTTTTCCAGTCATTTGTTGCACCTGCACACCAACTTTTTGTGATTCAACATTCAGATTGCTTTTTCCCTAAGAGTTGTACAAAATCCGTCCATTTAAATGACATACAGGCTACATTGCCTTTCTATCCTTTCTTCCAAAGTGGACAAGTCCTTTTGTTCACACATCATGTTCCACCTGCCAATTGTTTCCTACTTACTTATTCTGCCTATATGTTTTTGCAGACACTCTCATATTGCACCTTCCACCCTTGTGTACATTAAAATTACAATCAGAGACAGAGAAAAGAGTAGGGCACCACCTTGTCCATCCCAGGTCTGCTGTTCTTACCTAAAATGCAGCCAGTTAAATTGCACCTCTGACCACACCACAAGGATTATAAAATTTTAGGTTGGTTGAGACAGCAATGTGCCCTAATATCTCTTTTGCTATTGGGTAGATTAAGATAATTGGGGAAGATTGATTTTTTTATATATTCTTGGAACCAGGATCCAGCACATATTCACATGACTATTGTTCCTTGGATATTTCTGGCAAATAAGTAAATGTTTTCTATTAAAACCTGCTTTATGATTCTTGATGAGTAAGTACTTCCTTAGACAAACAAATGTTCAGTATCCTGCATTGACTGCTGCTCCCTGCCTTCTCCTACTAGCTTGAATATAAGGGCACTTTATGGGGCACCATATTGTAGAAACAGTAAATAATAATATTGTACATTCCTTCGTTAGTTGAACTAATTGCCTCCTCTAACCCTGCCCTTCAGGACCAATGAAACATTGTGAAAGTGGTTTAGTTTATTTTAGGCAACATGCACTTACTGCTCCCTTTGGCTAATTTCCAGAAATTGCTCATGGAGTACATTAATAGAAGCTGCAAATAGCTGCAGTAGAAATAGGCAATAAATAAACAATTCCATCCCTGGGTCAATGAGTAGCCACCTTAGGACAATTTACATCCATTTCAAGGAACAGAAATAACATGGCTGAATGGGCCATCTTTTAGGACATATTATGACACACAACCATGGTTTAAGCTCTAGAGGCTAACATGACCAATGAGTTACTCCCTACTTATATGAATACAGAGCTCCATTTAGACCATTCAGCTAATACGGCCTGCATGAACATTTCTTTAAATTTTATGAGGCTAGCACAAAGTCAGATAGTCACACAGCACGGAAACAGACATTTTGATCTAACTCGTTCATGCTGGACAGGTTTCTCAAACTATTAGAGGCTAATATCCCTCTAAACCTTTCTTATTCATACCTGTCTATATGTGTTTTAAATGTTATAACTGTAGCTATCACTGTAACCTATCACTTCCTCTGGCAGTTCATTCAACATATGAACCACCGTCAGTGTTAAAACATTGACCCTTGGCTCCCTTTTAAATCCTTCACCACTCACCTTAAAAATATGCCCTCTAGTTTTGAATTCCCCTACCCTGGGGAACAGACCTTTGCAATTCACCTTATCTACGCCCCTCATGATTTTATAAACCTCTATAAGGTCCCGCCTTATCCTCTAGTGTTCCAATGAAAACTATCCCAGCCTATCCAGTTTCTCCTTATAACTCAAACCCTCCAGTCCCAGCAATATTCCTGGTTTGCTGATCCTTGGTGCCATAAGAAATTTGTCACCCTTAAATTGTGAACAATGCCAAATGAGTACTAAGCAAGTTTCCAGCTGAGGCACCAGATATACTGGATCACCTGCAGCCAATGCAGTCTCTACACGTAAACCATTGGATTATCAGTTCCAAGCTCTTCTTTCAAAGTGAAAATCTCAAACGAAAAAGAAAACTAATGAAATCCATGATTTGGAGATGCCGGTGTTGGACTGGGGTATACAAAGTTAAAAATCACACAACACCAGGTTATAGCTTTCGGAGCTAGTGTGCTTCCAATTAAACCTGTTGGACTATAACCTGGTGTTGTGTGATTTTTAACAATGAAATCCATGTTTGTGCCAGCAGAGGAAATGCACAAACATAGCTGTTACTTCTCATGATGGGATGTTAGCATGTATTTACATTTTTGTAAAAAAAGACCCAACCAGAATGGTGGTGATTGGGTAATTTACCTCAATACTGCAGTTTTATAATGATATGCAGTTGCTGGTGTTAGACTGGGGTGGACAAATTCAGAAGTCATACAACACCAGGTCAAACAGATTTATTCAAAATGACAAGCTTTCAGAGCACAACTCTTTCATCATATGCAGTTTTGTAAGGCGCTAGGATTCATTTAACGCACTTAATTTCCAACATTCAACCATGGGAGCTCTTCTTTGTGTAGTAGCCAGAAGTCCTGGGTTGAAATCCCATCTCTTCAGAGGTGCATCATAATATCCATGGGCAGGTTGATTAAGAATATCTGTATCATGTAACCATCCTCATCAACCATATCTGTTTTGCAGAAATAGCACAGTTTTTAATGGAAAATTGGTATACTTTCAGTTATAAGTCCATTTGTTGTAGGCTGTTGACTGTGTTTTGCTAGTTAAGTAAATTTTGTTTAAGTCCTGCTGTACAGCTTGCTAAGCCATCATTAGCTGACTCAATGTTGTAAATTTTCACCTTGTGGATTTAAGTGAGACATTGGTTAAAGTACGGAAAAGTAAAAGTCAACAGAAATAATTTTTTTGAAAATCGAGCATCAATGAACAATCTATAACTGAGTATGTGCCACTCAAAATCTTCCATTGGCAATTTCTTAATAATTGAGGGGAGACAAATGGAGTGGTATTGAATTGAATGATTTATTGTCACTTGCATTTTACAGTGAAAACCTTCAACTGTCACCACAATCTAGCAACATTTTGAAGAGTTTAAGACTAAAAAGAATAAAAAAGGTATAACTAAAAGCGAATCTATCTTCATTTCACTGCCTCCGCATGGTAATTTATCAAACTTTTTGTGGAGACAGCATACCTGTGCAATGTTCTCTATTTTTGGCCGAAGTTAAACGTTCCCTGTAGGCTGCATGGTCACATTGCCATGGAACTGTTGGAAGGTTTTGTACATGCTAATCAGCATGCCAACACAATGGAAGCCATTGCCATCCTTAACGTCCACACACCAGAAAGAAAATTAGAGGGAATGCTGCCTCTGTTGTAGCTGTATTGGAACATCTTGGCTAAAGGAGTGACACATTCTGACAACAACTGTGATGATTTCAGGGCCTATAGACCTTTGTTATATCCAGTGCTCTGAACTGTCTCTTGAAATCATGTGGAATGAATAGAATTAGCTTAAAACTGGCATCTGGTGATTCAGACCTCAGGAAGCGGACAAGAGGAGTCACTGAAGATATGGAACTTGGTAACTAACGACATCTTTGTTTAATTAATTTAACACTATTGTTTATGACTGAATGTGACAAGGCTGCAGAACTTTGACATGATACTTTAGCCATGGGAGCACTAATCGCAATCTTGCTCTTTCTGCCATTTAGCATACGTCTTCTGCTGTCACTTCAACAAGTTGGCACCTCACTTTCAGATGTTCTTTGACATCCAGCAATGCACTTCTGCATTCCACACTGAACCAGGATTCATCCCTTGCTTGATATTAATTGTAGAGTGAGGATCCTTATTGGCTATAGGGTTTCAGATTGTTTCTGGTGCTGCTGATGGCCCACAGTGTCTAATGAATGATGAAAATTGAGTTGTTTAATTAGTTGTAGATCTATCCCATTTAAAATGGTCATAATACCACACATGAATGGAGGGCATCCTCCATTTTACTTTGTGAATAGATTCCCTACAGTGTGGAAACAGGCCCTTCAGCCCAAGAAGTCCACACCATCTTTCACCAAACCTGCACAGTTGTCACTGCTATAAATACCTGTTCTGAACCAATGCATCTGTGACCTGTAGATTGATGAGGATGAGCTCAAGTAGGATTTTCCTTGAGTTTATTTTCTCCCCACCTGCCACACAATCAATCTGGTCACTATATATTCAGGACTGCACCAGCTCAGCCAGTACTGGTGCTACCATGTGGCTCATATTGATGGACATTGAGGACCCCGTTCTGAGCACATTCTGTGCTTTGCTGTTCTTAATGCTTCTTCCAAATTATATTGTTACTTCATAAGCAAGGTAGGAGGTAATAGCAATGTTCCTCGCCCATATTTGACATGCTGCATGGAACTTCCTGGGATCCAGAGTCAGTGGTGAAAACTTTCAAGGCCCCTGGCTTCTACTTACATGTCTTTGTGCCAACCACTCTAGTGAATTAGTATATAATCAGGAGATGTTGATAAAGGACTCTTGGGTATTGATTGAAAGATAGGATTCCAACACAACAGCTATTCCTTGACAAGTCAATTGGCCAATTCTCTCAATGTTAGTAAAAGTCCTCAGATGTAAGTTAAGGTGGAATTTGCAGGGTTTACTGGGTTGTGCCACTTTGTAATATATGAATCAGGAACTTAAATTGCCCATTTCTCACATTTTCTGCTTCACAGTTTGTTACAAGATGGAACGACAGATGATATGTCAATTCTGCAGCATTTGGGATCTTCTGGATACTATTTTGATTGAGGACAAGGACACCTTGAGGTTCGAGCAGCACTAATGACTTGGTGGTTGAACTACAGAAACAGTGATACATACCCAGCTTCTCTGTACCAGGAGTTGATAACACCACTTAGGTTATGGTCTTCTGATTTGGTCAGTGTTGAGGGATGGAAGGGTATAACTGTGAGCGAGGTAGGTATGGAGGTAGGAGTGCAGGAGTGTCAGGCTCAGCAATTGTCCAATTGGTCTGAGATTTTCACAGTCTGTTTGGATGAGTACAGGGACTGCAGGATGGAGAGGAAACTGGCCAGGATTTTATACTTTATAGTTCAGGGAAACATTCAGGTTGATGGAGGGGAATAAGAAATGTAGTAGCAGCAATAGTAGCAATGGTAGTTGTAGGGGGTAGTATAGTCAAAGGAATTGACACCATTCTCTGCAGAAAAGTGCAGAGTTCAGATGGCTGTGCTGCCTGCTTATTACTAGAATTGAGGACATCTACTCAAGGTTGAAAAGGAACTTGCAGAGGAAGGGGAATGATCCAGTCATTGTGATCCAAAAAGGTACCATTGGCACAGGTAGAATAAGGAAGGATGTTCTGCCAGGTACTAAATTAAAAAGCAGAACCTCAAAGGATTTAATCTCCAGTTTTTGCCTGAGCCACATACAACTTAGCATTCATAAAATCAGAAGGATGATATGTGGCTCAAAGACAGGTATGGGAAAAAAGGGTTCCAGTTTAAGGGTAACTGGCACCAATACTAGGGAAAATAAAGGCTCTACCATTGGGACGGTCTGCACCTAAATTGTGCTGGGGCCATGGTTCTTGTGAACTGAATTACTTGGGAAGTTAATAGGATTTAAAATTAATCATGGGGGCAAGGGAACAATTGTGGAAAGATGTGATATATCAAAAAGTAGAAACAAAGTATGACATGAAAGTAGTAATATGGGAAATAATGTTCAGAGAATGTCAGGATGAGGACAAAGAGGAAAAGCCTAGTTAATCAAGACTAGAGCAGACCAAGACAAGAAAAAGATAAAACTGAAGGTTCTGAACTGAAGAGTGGTTTGTATTCAAAATATGGTAAACAAATTGATTGAGCACATTTAAATAAATATGATCTAATAGCCCTTCTAAAGACATGACATCAGAATGATAAAGATTGGCTCCTATATATTCAGAGCAATATGAAATTCAAAAATAATAGGAACCTCAGTAAATATGAAGGGTAGCATTGTTAAGTAAGTGCAGTAGGTGACTTTAAGTTCCATCTAAACTCGTAAAATCAGATTGGCGTTAATAATCTGAATGCAGAGTTCATAAAATGCTTTTGAGATAGTGGCTTAGAGCAGCACATCCTGAAACCAACCAGTGAGTACGCTATATTAGACTTGAAATTGTGTAATCTGACAGGATTAATTAATGACCTCAAGGTAAAGACACCCCTAGGTGGCAGTGATCACAAGGTGATTGCATTTTACCTCCATTTTGAAAGCAACAAGATTGGGTTTAAACACTTTAAACCTAAATAAGAACAACTATGTCAGCACGACAGCTGAGTTAGCTACAGTGAACTGGCATTATAGGCTGCGGGACAGATCAAAAGAGCACAGCAGATACTTAATGGGATATTTCAGAATCCTCCAAGCAAATATATTCTTCCAATAAAGAAAAATTCAAATGGGTGGACCTACCATCCATGATTAACTAATGAAATTAAGAAAAGTATGCAACTGAACACAGGTAAATAACAGGTCAGATAATTGATCAGAATTTAAAGAACAGCAGAGAATTACAAAAACATCAATCAAGAGGAAAGAACTATAGCATGATAGGAAGCTAGCTAGGAATATACAAATGGGTAGCAAGAGTTTTACATGTATTTAAAAAGAAAAACTGTTGTAAAGTGAGTGTTGATCATCCTAGAATATGAGTATGGGGTGTTGATAGTAGATAATAAGAAAATGCCAGATGAAATGGGTAAATATTTTCATTTTGTCTTCAATATACAGGAAACAAAAAAAACTGTAATAGTTCTAAATCAGGAGGTGAAAGGGAGAGAGGAACTTAGTGAAATTATAATCACAAGGGAAGCAATAAATAGCAAATGGATGAACTGCAGCTAAGTCTCCAAGTCAAGATCGACATTGTCCAAGAGTTTTAAAAGAGGTAGCTAATGAGCTTGTTGATATTTTGATGTCCATTTTTCAACATTCCCTTGATTCAGGAAAGGTTCCATCAGATTGGGAAGTAGCAAATATAACCTCTCAATTTAAGAAGGGAGGGACGCAGAAACTGAAAACTGTAGGATGATTAGCTTGATATGTGCCATAGGAAGGTATTTGAATCAATCATTAAAGAGATTATAGCAACAGCCTAAAAAATATCTCAAAGTAATCAAGAAGAGTTAGTGAAAGTTTGGTCAAGGGGAAATCAGGTTTAACCAATTTATTGCAGTTCTTTGAAGCATTAATATGCATTGTGAAGAAAAAGGAGGCTATGGATATACTGCACATCAATAGTTATTGTGGAAAATAAAAAGGTCATGTTTAGGGGTAACATATTAGCATGGTTAAAATAGTAGTTGACTGACAAAGAACAAAGATGTGCAGGTTAGATGAATTGGCCATGCTAAATTGTCCATAGTGTTCAGAGATGTCTAGGTTAGGTGCGTTAGTCAGGAGTAGAGTAATAGAGATGGGGAATGGGTCTGGGTGGGTTACTTTCAGAGGGTCAGTGTGGACTTATTGGGCTGAAGGGCCTGGTTCCACACTGTAGGTATTCTATTCTAAAGACTATGCCTTGTTGGTATTTTGTTTGGCAGGATGCGGCAAGTCAAGTTCTGCAGGGTTCTATGTACAGGAGCCTCAACATTTTATAACTTATATTAATGACTTGGATGAGAAGATCGATGGCTTGGTAGCTAAAATTTGCAGGCAACACCAAGATATTTAGGAAAACAGGTTGTGAGAAAGACATAAAGAGATTGCAGACAGATTGAGATAGGATTAGTGTGTGGACAAAAATCTGGCAGATGGAGTAAAGTCTGGGAAAATGTGAAGTTGTTCACTGTAGCAAGAAGGCAAAAGCAGACTATGACTTAAATGCAAAAATCCCAGGTATTGAGGAATGTAGGTATTCTCATAGATGAGCCACAAAAAATTAGAACACATGGAGCATGTTCACAAGGCTAATGGAATGCTGTATGAGAGGAATTAACATAAGAATGTTACGCTTCAGTTATGAAGGCATTATTGAGACCACATCTCAAATACCATGCATAGATTTGAGTTCTTTATTTAAGGAAGGATTTAATGCACCAGAAGGGTTTACTTCATTGCTACCTGGAACGAATAGGCGTACATTGAAGATAGATTGGACAAGCTGGGTTTCTTTCTATTAGAGTTAAGAAGAGTGAGGGATGACTTCATTAGCATGTACAAGATCCTGGATGGTCTTGACAAAGTGGCGATAGAAAGGATTTCTTCTCTTCCGGAGCAATTTGGAACTTGGAACACTGTTTTAAAATTAGGGGTCATCCCTTTTGGGATGGAGTTGGGGAGGCGTTTTTTTCTCTCAGAGGGTCAGAACGATGTAACTCACTGCCTCAACACGTAATAGAGAAGAAGCCATTAAACATTTTTAAAGACCTAAGTAAATAGATTCTTGTTAGGCAAAGAAATCAAAACTATCGGGGGTATTTGGGAATGTGGAATTCAAGACACAAACATATCTGCCACGATGGGCGGAATGCTCTACAGCTACTCCTATGCAGTATGTTTATACATATAAGAGAGGGTTTTCCAGGTCAGTTCAATGAGCAATTCAATATTGTTGCAGGTCTGAACTTAGAATTTGATCAGAATCAGTTTCCAGGAGATTTATAACAGTCCAGTAGTCTCATGGTCTGCATTACTGATTCTGGTTTTCTATTCAAAATTTATTTAAATAACTCAATTTAGCTTTCCAAATTATTAGGTGAAATTTGAGGTCACATCTCCAAATATTGACCCAAGCTTCCACATTACTAATCCATTAACGTTACCACTGTGTCACCCTAACAATTGTGTAAACAATTGTTTACACAATTGCAAATAGTGTAAACAATGCATTAGTACACCTATCTCAACGTGAAAGTTAGATATTGCTTCTAATTATAGAGTTACACATTTATAAAAATGGGTCTCCAGTTAAAAAAAAGCTTGAATGAAAATGCACAATTTTCCACACACTTTGCAATAATTCACATTTTATTCCAAAAGTCAGTTTTTAAATAATACAAAGCTGGACAAAGCTAAAACTGGACATTTTCCACTTGATTAGACTACATAGCTTATGCAGTATTTGGAAACATTGAAAATTCAAGATGCACAGCATCCCCATCTACATTTCTAAGCTTTCTTATTAATTTCAAAATATCAGGACTCATTTTTGACCATAAATGTTTCATAACAATCATATATAGGTATGTTTCAAGCCTTTGTAAAGTTCTAACACGTTATGACCTTGAATGTAATGTGCACTGGAGCATAATGTAGATTTAACCACCCACAGGAGTAACGTGTATTGGAGCATAACATACTTAAACAACTGCAGGCTGTTTATGAGCACTGGATGCAATATGCCTCAAGACTACAGCTTTAAAAGTAATGTGCTGTCAATTAAAAGCAAAACAGACATTTTCAAGCACTGCAAAGTCAAGCATAGCATGTAATATTCCTGGGTTTTTTTCGGTGAACAGAGGTAGATTCAAAAGCAAAAGTAAGAAAATATCATCAGCAATCTCTGGCTTTACAAACCAGAACTGATATATGATCATATCCGTGTTCACAGACCAGTCAGTTCCCTAAGAAATCGCTATAGAGACTCAGCAGGTCTGGCAGCATGTGTAGGAAGAAAGCAGATATAATGCTATAATTCCATCAGTTCTGATGAACAGTCACCAGTTAACTCTGCTTTCTTCCCACAGATGATGCCAGACCTGCTGGGTTTCTCAGCAATTTCTGGTTTTGTTTCAAATCTCCAGCATCCATTGTTCTTTGTTTTATTTAAATCTGTTGCTTAATATTGATTGAGGCTGGTGGACCTTCTTCCAGTGGTTTGATGGGTAAACGTTTTATATGGTAAGGAGCATAAATATGCCGGATTTGAATCTGAGCCTGGGCGGAGTTAACTGGCTTCATATATTGCATAAATGTCAATGACCCGACTGGCAGAGAGCTGAGAAGTGTAAAAATTTGCCACTGTGGCCATTACTAGTTACTGTTGGTAAATAAGTCTGAATGATCATCAGGTAAGGCGAGGTTAGCTGTGATACACCCATTGATCAACTTGTCTGCTCTGTTGTCTCAGTTTGGATATGAAGAAAGACCACTTGAACAAGACACTGGAGGGCTGATGACACCTGTGGAACCATACCCCAAACAGATTTGCTACTTTCAAATGAAAAATATATCAGAAATGTTTGATACTAATAGATTGAGCATGAAGTAATAACTATGTAAGCAAGTGTAACACAGTGATAGAGTTTGTTGGAATGCAAACGGATTAGCCCAGCTTTCTAATAATCAGCTTTGGGTAGAGATTTGCATAATTCTGAGGTCACAGCCTTCCCAACTTCTTTTATTTAAATTTCCCAAAACATGGAAGGGCAGCGAGTACTAATGTTTAACTAATTATTTCAGTCAATATCTGATTACAGTGGTTTTATGGAAGTTTTTCAAGCCTATATTCACAGGTTCTGTATTGGGTGACCCTAACACCCCCATCTCAAAGCAGATCTTTCTTTTGATTTGGTTTCATATAGTTCTTCATAATCTAAAAGATTATATGGATTTTATCCTGCTTCCATCTTTAGGATTATGATAGTGTGTATTAAATTTCTAATTTACAAAGACGCAGGGATCAAAGTACAACAGTACTTAAGTGATAGGTGTTGTTCATATTTTTGAAAAATAAAACAGCAAATTCCCAATCTCTGAAATCATCAACAATTATCAAGCACAGACTAAACATTTCTAGACAAAAATGTAAATGGTATTCTTGGGTATGCCTTCTCTAACATTGATAGAGGCCGAGAATTATGTCATATAATAGGGATGGAGAAGAGGACGCAATGAAAGACGGCAAATAAATAAATAAAGACTTGTAGGACACTCAAGAGTCTCATTCTTCCTCCACCAATTACTCTGAATGAAATCTCAGTTACAAAATGTGTTATTGTCAGAATCCCTTATGCCAAGGTGAAAATAGGTAACTTTGAAGCAGTTAAAATACTTTGCTCTTATTTGAATCAGAATGGAGCACTGAGTTATAGTGGTTGTCCCACATGATGTGTAAGAACTTGATACAGAAAACCAACACTAAAAGACATATCAGTTCATTCTGTATAGCAATAATGCATTTTATATTGCTGTTTTTTATAAAATTTCAAAATAGAGTAATTTGTTACAAATGCTTAAGGGCTCCTATTTCAATATGCACCAAATAAAGTTTAAATAAAAATTATTCTGGACTAAATATCTATTATCATTAAGTAAACTTTATTGATCATTTCTGTACATATAACTTTTTCAAAGAAGGGTGCCTATGGGAACCTGAATCTCAGAGACAAAGTACAAAAGCCTTTAACCTGCCCTCACCCAAGTCAGATCAGTGGGGAATTCAAATGAAATATAGTTCATATATGTTCACATTCAGAAGTAAATGTATTTTTTTGCCATAACAGACAACATTTATGCTTCAGGTGTTTAAAAAATTAGAACATAAATATGTCTTTAAATTGGAGTTTGAAGTGTTGTAAAAGGCAATGAGTTCTGTCACTCACTGGATGTATCTTCAACTTTGACACCCATGTTAATGACACCAAAATCCTTAGCTCTTCTAAGGATTCCAATGTAACCCTGGTTGGAAGTGGAATATGCAAGATGGCTGAAAATTAGATCAAGTCCTATGCATTCTGGGTTCTAAACTTTTCCTGATGTTTCCTCTAGTCTTTTTGGAGAGTGGAACAATGATTTGAGAGGAGTACAACCTGAGTCCAGTAGTACATTGAAGTTTCCTGCTTCCAAGCTGAGCAGATCCTAAGGCTGTTATGTCTCATCCAAATACACTCCGTAATAGAAATTGGGTAGCCTGGTTTATGAGAAATCTTATCCTTGCTTACAAAGGTCCTGTCTGATTTTTATCAGCAAATGTAATTACAGATGAAAAGATGCATCCTTAGCAGCTTAAATGCTTTCCAGAACCATTTAAATTATGTAACCACTTTTTGATCATGCTAGTAAAAACACCTAAAAATACCCTTGAAGGTCAGACACAAGACAAGTTTTTTTTATATTAATGTGCACATACAGTCATGCAAAAACAAAAGCTAAGGAGCCATGCATTTGAACAAATCACCAACATGGACCAAAGAAAGATAGAGGAATATTGTCTCTGACCCAATAGACTACGCGCAGCTCAGTGACAGAATCTACTGGCAATACAATTTAGATGACATTACCAAGATCACTAGCCCATGCTTTTCAGGGCAGGGGGTACAAAAAAAAGCCCTACAAGATATCTTGACAATGGCTGAACATGTTAAATGGGATGCTGTGCAGTCAAGTGCAGTCTTGGTGTCAGGAATTTACCAAGAGGTACACTTTAGCTTTAAACATTGTGTGAAAGTCATCAGTTTAAAATATACAAAACACGTTTATGTCATTTCAGGCAGACAACAGAGCACAGTAAAGCCACATTCACTTCCACACATATTATAGCAATCACAAATTGCAGTAAAACTGTTGTATTCTGACCATTGTTCATTTTGTGGTTATAATTATTTATTTTGCTATGTCTAAGACTAAGATTGTAATAGAAGAATGTTGGTTGTATCACAATCATAATTTTTCTTCTGTCCAGAATAAAGTGGAATGAGATGAGCAGCATATTTAGTTTAAGTCATAATAGAGAGCTTAGGAAATGTAGGGCTGTTGTCAGTTCCCGTACCACTCCTGATGAAAGCACAGTCAACCATTTCCGTTCATTCTTCTCCTTCTCTGGGAAGCACTTTCAACATCCTTCCTGGAGTTTGCTCCACACCCTCCAACTCTGAGAAATCTCTTAAAGTGAAATTGGGCACATTTATTTTCAGTAAGTGCTGATCTCTTCTTCACGTGATTGTCTTCAATGTTGTCTCATCTCACTTTTACATAGCTGGCTTTATAATTTACTGTCATGTAGATTTGGGTAGTTAACAGTATAGTTTCCAATGTTGACTCATGAATATAACTAGTTATCCAGTAAAGTGTGAGTTTGATAAAAGTAAATTAGGTTTTTGAGCCCTATGCGTTTGTAACAGTTTAATTATCACCACTTGAGTCTATAGGATCAACTTTTTTGTTATTGAGCAAATCAGGACACTGTTTCTTTCCTAAGAGGGTCCAAAACTTTAACCCACCTCTCTTGCAGCTGTATATTCTGAGAGAATCACTGGTTATCCTCTTCCAACTGAAGACGATGAGCAACAACCTAAACATTATCAGTGGAATCGACTCAATCACATTAAGGTAGAGTGATTGTAAAGTAGTAGTTTGTACTCTTGTCCAACATGCACTTTTAAATCTACATCAATACATCATTCCTTTTACTACACCATACCACAATTGCTATCATTATTATGGTTAGTAAAATTGGCACTGTGATGAGGGCAATGAGGATCTTGTCAGGAGGGTCCTGGAACATTAGCATCTCCAAAGTACAGTTTGAAAAAAAATGTTTATGGATATTAATAAGATAGTTTTCCACTTGTGGATTTGGCCAGAAGCAGGAAATCCCTTCTACGACGCTTTCTGCACAGTATGAGAAAGTACTGTAATAGCTGTGAAAAAATATACAAAAGCAGAATTAATTAACACATACTTTGCGAATAATTGATACTGCACAAAAGAGCTTATTTTTTCATTATATAACTTACTGAACCAGCTAAGTCTGTACAAATAAAAAGAAAAACTTACTGAGGTAGATTATCATTTACAGATCAGGAGGGCAGTGCCGAGTTGGAGGCTTGGGACTGGGATAATGTGGAGGGGAGGGGAAATGAGGAAACTGGTGAAATCCAAATTGTGGTTGCAGGGTCCCAAGGCAGAATATGAGATGTTCTTCCTCCAGGCGTCAAGTAGTAAGGGTTTGGCAATGGAGGAGGCCGAGGACCAGCATGTCCTTGGCAGAGTGGGAGGGCAAGTTGAAGTGTTCAGCCATAGGGCGGTGGGGTTGGTTGGTGCAGGTGTCCTAGAGATGTTCTCTGAAATGATCCGCAAGTTGGCATCCTATCTCCCCAATGTACAGGAGTCCATGTCGGGTGCAACAGATACAGTAGATGACATTGGTGGAGGTACAGGTAAATTTCTATCAGATGCAGAAGGATCTTTTGAGGCCTTGGACAGAGGTGAGGGGGGAGGTGTGGGTGCAGCTTTTGCACTTCCTGCGGTGGCAGGGGAAGATGCTATGAGTGGGATGTGGGCTGGTTGGGGGTATGGATCTGATGTGGGAGACGTGGAGGAATGGTCTCTCCGGAACGTTGACAGGGGTGGGGAAGGAAATATATCTCTGATGGTGGGGCCCGTTTGTAGATGACCGAAGTGGCGGATGTATGGTGTATACAGAGATTGATGAGTTGGAAGGTGAGGATCAGGGGGTTCTGTCTTTGTTGCATTGGGAGTGATGGGGTTCAAGGGTAGAGGTTACATTAGCAATAGGTATGGAGATTGCTTGAATTTTAGAAACCAGTAAATAATGACCAAAGTATGGGATAAATTACAGTATGAGAGAAATCTAGCAAGAAATATATAAAAAAGTAAGAGTTTCTACAAGTATTTGAGAATTATGACAATAATTAATGTGTATTGATAATGGTGCCTTGGTCGTTTAGAGGGTGAGACTGGACAATTAATAATGAGAAACAAGGAAATAATAATGGTATGAAAAATTGTGTCCATCTTCACCGTAGAAAATATAAAAACATCCAAGTATGCTTGCAAATCAGGAGATAACAGAGAGGGAGGAACTTAAAACAATCATAATCACCAGGGAAAAGATACTGGGGAAGCTATTAGGAATAAAGGTTGTTCCCTGGACCTTATGGTTTGCATTCTAAAGTCTTCAAAAAAATGATCTTAGTCAGATTAGTCAGTACATTAGTTGTAAGCTTGCAAATTCCTGAGGTTCTTGAAAGATCCACATGAATTGGAAAAATTAGAAGAGAAAACATCTATTCAAGAAGTGATGGAAGCAGAATGCAAAAACTACAGGCCAGTTAGCGTAAAATCTTCTATAGGGAAAATGCAATACCTCATTATTAAGTGGTAATAGTAGGACAATTAGAAAATCATAACATGATCAAGCAATGCAAACAGGTTTCTGTGAAAGCAAGATCATGTTTGGCTAATCAGTAAGATTTCTTAAAGGAAGTAACAAAGTGAGCTGGGATAAAGGGGATTCCTGCAACTGGATCATTAAGTTTCCAAAAAGGCATTTGATAAAGTGCTACATCAAGGACAATGAGACTGAACCTCATGGTGTAGAGTGCAATGTCTCTGATTTGTGCTTCTCTATGGTGTTCAATGTATTTCCAAATTTATTTTTAGATGTCCTTTGGTGCACTCCATGTATTGCACTCCATGCTTCCTTATTTTAATTCCATCACCTTGCAGACCTCATCACTCACTTTTCATTATTGGCAGCATCACTCAGCACACTTAGCTGTCTGTGGTGCAGTAACAACAATTACAATTGTCTGTAAGGAATGCCACAAGCAATTGTAATTGTTATATTATATTTTACAAAAGCACACTGCCTGTTCTAGCATATAATGTTCAGATATAATTGCAATGTGTGTCGTCATGTCATTGAAAAATAGACAATTGTTTGATGTTCCATGAATAATGCCACTTTCAACTGGACAACAAAATTGCAATAATTTGGATCAATATTTAAACATTAGGTGTGGGGATGCAAGATGGTGGCGACCCAGCAAGTCTGAGTCTACAGTGCTCTTCCCAAGACTTGGGTAAAGTGGGTCACCCACCCCCACCACACTCACCAAATCATTTATAATAGCTGTTTAATTTAATTAGTTGTTTAATATTAAACTTAAACAATCTAATCCTTAGTAAAAATTATTAAAGGGAAGGGAGCCCGCAGCTCTCAACAAGCAGGAACCCCTCCCCCACCCTCTCCAGCTGCAGCAGAGGCGTCCACAGCCGCCCCGGGGGACTTACCAACAGTGACAAGCTTTGTAGAAATGATCTCCAAACTGGATGCAAAGATCTCCAAACTGGATGCAAAGATGCTTCATTGAAGCATCCCGAAATCGATGGGACTCACTCTCGGCCGCGCTGCAGAAGCACGACCAAGACATCCAGGAAATCGAGTGCCGAGTCGGAGGGGCGGAGTTAAAGGCCGCGACCTCCGAAACTACAGCACAATCGGCCGTGGAGAAACTACAGCGCAATCGGCCGTGGATCAGGTCCGGACTCTCGAACAGTGAGTCCGGACCTTAGAAAATCACATTGACAACCTCGATAATTGAGGTCGTCGAAAAAATATTCGTTTGCTGGGCCTTCCCGAACGGGAAGAGGAAGGCCAGCTTACAGCATTCCTCCAGCAGTGGCTGCCACAGCTTTTAAATCTGGAAGCTGGATCAGGCCAGGTAAGGGTAGAACGGGCCTACCAGGTCGCAATATGCGGGCCCGGCTCGAACCAGCGCCCAAGCTCGGTCCTGTTCCGGCTGCAGAGCTACAAGGAGAGGCAGATACTCCTAGAAGCCTCTAGAAATCTCGGAAAAGACCCCCAAACTATGATCTATAAAGGATCCAAGATCATATTATTTCAGGACTTTTCCCCAGCTCTGGTCCGAAAGAGGAAGGCATTCGACGAGACGAAGAAGCGTTTAAGGGAGATAAATATTCAGTACCCCTTACGCTACCCAGCTTTAACCATGAAGGATCCGTATATAACTTCGGATCGCCAGAAAAGGCTAAGGAATTCTTGGACTCTCTTAGATAAACTGTAAGACATAATGGATGTTAGTTTGCCTTTCCCCCCGCTTTGGTTTATATCCCCTTTTTTTTTCTCTTCGTACCTTACTGTTTAATATTATTATGGGAGGTGGGGAGAGGGATTTGATTTTCTCCCCCCCCCCCCCGGGGTTGTTTTCTTTTATTATTTTATGTATATATGTGAGTATGTATGTATATGTGTGTGTATGTTAATATTGGTGGGGGGAGGTGGTTACCTTATTCTATTTTACCTCTGTCTTTAGGAGCGGGGTTGTTTTTCTTG
>NC_057714.1:56936455-56939311 GCF_004010195.1 Chiloscyllium plagiosum
ATAGGCGGCCCCTTATTAAGCTGAAGAAGCTACAGCTTCCACAGGCAAGGGGTGGATTGGACTTCCCAGATTTTAGGAAATATCAATTAAGTTCCCTATTAAGTTATATAGCTGATTGGGTCTTGTCTGATCCACAATCAATCTGGTTGGACATCGAGGCTTCTCAAGTAAAATACCCACTTATTAACCTTTTATTCTCAGACAAGAGGAAAATCATTACAGATCACTGTAAAAACCTTATAATACTGAATACAATCAAGGCTTGGAATATAATGCGGCAAAATGAGGGTAATTCACATAAAACATCCCCCTATGCACCGATAGTGGGAGCATGGGGATTCCAACCGGGGTTAACAGATGCCACTTTTAAACTCTGGAGATCCAGGGGTATCTCATGTTTCGGGGATTTATTTAAAGATGGGGTCCTGTTGTCTTTCGGACAGCTGCGTGAGAAATTCGGATTACCCAATGGAGACCTCTTTTGATACTTCCAAATTCGAGATTTTATACAGAAGAAGACTACGTTATTAGATAGTCTTTATAAATCCGATAGAGAATGTAGTGTCCTATGACCAGTGGGGGTATCTTCCGTCAGTAATATTTATCATTTATTACATGATGAAGTATCGGGAGATATGGATAATCTGCTTAAAACATGGGATCAGGATCTGGGACTAGAAATCTCCACAGAAACATGGAATGATATCTGGGAAAATGCTAGAAGAATTACTATTTGTAACAGAACCCAGGCTATCCAGCTGAAGATACTTCATAGGGCCCATATAGCACCGGTTCGATTGGCAAAATTTAAGGCAGGAGCATCTCCAATGTGTCCTAAATGCAAAATAGAGGTGGGCACTCTTGTACATTGCTTATGGACCTGTCATAAGATCTGTAGATATTGGACTAAAGTAGCAAGTACCCTGATAGAAATTTTAGGAACGGAAATTAAAGTGGACTCTGTATCTCTCCTCTTGGGCTTTTCGAACTTTCCCTCCCTGGACACGTACGGGAAGAGACTATTTTCTATTCTTTCTTTCTGTGCAAGGAAAAATATTTTGATGAACTGGGTGGCGGAGGGCCCCCCTGGACTTTCAAATTGGCACAGATTTATTATGGAATGTATTCCCCTTGACTTCCTTACAAATATGGTGCACCGAAAGACCGAATTATTTTATAAAATATGGCAGCCCTTCTTGAATTACATAAATACAGATATTTCGGCTATCCTAACAAGGGCTTTTATTTAATTGAGATTACAAACCTGGCTGGTCCGGGGCCCCTTAGGAGAGGAATCCCGCACGAATACGGGTTTTATTACATCTGATGTTAATACATTCCGAGCATGTAAGAGACTTAACTATACATTCTGGTTAGTTGTAGGTTAGATTAGTAGATAGTTGAGTTTTGTTTTTTTTTCTTTTTCAGTATTTTTTTTTCTTTTCTCTTGTTAAATTTTGGCTATTGTATATTTGATTTAATTGTATATCAATGTTTATATTTGAGAGTTTTGTTTATTTTTGTAAACTTGTAAAAATGTTAAATTTATAATAAAAATATCTATATAAAAAAAAATTAGTTGTCCCAGCACATGCTACACTCACTGCCTGCATCAACATATTACTCATCAGAGGCTGACAGCTGATAGAGAGCTCATCAATACAGATAGGAAAGCCTGGTGTTTGGTGACTCTACCCATCAGAGAACTTCTTCTTTGTTCTTCCTGACCCCTCCCACCCACCTTCCTACTTGCTTAAAATATCTTTCATCTCCCTTCCTCTTTCGTTCTGATTAAACATGATTGACCTGAAATATTAAGCCTGCATCTCTCCATAAATACTGTTGAGTTCTTTTACAGCATTTTTGTCACTTCTTCAGATTTTCAATTCTGCAGCCTGTGTTCTGCTTTTGTATTAATATCTGATTCCCAAGTTAGTGGATATCAGTTGTAGCAGCAAAAACGGCTGTACAAACCATAATCGCCAAGCTAGGAAGAGAAAAAAATCTCAGCACTTGGACTTAAGAAGCCTGATACTTTAAGAGACATAAATAAAGAGAGGCTAGCACCCTAGGGCACAGCTTTAGAATGAAGGGACAACCCTTTAGAACTGAGATGAGGAGGAATTTCTTCATTTCAGAAGGTGATGAATCTGTGGAACTAATTGTTGCAGAATGCTGTGGAGGTCAAGTCATTGAGTGTATTTAAGATAGCGATAGATAATCTCTTGATTAGTAAGGAGATCAAGGCTTTCAGGGAGAAGGTAGGAGAATGGGGTGCGAAACATAGCAGCCATGGTCAAATGGTGGAGCACTCATAATTGGCCAAAAAGCCTAATTCTGCTTCTATATCTTATGGTCTTAAGTTCCTGTATGCTTTGCTAACCACCCTATCAATATGCCCTGTCAATCTCAATGACTGTCATCTGGATGAAGTTGTTAAACCTTTGAGGTGGACATAATAGATTCCCTGGCAGTATTTTGAAGAAGAGCAGAGGAATTCTACCTCCTTTTTCCTCAATCAGCACCTGATCATTATTACATTGTCTGTGGGAAATGGGCTTCCTATATTACAACAACAATTGCAATTCAAAAGTACTTCATTAGCTGAAAGGATTTCTTATTCCACGGTCATAGAAATTATAATGTCTTCTGTACCTTTACACAGCCAAATGGAACAAACAAGTTTGGGCATTCTGGATCAGTGGTGCTGGAAGAGCACAGCAATTCAGGCAGCATCCGAGGACAGGCAAAATCGACGTTTCGGGCAAAAGCCCTTCATCAGGAATAAAGGCAGAGAGCCTGAAGCGTGGAGAGATAAGCTAGGGGAGGGTGGGAGAGAAGAGGAAAACTTCTTCA
>NC_057714.1:56940079-56984837 GCF_004010195.1 Chiloscyllium plagiosum
ACTCTCTCCCCACCCCTACCCTCCTCTAGCTTATCTCTCCACGCTTCAGGCTCTCTGCCTTTATTCCTGATGAAGGGCTTTTGCCCGAAACGTCGATTTTGCCTGTCCTCGGATGCTGCCTGAATTGCTGTGCTCTTCCAGCACCACAGATCCAGAATCTGGTTTCCAGCATCTGCAGTCATTGTTTTTACCAAGTTTGGGCATTGTTCAGCTGATCTAGTGCTTACTACTTCTTGGATATTAACAACAGTATGAAATGGCTGCCAATTATCATCACCCTTTTGCATTGCAAATGCTTCAAAAAGTATTTGATTGTTTGTAAACTTCTTTGAGAGATCCTAAGTTCACAAAAGGCAATATAAATGTAAGGTCCTCCTTCATCATAATGTATACAGCAACTTGGATGGTATCCATCAGTCTATGCAAGCAGTTGTTTTCTTGACATTCTCTGACACTGCTTGTTGCTCACCATCAGTATTACCTGCTTAAGCGCACCATCTGCACTTGTTGAAGCTGTACTGGTGTTGTAAATAAGATGATGGAAATACAATTTCTCAAAAGACTATTTTTTTCTGGGACACTGGAAACAAATAGACTGTTCTACCAGAGCAACACACAGCATCAGGAAGCTTGTTCAAATATGCTGCAAGATATGGTCTGAAATAACATTTCTGTCATTGTGTGTATCCATGTATGAGAAAGTGAAACACAAAAATTGAGCTTCGGATAACATTTTCTGTATGTTTGGGGGAGGTTTTCAATTTCATTTTCCTTAATTTCTTCATGTTCATAGAGACAAGCATGTTCAGATAGCCTTCCCAAAGACAGTCACATGCTCCCAACTTGAACATTCACCTCCAGATCAAGTGTATTTTGTTCATTATTTGCCATCTTGTATCTAAATGCATGCCCAACATATTACTGATGAATGGCAGATATTTTACAATCGTGGGAGAGAAAATATGAAATGAAACAGATGTAAAGCCATGTTAGGCAAATTAGGGGAGGTGACTAAAATTTGATTAAAATGGGTAGCTTTGCAAAAGTGTTTAAGAAAGAATTCATGGTGGGATGAAAAGGTTTAAAGGAAGTAGTACAGATATAGAACTAGTTTGAAAGGCATACTACATGATACATCTGTATTATACTGCTGTACTGCCATGAATTCATAAGATTCAGAATGTATAGTTACGTGAAGCCTTTGGAGACACATGCCAGGCAACACCTTCTGAAGATAAACCTTGAGACTTGGCATTTCTCCTCAACTCATAGTTTTTCATTGACATTTGAGGTTATAAAAGATTTGTATTCAAAAGTAGTAATAGGCATTCAAATATTTTTGTCTTATAAAGATGTACTTCCTACAGCAACCATTTTCTACTCCATTTTATACATCAAGGTCTTAAATAAATATGCAATTGAACGCTCAGGAAGCTGTGAATTATGGGGAAATCTTCACACCTCTTTTTTTCAGTTCCATTGGCAAGGAGAGGTTTCTGCAAAACTGAGATCAACTTGAATTTTTGTTTTTTTAAAAAAATTCACCATTTGGTGATAAGTCATGAAAGAAAAAGTCTTTACAGGAGACCTTTTTATTTAACAGATTCCATAAATGCATTTGCTACTGAGTTGCATTCTTTAAAAGAAATACGCAATCTGTTTCCTTTTTCTATAAAGTCCACTTTAATCTATGATCTGCAGCGGTATTTTTCATTTTACAACAGATGTGTTAATAACTATGAATGCAATTCTACATGAAAAGAAACTTAATCATCTGAACCAGTCCTTCAAAATTTCACCCTTGTTCATACTTAGTGTTGTATACAGGCAGGGCTGAAGTTAGACTTCTCATTGAATATAAGATCCCAGTTCTGCAGTTCAGGTAGAAATGGTGATATGGTACAAATCTGTCTAATGTCTCAATACACCAATATTACACTAAAACAATATTATAACATTCTAAGATTTGAAGCAAGTGTTTGAATTCAGAATAATGTTTTATCACTCTTAAATTTCATTCTTTTATTGTCAAACCAGTTAACACATGTGGATAAATTAAATCCTGATTATGTTAATAGCCACAGGTAAAGGACTTATGCAAACTGTTAATTCATTTCATAAAAAGTGTGCACATAGAAAATTTATTTTATTATATGCATGGCTTCTATAGAACACACTTGGAGACGTTGCACCTGGTTATGGGTGAAGAAATGTCTATACCACAAGGTTTGCGAGGCATCACAAATTGATTGGTATTAAATTAGCACCACCATTCAAAGGGGTGGTGGTCAAATCAGTTGGTGGATATGAGGAGAGGGAAAGTGTCAGACTGATACAAAGGGTGATTTTCTAAAATTACAGTTAAAGTATACTGGGTGAAAAAATCTGCAGAGTGCCAACTCACATGTAATTGGCAGAATATATTTTTCCAGGGTTTCAGGCACAAACCACCTAGGTTTACAAGTTCAGGAAGAAGTGTCATGATATGAATATCCCAGAGAAATCCCCATGCCACTAGAAACTCAAATCAAGTATTGGATTATCTCACATGGCCACAAACTGCGGCGGACGTATGATAATCTGAAGTTTATAGGCCCATCTCCAAATGACACCCAGCCATCCAAAATGGTCTCTTTCACAAAATAGTTTAAAGACATTTCCCATTTATCTTCAGTAAGCTAGGCCACAATCCCCAATGGATCCCACTAGTACAATGTGGTCAGTCAATACACCTGGGGCAAAAGTAGATAAGCAACAAAATGTGTATAGGGATCACATTGCATGATTAGGCTGCACCGAGGCAGTATGCAAACCTCACTTAGCCATGCTCAATTATACAACTACAACATATAGCCAGATTAAGTTCACTGTTTGTGTAGCTTCATAGCTGTCAGATCTTGAGAGGGTTAACATGAATTTACCTAGGGTAATCTGAGCTACATAGAGGAAACCTTCACCTCTTAATGGGGAGATGTATTTGGACTAGTATGGGAAATGGAATTCATTTTACAAACACCTTTGACCTGTGGAAAACACAGGATTAGCACAGCAGAGCAGAATATGGGCTCCAGGATTTTGATTAGATTAGATTAGATTAGATTCCCTACAGTATGGAACAAGGTCCTTCGACCCAACAAGTGCACGTCGACCCTCCAATTTTTTTTAATATAAACCAGAGACCTTGGTTCAGGAGGCTGACAGGAAGAGAGATCTTCACAATAGGGGATAAAGAAACCTGAAAGACAAAGTCAGAGAAAATAGGTGCAGCTAACCTTATAGGTCAATGCCAACACAGTAACACTGAAGCAATGCTAGAAGAAGTTTAATGGTCTTACATGAGTGATAAAGGTCAGAAATGCACCTTCAAATGCCATACTCTTCAAACTACACCTACGAACAATCTAATCAATCACAACTGATCAAAATATCCAAAGCTTCACCTTACCTTCACACGCTTAGCATATCCACAAGAAATACATTATATATTACTCCTCCCAGTTCATCATTTATACTACACCACACACTGGCATACATCTCTCTCTCTCATGCAGAACAAGGTGGCACAGGAACAAAGACAAGTGGGAAAAACACTCAGTTACAAATCCTGCCCGGTGAAGGAGGTGACAATGTTCACCATCAATACAGCAACCGTGACTAAGCCCATGAAAAGTGAGAAGGCTAAAAGCATGGAAATATGCTCCTACCTAAACCTCTTCTCCCATGCCACATCCCTTTCATTGCACAACCTCTTTAGATTCCAAAGCTCGAGGTGTATACATGCAGCTCTTGCCAGCTTCCTACTTCTCACCGCAACAAGTTTTCCTCTTGCACACCCAAGAACTGCAAACTGAACAGGTAGTGTGTATGAGAGCATGAAATGAAGGATAAACAAAACTAATTATGATGAAATTAGTTTACACTTTTCCAAAGTTGAAACTGTGGCCAATTTAAGGAGAACATTGCAGACCCAGTAATACCACAGAGTCTTATAGCTACTGTCTCAGTTACAACTGCAGCACAAGTGCAAGGCACATTCCCTTCATGGCTCAGTGAAGATTTAACTTTCCATTCTCTTGGAAGGCAATAGCATTTGTCCTCTCACTCCTGCCATTCTGCAGAACTGCTCTCGCTGATATCTGACTGTCAGCCAGCCCGCACACCTGCCAACTAAGCCAAGATGCTACACTCAGAAGCTGGGTCAGAGCTGCTTCAGGTCATCCTTATCATCATCTGGCAACTGACTCAGATGGAGTCCCCAGCCATATACTCAGATCCTGTGCGTACCAGCTGGCAGGAGTATTCGCTGACACCTTTAACCTCTCCTTACTACGGATCTGAAGTCCCCACCTGCTTCAAGAAGACCACCATCATCCTGGCACCAAAAAAATCATGCAGCATGGCTCAATGACTATTACCTGGTGCTCTGACCTCATGGCTCACATCAACTTTAGCCTCCAAGCTTGCCTTGAGCCCTTGCAATCTGCCTACCATCGCAACAGGTCCACAGCCCTACACTCATCCTGTTACATCTGAATAATAAGGATACCAACATTAGGCTTATATTTATTGAGTACAGTTTCACCTTCTTCACAATAATTCGAACCAAGCTAATCTCAAAACTCTGAGACCTAGGTCTCTGGTCTGCCTCCTGCATTGGGTCCTCGACTTCCTGACCCATAGATTACAATCGGTGAAAATAAGCAACAACACCTCCTTTACATTAATCCCCAACACTGATGCCCCACAAAGCTGCGTACTCAGCCCCTTACTATACTCCCTATATACTCATGTGGCCAAATTTAGTCATAACCCTACCTACAAGTCTACTGACAACATCACTGTTGTGGGCTCGATCTCAAACAATAACAAGACAGAATACAGGAAAGAGATAGAGTGCTTGGTGGCATTGTGTAAAGATAATAATCTCTCCATCAATGTCAGCAGAATAAAAGAGCTGGTTACTGACTTCAGAAAGCTCAGTCGAGGGCACACCCCTGTGTCACCAACGGTGCTGAGGTGGAGATGGTTGACAGCATTAGCTTCCTAGGAGTGATGATGATGACCAACAATCTGTCCTGGTCCGCCCACATTAATTCTACAGTCAAGAAAGCACAACAACACCTCTAATTCCTTAGATGGCTAAGGAAACTCAGCATGTCTGAAAAGACTTTTACTAATTTTTATACATGCACCATAGAAAGCCTTCTATCCGGATGCATCACGGCTTGGTAGGACGACTGCTCTGCTGAGGATCGTAAGAATCTACAGAAAATTGTGAACACGGCCCAGTCTATCATGCAAAACAACCTTGCATCCATTGACGCCATCTATATTTTTCACTGCCTCGGGAAGGCAGCCAACGTAATCAAAGACTCCTTCAACCCCAGTTATAATCTTTTCCAAATTCTTCAATTGGGCAGAAGATACAAAAGCTTAAACACATGTACCAACAGATTCAAAAACAGTTTCTTCCCCACTGTTATTAGACTTCTGAATGAAGCTCTCAAATTTTAAATTGAATGTAGCGAGAATGTGGTGCTGGAAAAGCACTGGCGGCCAGGCAGCATCCAAGGAACAGAAGAACCGATGTTTCGGGCATACACTCTTCACCAGGAACGCTCAAAACATCAATTCTCCTGCTCCTCAGATGCTGCCTGACCTGCTGTACTTTTCTAGCACCACACTCTCGACTCTGATCTCCAGCATCTGCAGTCCTCACTTTCTACTATGTCACCAAGTAGCCTCTGGTTTAACATAGTAGTTCGAGCATTAAGGGTACAGAGGAACCTGTGTAAAATAAAAACATAGTGACTGTTGCCATAGTACTGAGCTTACAATGGTTGTACATCAACTGCACAAGTGCAGAGTGAAAGCCTTTGAGGTTTTACGGATCTCTGCATTCAAATGCAGCGCCCGCAGTGCAATATTTTTGTAGACACTGGCAACTTGCATTTTGGGAAAGTCAGGTATCTTACCAAAGCCACTTTCACAATCTGCCTGCATCTCTCTGGAAGGACAGAATACAATGTATTCTCATCTCTGTATTCCGTGATCTTCCTTATACATCAGTGGACAACAAACAGTGAAGTGATGTTGGATGCACCAGTCTGGAAGGATCCCAACATAAAGTAGTTCTTGCACATGGCACCTTCACAGTGGCTCCTCGCCCTGCTTTGCTGTTGCAGGTCTGCTTACAACAGGTGGCAGATTTCAATGAGCCCCTAAGTGGTGAAATAAAGATGTCTGATATACTGCTGCTCACTGAGGGTGAGGTAAGAGAACTGCTCCCTGAAAACCCTTTTTTATTTATTCATGGGATGTGGACGTCACTGGCTAAGTCAGCATTTATTACCCATCCCTAATTACCTAGAGGACAGTTGAGAGTCATCAAATTATTCTTGGTCTGGAGTTGCATGTAGGTCAGACCAGATATGGACTGCAGTTTCCTTCCCTAAAGGATGTTAGGATGTTAGTGAAGCATGTAGGTTTTTCCAACAATGGTTTCACAGTCATCTTTAGAATCTTAATAATTTTTATTAAATTCAAATTCTACCATCTGCTAAGGTGGGATTTGAATCTGGTTGCCTAGATCATTACCTGGTCTGTGGGTTAAATAGTCTAGCAACAATACCAACATCTCCCCAAATTGTGGGCAGATATAATGGTCTACTGAGAACTTCCCTGTTACTTCCTTTTTACAAGTAGCCTGTCCTCTTCAGTGTCACTCTCGCTCAGCATACCTGTCATTCTGAAAGGCAAAGAGGGATGGTGGCTTAATTTTAGCACCAACCACTGCAAACAACCCAGAAGGAATGACCAGTAAGATTTGCAATGATGCAAACTGGTCCAGTCTGTATTGTACTCTTCAAAATGGAGCTCCAGTGTGACCAATATCTTCATTTTTAAGACACGTTGCTGCTTTTTGTCCTGAACAAACACTTAAAATGAGAACCCTTAAAGTGAGAATCATATGTCAATCAATTCCTGTAGACTTTACTAATAAGACCTATAGAACATGTAGAACACTTCTCCAAGTTTGGCAGCAGCCATAACACAACAACACATGAATTGAAAATAAAAACAAAGTGTTGGTGTAACTCAGCAGGTCTGACAGCATCTGTAGAGAAAGAAACAGTTAGAGTTTCAAGTCTGATATGACCTTTTAAGAATTGAAGAATTCAAAATTCAAAAATTTCAGTCCATTCCCAGAGAATTTGCTGTGTTTCTTATACAATTATACCTTTTGTCATGGATATTCTCTTAATGCCCATGATCAGTATACTTTTGTTAAAACTGGTATATTTTCCTGCCCTCAGTATCTGTATCATAATTAAATAATTCCAATAGCAAGCTTTTGTGAGTTTAAAAACAAAGGATGTTATTTATTCGTAAACATTCATCCCAAATCAAATGACCCTCACCCTCACATTAGGTACAGGCGAAATTATGAAATGATGGTTAACTCAGCTTTATAATCTTTGTCTCCCACATGGTAGGCTTGGTTTCTTGAATGAAGTTGGTATTTTCAAGGTAAAGGGAGAGTCTTGTAAAGCAAAGGACTCCCAGCAGGCTCTAATGTTTCCAATGGTCAAATTTCTAAATGGTTGGTTCTCAGGTGATCTTGAATTTTGATAGTGTTTTCCTTGGTTGGAATCTACCACTTACAACATTGTTACTGTTAATCACTTTGACTAAGTAGATTATTTTGCAGTTAGTTTGATAGTTTTCTGGTGTAACTGTCTGTAGAGTACTTTCAGTTGAGTTTAAACCAGGTAATATCATGGCTTCCTTCCCATATGACCTCTTACAATTCCAGATGCCTTTCCAAAATAAGGTGTGGGGAGCAGGTGTTTATATTGATTTCAATACTCTATTTTGTGGTTTCACTGTGAGCGTTTGAAACACCCAAAAACATTTTTTGAAAGCAAGTTTTGAGAAGATTTGTAGCTCAAGTTGAGGTTCTGGATGTAGGTTTGCTCGTTGAGTTGGAAGGTTCATTTTTAGATGTTTTGTCACAATACTAGGTAACATCTTCAGTGAGCCTCCGAATGAAGCACTGGTGGTGTAGCCCACTTTCTATTTATATATGTTTGAGTTTCCTTGGGTTGGTGTTGTCATTTCTTGTGGTGACATCATTTCCTATGGTGGTGTCATTTTCTGTTCTTTTTCTTGCAAGAACTATAACAAACACTACATTGGACAAACAGGCAGAAAACTAGCCATCAGGATACATGAACATCAACTAGCCACAAAATGACATGACTCACTCTCACTAGTATCCTTACATATGGATGATGAAGGACACCATTACGACTGGGACAACACATCCATCCTAGGACAAGCCAAACAGAGACATGCACGGGAATACTTAGAAGCATGGCATTCCAACTGGAACTCTATCAACAAACACATTGACTTGGACCCCATTTACCACTTCCTGAGAAAATGACACCACCATAGGAAATGATGTCATCACAGGAAATGACATCACCAACCCAAGGAAACTCAAACATATAAATAGAAAGCGGGCTACACCACCAGTGCTTCATTTGGACGCTCACTGAAGATGTTACCTAGTATGGTGACAAAACCTCTGAAAACGAACCTTCCAGCTCAGTGAGCAAACCTACATCCAGAACATGTTTTTGAAAACTTACTTCTTCAATTTATTAGTACTGCTTTGAATTGGCTCTGAAGAAGGGTCATTGGACTTGAAATGTTAAATTTGTTTCCACTTCATGGTTACTGCCAGACCTGCTGTGTTTATGCAGATATTTTTGTTTTTGATTGGTTCAAATCTATCTGCAATGTTTCTGTTACCTCTTGAGTCAGGATTTTATTTATTCACTCATGGGACGTGGATATCACTGGCTGGGCCAGCATTCATTGCCAGTCTTTAGTTGCCTCTGAGCAGGTGGCAGAGGGAGAAACAAGTAATAAAAACCACTAATATTTGGAAGTTAACATACTGATCATACTGGAGCACTGTTCTCAGGTATACCAAACAAGTCAGACCATACTGCGTCATTTGTAGGTTTTGCTGAGTTTTTTTTCTTCTGGGTGGTGAGCTGCCTTCTTGAAATGCTGCAGTCCATGTGCTGCAGGTAAACACACAATGCCATTAGGGAGAGAATTCCAATATCAGCAATAGTGAAGGAATGGCAGTATATTTCCAAGCCAGCGTGGTGACAGTCTTGGAAGGGAACTTGAAAGTGGTGGTGTTCCGATGTAACTGTTACCTCTATCCATTAAAATGGAAGTCATCCTGGGTTTCAAAAGTGCTACCTATGAACCTTTGCTGAATTCCTGCAGTGCATCTTGTAGATAATACACACTGCTACTGCTGAGCATTGGTGGTGGAACAAGTGATGATTGTGGATGTGGGTGCCAAATAGAGAGCTGCTTTGTCCTGGATGGTTTCAAATGTTTTCAGTGTTGTTGGGGCTGCATTCATGCAGGCAAGTGGAGACTATTCCATCATACTCCTAACCTGTGCCTTGTAAATGGTGGACTGGCTTTAGGGAGTCAGGAGCTGAACTACTCATTGCAGTATTCCTGGACTTCTGACCTGCTTTTGTAGTCACCATATTAAATGGCGAGTCCAGTTTAGTTTGCTGGTCAATGATAACTCCTAGGATATTGATAAAGGGGGATTCAGTGATAGTAACACCACTGTATGTCAAAGGGCAGTGGTCAGATTGTCTCTTATTGAAGATTTTTCAATATGGTACTTGTCACTTTGCAACCCAAGTCCAGATATTGTCCAGGTCTTGCTGCATTTGGACATGACTGCTCAGTATCTGAGGAACCGTAAATAGTGCTAAACATTGTGCAATTATTAGCAAACATCCCCACATCCGATATTATGATGGAGAAAAGGTTGAAATAGCTCAAGGTGGTTGGGCCTAGAACAGTACCCCTAAGGAAACCCTGCAAAAATGTCCTGGAGCTGATATGACTGACCTCCAAAAACCACGAACATCTTTCTATGTGCCAAGTATAACTCCAACCAGCAGAGACTTTTCCCCTGGTTTTCATTGATTCCAGTTTTGCTCTGACTTGTTGGTGCCTCATTTGGTTAAATGTGATGGGCAGTAACTCTCACCTCATCTCTGGAATTCAACTTTTTTGTCCATGATTGAACCAAGGCTGTAATGAGGTCAGGATTGAGTGACCCTGACAGAATCCAAACTGGGCATACTGAGGAGTTGAGCAGCTGCCACTTGATGGCACTGTTGATGACACCTTCCGTTGTTTTACTGATGATCAAATGTAGACTGATGGGGCGGTAATTGGCTCTGCCCTGCTTTTTATGAACAGGACATACCTGAGCAATTTTCCACATTCTTGGGTAAATGCCAGTGTTGTAACTATACTGGAACAGCTTAGAGTACATCAAGTTCTAGAGCACAAATCTTCAGTACTATTGCAAGAATGCTGTCAGGGCCCATAGCCTTTGCAGTATTCAGTGCCTCCAATCATTTCTTGATAACATGTGGAATGAATCAAATTAGCTGAAACTTGGTAATTGTAATGCTGGGGACCACTGGAGGTGGCTGCAGTGGATCATTCCCTCACCACTTTTGGCTGAAGATTATTGGGAATACTTCAGCCTTCTGTTTTACACTGATGTGCTAGGCTCTTTCACCATTAAGGATGGGGATATTTGTACTGAATTTTAATTATTTGATTCACTACTGGATGTAGCAGGACTGCAGAGCTTAGATCTGATCCACTGTTTGTGGTATCACCTAACCCTGTCTATCACTTGCTGCTTATGCTATTTGTCATCATCATAACTGTTTTGTAGTTTCACCTCATAGATACCTCATTTTTACGTATGCCTGGTGCTGCTCCTTGCATACCCTCCTGCACTCTCCATTTAACTAGGAGTATCTCATGCTTGATGGTAATGGTAGAGTGAGAAATATGCTGGGCCATGAGGCTAGTGGTTTCATGAAAGACAGGTGAACCTCAGTAGCCATTTTTGTAGCCTTAATATAAATTTAAAATACAAATCAGTTCATGAAACAGTCACAAAACATATCGTGGGACATGCCACATTCCTTAAAAGAGGACATCAAAACTGTACACAGAATCACAGAATTGTTTTTGTGCAGAAGACAATTATTCAGCCCGTTGTCTCTGAGCATTTTAAATTAGCACCAAAATTCTGAGTTTTTTTCTCCAGAGTCCTGCGCTTTGGATGATTACTCAAATAGAGAAATTGTGGTTTATATGGATTTCCAGAAGGCATTTTACAAAGTCCCACATCAGAAACTGTTAACTAAGGTAGAAACCCACAGAATTAAGGGCAAATTACTGACACAGCTGAGAAACCTCCATGGCAGGTGATAGAAAGTAGCAATAGTAGGAAAGTAGGGAGCTAGGGCTTTTCTTACTGAAGCGAAGAAGGATGAGAGGTGACTTAATAGAGGTGTACAGGATGATGAGAGGCATAGACAAAGATAGCCAGAGACTTTTTCCCAGGGTGGAAATGGCTATCACAAAGCAGGATAATTTTAAGGTGATTGGAGGAAGGTTTAGCAGTAATGTCAGAGGCTCTTTACACAGAGAGTAATGGGAGTAATAGAATGCACTGTCAGCAGTGATACCGAAAATATTAGGGACATTAAAGCAACTTTTGGATACGCACATGGATGATAGTAAAATGTAGAATATGTAGGTTAATTTGATCTTAGAGTAGGATAAAAGGTCAGCACAATATCGAGAGCCGAAGGGCCTGTACTGTGCTGTACTGTTCAATATTCTATGTTCTATAATGGGTAAGTATTCAAACTGTCAGAATCTGACCAGTGGTGTCCTGCAAGGATCTATTAGGGCCTCACATACTCACATTATTTATTATCAACTAGAATAAGAAATAACATAGAAAATCGTATTTCCAAATTTGCTGATGACACAAAGTTAGGCAGTATAGTAGACAGTATAGAAGGTGGCATAAAATTACAAAGGGATATTGATAGAATAAGTGAATAAGTAGAACTGTGGCAATTGGAGTTCAAAGTACTCAAGTGTGAGGTTATCCATTTTGGCCCAAAAAAGATAGATCAGGTTACTTTCTCGATGGTATAATGATAAATATATTCCATGTCCAAAGAAACACAGGGTTCCAGGTGCTTAGAGCTTTCAAATGTCAATAATAGACACAGAAAATAATCCAAAAGAAAACAAAGGAATGTTGGCATATATATCTTGAGGACTGGAGTATCAGATTGCAAAAGTTATGCTGCAGTTATACAAAACCATGGTTACACCCCTCTTGGAATGCTGTGAGCAAATCTGGATAGAGATAAATAAAAACTTCAGACTCTGGAATCCAAAGTAGACAGGCAGGAGGCTAGAAGAACATAGTAAGCCAGGCAGCATCAAGAAGTGGGGAAGTCGACCTTTTGGGTGTAACCCTTCTTCAGGACTATGCAAATTTGGGCAGCACACTTTCGGAAGGATATACTGGCATTGGACAGAGCACAGCATAGGTTTACAATAATGATAATGACAAGTTATCCTGAGGAAGGGCCACCGGACCCAAAACATTAACTCTGATTTCTCTTCACAGATGCTGCCAGACCTGCTGAACTTTTACAGCAACATCTGTTTATGCTACAGAAAGATACCTGGACTTCAGGGGTTAAGGAGAGATTACACAAATTAGGCCTGTCTTCTCTAGAATTTAGAAGGTTATTGAATGATCTAATCAACGTTTTCAAGATATTAATAGGAAAAGACAGGGTGAATAAAGGTAAACTATTTCTGCTGGTTGTGGATTCCAGAACTAGGAGCATATGTTGACAATTAGGGCCAGACTAACCAGGAGAGATGTTTGGAAGCAAAGGATGGTACATGTTTGGAACCCACTTCCATAAATGGCAATGGATGCAAGATTAATTGCTAATTTTAAATCTGAGGTAGATAAAGTTTGTGAAATAATAGTACAAGGGCAGGTATAGGGAGTTAGGTGTCAGATCAGCCATGATGTCATTGATGGTGGAACAGGTTCAGGGATTGAATGGCCTATTCCTGTTAGATTAGATTACATTACATTACAGTGTGGAAACAGGCCCTTCGGCCCAACAAATCCACACCGACCCGCCGAAGCGCAACCCACCCACACCCCTACATTTACCCATTACCTAACACTACGGGCAATTTAGCATGGCCAATTCACCTGACCCGCACATCTTTGGATTGTGGGAGGAAACCGGAGCACCTGGAGGAAACCCACGCAGACACGGGGAGAATGTGCAAACTCCACACAGTCAGTCGCCTGAGGCGGGAATTGAACCCGGGTCTCAGGCGCTGTGAGGCAGCAATGCTAACCACTGTGCCACCATGCCGTCCACATGAACATATCAATTGAATGTACCTCAACACACTTCCAGACAGTGCATTCCAAAAATATTTCTCACTTTGTGCTTACTTACTTTCCAAATACACTGTAAAGCTGTGCCCTCAGATTTTCAATCCATTTATGAGTAGGTACAGTTTTGCCTTATCTACTCTGCTCAGACCTCTCATGATTTTGAAAGCTTCTATCAAATCTGCCCTCATCCTTTTGTTTTAAGTAGTGGTTAGATTCCACACCAGTATTAACTCCAATGCACCAGAACAGGAATTTTATGAGCTAAATATACTCTCTTTTAAGGTCAACAATGATGCCAGTCTGTCTCAGACCTACCACTCCCATCCCCTCCCCCAGGTTGAATGAGACCAGGAAAGCAACATGAGTAAAAATAGAACTGTAAAAGCATATGGCCAAAAGTGCTTGCTTCTGCCCAGCTTTATGTAGAAGGAAGTTGCTGTACTATTAATAGCTGAAACATCCTGATGCAGGATAAACGCTTAGGAACATGTGAGAAATTCTCCAACTTTCAGATACCTGATAACTTTTAACAACAGAACATTTTTTTTAAACACCTTTAAAAATATAAATCTTTGACTAATTGCTATCCTTATGCTGCTGAAAACATTGGGTTTTTTTACTTAGTCTACAGCCACTATTGGGCCTGAAACTCCAATACAGCTTGTCCTTAATTTGTGCAACCAAAGTTAGAGTGTTAGCAGGTTTCTCATTAATAGAGGAATCTCAGCCAAGCTCATTTCTGCTCTTGCCCAAAGTTTCCATACAAACATTTCCAGCAGTGGTTATAGCAACCAATCAGGAACAGAAACCTCATCATGATTCGTTTTCATTTCCTTAGATAAAGATATGGACGCCAAATAAAATGTCCAAACTGCTGTCTAACTAAAGATTGACTAACTTAGCACACCTCATAAGTGAAAGCTGAATCTAAAAGTAATTGAACTATGCCACCTTAAGCCATTAGGAATTTCCCAAGAATTTGTTTTTCATCATATGTGCTTTCTGTATTCTCTTCTTTCTCTTTCTTGCACTCTCTGCAAGCCTGGACTTACTTTAAAATCTACTTTATTCTCTTCAGGGTATACTTGCATTGGAGACAATGCAGACAGAACTCAATAAGTTGATATTTGGGATTCCAAATTTGCTGACAGCATTAAACTCGTTAGGAATGTGAATTGTAAGCAAAATGAAAGGAGACATCAGACAATTTGGACAGACAAAGTAAATGGGCAAGTATACGGAAGATGGAATATATTATGAATAACTATGAAGTTATAATTTTGTTGAAAAACAGAAAGAGAATATTTCTTAAATAGTGAGAGATTGGGAAGTACTGGTGTCCAAAGAGATCTGGGTATTGTTGTCCATAAGTCACTAAAAGCTAGCATGCACATGGTAATTCAATGAAGAAGATAAATGATATGTTGGCATTCATTGCAAGCATATTTCAGTGCAGAAGTAATATTCTTTGGCTGCACTTATATCAAAGCTGCATGTGGTATATGAATACAGTATTGATCTCCTTATCTAAACAAAGATGTAGATGCCACTGATGAAGTATCAGAGAGGTTCACCAGTTTAATCCCTGCGATTGTAAAATTCTTTGATGAGGAGAGATTGAGGAAACTGGGCTTGTGTTCTGAGCCCTGGTGCCAGTTTCCCTTGTAAGTCAAACTCTTCACATATATTACTCCTTAGCTGAATATATGCAGGTCGATGCACTTTACCAATATATTTTGATGGCAGGTTGATGTTGAGCACCAAATTGATCTCCCAGAAGGGAAAAAACAGTAAAGCTAGTGAATGGCACATACTTGTCTGACTCATCTTGTACACTTCAAAATAGAGGACCAGTGCAACCCGAAGGCTCATTTCCACGTATTACTTTTTAAACTGTGTTTTTCTCGCCGGGCTCCTACTCATTTTTTTTTTCAAAAATAAAGTGAGAAAAGGAATTCTAAATAAGAATAATGGATGTGAAACTGGCAGACCATGGCAAACGGGACAAAGACACAATGACATCAATGTTGTTTTTCACAGCTGATTGCTTTTAAAAAGCCCCAAAAATCAAATTGGATACAACAGATAGTCACGGGGACTAGAGGGTGATGTGAAATCACAGCCAAATCAGCTGTCAATGTCAAGTTTCTTTTTGACTACAATTAACACAAATAGAAATGCTGCCTGTCCTGATTCACCATGTTCGTCAAAAGTCTAGATAACGTACTAATCTTGAACTTAACAGAAAACAGGGAACTCAGTAACTTGAGTAGTACTACTATTACGTCAGCCAAAAATATTTAAACTGACTGATTCTAGAAAACTTTGAGAGTTTTTTTTAATTCAAAAGGATTTTTGGTTCCATTTGACAGAGAAATACAAGTAATCAAAAGATCTATGAGGCTTATTTTTGTAACAGTTGAAACTTTATTGCTGGAACAGCACAGCAGGTCAGGCAGCATCCAGGGAACAGGAGATTCGACGTTTCGGGCACAGGCCCTTCTTCAGGAATTTCTGAAGAAGGGCCTGTGCCCGAAACGTCGAATCTCCTGTTCCCTGGATGCTGCCTGACCTGCTGTGCTGTTCCAGCAATAAAGTTTCAACTTTGATCTCCAGCATCTGCAGACCTCACTTTCTCCTTATTTTTGTAACACACAATGGGCTGAATCATACCACATTTTGGCAAAATATAATTTAAACTGAATTTTCTGGACAGTTTTTCTCCACAAGAACTCGCAAGTTTTCTTATGCTATCATGGCAAACTCATCCTGTTAACAATCTCCTATTAACTCATCCTATTAACAAAAAAAAGTCCCTAATAACTCTGTCACAAATGTTATCATTCTCACTCCATTGTTATGTTTTCCCATTTTGCTCAAGAGTATTAAGTGAGTTAATTTTGGCTTTGAATGTTAATAAAAAACATGCAATATTAAATAGAATTCTCATTACCCATCTCTCAAAGTCAGCAAAAGTAAAAATCCATACCGAACAGAGTGGCAAGGTGCCCTCGCTGCAGTCGTGGTTGTCGTATATTTTCGAAGTACATTTGATTTATTAAATTGTCATGTGTTACAAAATACAGCAAAAAATGTTGTATATTGTTGCCACTCACCAGCGCCATCTTAAAACATAGAGAAATAAACCAAAACATAGAATATATAGGCAGAAAAATGAAGAAATAAAGAAAAAGTGTTGATCCTTCCTGTTAAGTGCCATGGACCGTGGCCTCGTGTACAGGCAGAAGTCCTCTTTACTGTGCCAATGGAATAAACATCCCCACTCTTCAATGCCAACTCACCTTCAAGAATCAACAAGAAACCCTGAGTGTTGCTGAACAAAGAGACCTTGGAGTGCAGGTTCATAGCTCCTTGAAAGTGGAGTCACAGGTAGACAGGATAGTGAAGAAGTCTTTGGTACACTTTCCTTTATTGGTCAGAGTAATGAGTACAGGAGTTGGGAGGTCATGTTGTGGCTGTACAGGACATTGGTTAGGCCACTGTTGGAATACTGCGTGCAATTCTGTTCTCCTTCCTACCCTTGAAAGGGTTCAGAAAAGATTTACAAGGATGTTGCCAGGGTTGGAGGATTTGAGCTACAGGGAGAGGCTGAACAGGTTGGGGCTGTTTTACCTGGAGTGAAGGAGGCTGAGGGGTGAGTCCAGAACTAGAGGGTATAAGTTTAGGGTGAGAGGGAAAAGATATAAAAGAGACCTAAGGGGCAACTTTTTCACACAGAGGGTGGAATGTGTATGGAATGAGCTGCCAGAGGATGTGGTGGAGGCTGGTACAATTGCAACATTTAAGAAGCATTTGGATGGCTATATGAATAGGAAGGGTTTGGAGGGATATGGACCAGGTGCTGGCAAGTGGGACTAGATTGGATTGGGATATCTGGTCGGCATGGACGGGTTGGACCGAAGGGTCTGTTTCCTTGCTGTACATCCCTATGACTCTATAACTGCTAACACTGAAGTGCACAATCACAAAAATCAATTACAAATGGTCCAATATTATTATTTTGAAGCAAATCTGAGAACCTGTTTTCCTCACAGAAATGATGGAATTGTTACTGATCTTTAAATAAAAAGGTATAATTAAATGTTAGCAAGTGTTGAAAATGATCTCATCAACTTTTCTCATCATGAGGCATGATAAGACAGCTCGATCTTTCTGCATATTATTTTGCAAAATTTAATTTGGCAAGAAAATGATACTGCCACTTGTGTTATGTTGGTAACTGGTCAATTAGTGGTCAAACACAAGGAAGAAAGAGACTCACACAGAGGACAGGATTTCATTTCCTGGGCCAGAACCTTAAAGTTGTGATGACCTCTGATCCCAATCCTACACTGACATGGAAACACATGCCTGTTGCAATGTTGATATGCAGAGTGCTCAGTTAGACAAGAGTCTCATTCATTGCTCAATCCGCAGTGATGGAAGCAAGGACAAAGCAGCGCCAAGCTGTCACACATCTATAAATTGGAAGCACAAACTGAGCAAAAGACAGATGGCAGAATAAGTATCCACACTAGAATAAGGCAGGAAGTCTACAGCTTCCCTAAAAGAAAATAACACATTAACATCTAAGTGCAGATCTAGTCAGTTCAAACAGCAACACAAGCTTCAATTTATAAAACACCTTTAATATAAATAAACCTTCTAAGAACATAGAATAGTACTGTGCAGGAACAGGGTCTTTGGTCCACCATGTCTATGCTGACCATTATGCAATTCTAAAGCAATTCCACCTGCCTGCATAGACTCCATATCTCTCTAATCACTGCCTGTTCATGTGTCTGTGAAAATGCCTCTTGTTATGAAGATGTGGGTATACTATACCATGAAGAGAGTAAAAGCTAGCACTGACAGCACCAAGTGTTCTCAATGAGACACAATGTAACATGTGCTCCAGCTACTGGAGTAACTAGTTGCCTAGAAACAATAACACAGATTCGAATTAGGCCAATCGGTTTAAATTATACCCCAAAACATCTCAAATTCCAATCAAGTTTGAATTGAGTATATTGACAATCTTAAAAGCCAATGACACAATCTGATGCTTTGGGGTATAAGACTGGGGAAAATTGAACAGTTGGGAGGAGAACTGCCACCAGACCAACAGATGTAAACTGCTAGTCAGGACTGTCTGAGAGGTACCTGTCCACAGGAGGAGTTTGCACAGAGAAAAACTTCAACAATGACCTGGAGAGCCCATTTATTGACAAAAATAAATTGAAGGTACAACCCTGGCTGCTATTAAAATTTGGATTTTTCTATAAATCTTAATTGCGAGTTTTATCGGACTGGCACGGTGGCTCAGTGGTTAGTACGGCTGCCTCACAGCGCCAGGGACCTGGGTTCAATTCCTGCCTCAGGCTACTGTCTGTGTGGAGTTTGCCCATTCTCTGTGGAGTTTGCCCATTCTCCTGTGTCTGCGTGGGTTTCCTCCGGGTGCTCCACTTTCCTCCCACAGTCCAAAAATGTGCAGGTTAGGTGAATTGGCCATGCTAAATTGCCTGTAGCACTAGGTGCTTTAGTCAGGAGTATATGTAGGGGAACGGATCTGGGTGGGATACTCTTCGGAGGGTCGGTGTGGACTTGTTGGGCCGAAGGGCCTATTTCCACAATGTAGGGAATCTAATCTAAAAAAAAGTATTATAAAGGGATGGTAAAAGATAGGTCAGAGGAAGGAATTGTAAATGATTATTAGTTAATTATTCCCTGTTATACTTTAAGAAATTAAGCTGTTAATTTTTACTTTAAGTAGTTCTTGGCCTCTTGAATTTTTACAGATTACTGCACGGAATAAATTTTTTTTCTGTGTTGCTGATTTAAAATTAAGCAAGAGGGTTTACTCATGTCACAACAGATTTGGGGGCTAGGGTCCGTGATTTGAACTGGTTTAGTCATTTTGAATAAATTTGAGGGTACGAAAAATCCCAGCAGATTTAAACACCTACAGGTTAGTGTCCTAGATCTTTAAATAAAACATAGGTAAGACAATTTGTTTAATTTCAATGATTTGTGGTTGTTTAAATTAAAAGGGAGAGAATTGGCTCTTAAAATTGCTAAACAGGTTCTGGGATTGGAAGATGATTCTCAAATTTGTGAAGAAAGTTTAGAAGGAAATAAAAAGGCCATACTTTTAGATTTAGCAAATAAGTTCAATTTGGGTTTAACCAAGGACAAAAGTAAAGCTGAAATTGTAAGGGAGTTACTCACACACTTAGATGTATCTGAGAAACAGACAAGTGCAGAAGAGGTAGAAAATTACAATTGAGGAAAATGGAGTTAGCAGATAAACAAAGAGAGAGGAAAAAGAGAGAGAAGGTTCTTGGCTGAGCAAAGAGAAAGAGAAGGGAAAGAGAAAAAGAGAGAAGAGAGAGAAAGAGAGAGGGAATTTGAACTTGAGAAGTTGCAACTTAGTCAACAAAGTCAACAGGATGGAGATTAAAAGAGATGGCAGTGATATACATAAATATGTCACACCTCTGCCCCATTTTGATGAGAAAGGTGTTGAAGCCTTCTTTGTTTCATTTTAAAAATTGGCTAAGCTGATGGAATGGTCCGAGGATTTATGGGTAATACTAGCTCAGACTAAACTGGTAGGCAGAGCAAGTGAGGTATTTGCCGCATTGTCAGATGAGGGGTCAAGAGATTATAAAGAGGTTAAAAACAGGCTATTTTAAGTGCTTATGAATTGGTTCTAGAAGCATATAGACAGCAGTTCAGAAACACAAAGAAGGTACCAGGTCAGACTTATGTTGAGTTCAAAAGAATTAAACATTGTTATTTTGATCGGTGGGTGCATGCTTTGAAAATAGATAAGATATTTGAGGCTCTAAGAAAGATTATTCTGCTGCGAAGTTTAGAACTCACTTCCAGAGATGGTAAGAATTCACATGGAGGAACAGAAAGTTCAGAAAATAAGAAGGGCAGCAGTTTTGGCAGATGAGTACATGTTGGTGCATAAGACAAACTTCCAGCCAGAATTTTGTCCTGTCAGGGATAAAAGTTGGGAGAAAGGGAGATCCTATACTACGAAACCAAGAGTCAAGTGCACTAGTAAGATTTTACCACAGGTTAAAGAAGCCCAAGAGGGTAGACAGGAGATGAAAGGCCTCAGGTGTTTTCATTGTAATGGAGTGGGACACAGAAAATTACTGTGTTGGTGGTTTCAGAAGGGTACTGGGAAAAGATATATTCACTGCCAGAAGGTGGGACACGTAAAGTCACAGTACTGGTCGTTAAAGAAAGGCATTTTGGGAAAAGATGTGGTAAAAGAAGGTAAGCCAGTGGCATTAGTGAAGCTAGTAAAGGAGACCCCAAGAAGAGCCGAGGAGCTGCAGGACAGTGCACAGCCTAGGCAGGGGCTGGGTACAGAGTTAGTACTTGATCTCTACAAAGAATTCGCCTCTCGGGGTAAAGTTTACTCAGAAAGAACAGGGGGAGAAGGACACAAAGTTATAATTTTGAGAGATACAGGATCTAACCAGTTGCTGATAGTAAGGGATGAGCGAATATGCACTCTTTCTGATTTGTTACTCGAGATTGTGGTAATTTGTAGGAGAGATGGATAGAAATTTAGCATTTCCCTATGTAAGATCAGGTTGGAGTGCCAACTTAAGACGGGGAAATTACAGTGGGAGTGATTGACAGAGTGTCAGTTCCAGGAATTCAGTTTGTTCTTGGGAATGCTTTGGCAGGATCTAAGGTGTGACACGTGAAGTGGACGTCAGGAATACAGCTCCAATAAAACAACACCTCTATCGGCTTAAACCTTTCAAAGCCAGGCAAGTCTAGAAGGAAGTGGAGGCCATGCTCAACGAGGACATCATTGACCCAAGCCAGAGCAAGTGGAGTTCATCAATCGTCTTACTTCCAAATTGGATGGGACTCAGCGATTCTACATGGATTATCGGAAGGTAAACGCCATTACCAAATTGGACTTGTATCCAATTCTGAAATTGGAGGACTGTATCGAGAAAGTCGGACAAGCCAGTTACATCACCAAATTGGGCTTAATAAGTAGTTACTGGCAGGTATCTTTATCAGAGTCGGCAAAAGAAATTTCCACATTTGTAACCCCAAATGGGCTATATCAGTTTAAGGTGATGCCCTTTGGAATGAAGAACACACCCACCACATTCCAAAGACTCATGAACAGAGTTGTGGCTGGGTTACCAAATTGTGCAGTCTTTTTGGACAATGCAGTGATTGTTAGTAAGTCCGGGAAAGATCACATGGTACAGTTGGCAGAGCTCTTTGAATGACTATGAGAAGCAAAACTGGTGATAAACTTAAATAAAACAAAATTCACGAAAGCAAAGGTGGCGTTCTTGGAACGCAAAGATGAAGGCCATCGAGGAATTTCCATGACCAACCTCAAAGAAAGAGGTGCTTCGATTCTTAGGACTCAGCAGGTTCTATTGGAAGTTTGTTCCAAACTTGAGCAGTGTAGTGGCACTGTTAACCGATTTGCTGAAGAAGAACACAAAGTTTTGGTGGACAGAACCATGCCAGGAGACAGTCAACCATTTGAAATTAATATTAAGCACAAAATCAGTTTTAGCTATACCAAACTTTTCAAAACCAGTAAAGTCACCATCGATGCTAGTGACTTTGGTGTTGGAGCTGTAGTCCTACAGGAAGATGAGGATGGGATTGAACTGCCAGTTGGTTACTTTTCAAAGAAGATCAATATCCACCAGAGGAAATACTCCATGATTGAAAAAGAACCTATTGAGTTTGGTCCTAGCCTTACAACATTTTAATGTGTATGTCACAAACAACATGTCAGAGACAGTTGTGTACATGGATCGGAATCCGCTTACATTCTTTGAATGCTTTAAAGACAAGAATATGAGATTATTTCATTGGAGTCTTATGTTAAAGATTTTTAATTTAAAAATCATACATGTTGCAGGTTGTAAGAATGTAATTACAGATGCGTTATCGCAGATTTAACTAGATTAGGTTCCTTACAGTATGGAAACAGGCCCTTCGGCCCAACAAGTCCACACCAACCCTCTGAAGAGTAACCCACTCAGACCCATTTCCCTACATTTACCCCTGACTAATGCACCTTACACTATGGCCAATTCACCTGACCTGCACATCTTTGGATTGTGAGAGGAAACCAGAGCACCCGGAGGAAACCCACGCAGACACGGGGATGAGATTTGTCTTTATTTAATGTTACATATAATATATACATAATACACACACATACACACACTGGTAAATGGGAAGAAGTGAAGGTGTACTTATATTAAAGTTATCTGTATGTTAGGGTAATGTGTTTTAAAAAGTAGAGCAAAAAAATGAATCCATATTTTCATTATGTTGGCTCATTTTTTCTTAATGGAGGAGGTGTTATGAAGATGTGGGTGTACTATACCTTTAAGAGAGTAAAGGCTAGCATTGACAGCACCAAGTGTTCTCAATAAGACACAATGTAACATGTGCTCCAGCTACTGGGGTAGCTAGTTGCCTGGAAATCACAAAACAGATTCGAATTTAGGCCAAACAGTTTCAATTATACCCCAAATAATACCAAATTCCAATCAAGTTTGAATTGAGTATATTGACAAGCTTAAAAGCCAATGGCATAATCCAATGCTTTGGGGTATAAGACCAGGGAAAATTGAACAGTTTGGAGGAGAACTGCCACCAGACCAGCAGATGTAGACTGCTAGTCTGAACTCTCTGAGAAGTACCTGTCTAGAGAAGGAGTTTGCACAGAGAAAAACCTCAAAACTTACCTGGAGAGCCAATCTACCGACGAAGATAAAGAGAAGACTCAACCGCTGGATGGTTTTAACGTTTGGATTTTTCTGTAAATCTTAATTGGGAGTTTTTTTCAGACTCGTATTATAGAAGGCAAGGTAAAAGATCGGTTAGAGGAAAGAATTGTAAATAGTTGTTAGTTAATTATTCTCTGTAATACTTTAAGAAATAAAATTGTTAATTTTTACTTTAAATAGTTCTTGGCCACTTGAATTTCTACAGATTACTGCATGGAATAAATGTTTCCTGTGTTGCTGATTTTAAATTAAGCAGGAGGGTTTACCCCATGTTGCAACCCTCTTAAACATTTGAAGCAGTTTAATACCACCACCTGTCCTGGCAGCTCTTTCCAGGTACTACCATTCTCTGTGTAAAAACCTTACCTCACGCATCTCCTTTCAACTTTCCCCCTCACCTTAAACCACTGTCCTCTAGTATTTGACATTTCAACCATCTGAAAAAGACTCTGACTAGCCACCCTAACTATGCCTCTCATAATTTTATGTTCGACCATCAGGCCGCCCCTCAGCCTCTGACTGTAGCAAAAACTCTAGTGAAAACAATCCAAGTTTGTCCAAACTCTATAGCTCATGCACTCCAATCTAAGTAATGCCCCGGTAAACCTCTTCTGCACATTTTCCAAAGCCTCCATATCCTTCCTATAGTCTGGCAACTAAACCTGCACACATTACTCCAATGGTGACTGAACTAAAGTTTTATATAACACCAACTTGACTAGTCAACTTTTGTACGCAATTCTCAGACTGATGAAGGCAAGCATGCCGTACATCTTTTTTACACCTTATCCACTTCAGCTGCCACTATCAGAGAGCTATGGATTTGCACCCCAAGATCCTTCTGTTTATTAATGCTCCTAAGTGTGTGGCCATGTATTGTATATTTTCCTCTTGCCTTTGGCCTTCCAAAATGAATCACCTTATGCTTGTCTGAATGAAAACCGATCTTCCATTTCTTTGCTCACCTTTCCAACTGATCTACATGCTGTTGTATCCTTCGAAAACCTTCCTCATTATCCACATTTCACCAACTTTTATGTCATCTGCAAACTTATTAATCAGATCACCTACATCTCTTTCCAAATCCTTTATATATATTGACAAGAACAGAGGTCCCAGCACTGAGCCTTGTGAAACATCTCTGGTCACAGACCTCCAGTCAAAAAAGTACCCCTTCATAACTATCATCTGTTTTCTATGACTAAGCAAATTTTGTATGCAACATACCAACTCGCTGTGGATCCCATGCAAATTAATCTTCAGGACCAGCCGACCATGTTGGAACCTTGTTAAATCCTTTAGCAAGTCCATGTAGACGGTCATGTTTTCCATCAGATTATCTGAATTCTAACTGTTTTCATCATGCATCAGAAAGCTATTAAACCAGGAATGTGGTTTAAGTGACCACCTATCCCCAAATCCACTGTCTCAATAATTCAAATTCCCACTTTTTGTATTTTAATCTTAAATTGAATGCATGTTTTTAGAAATATAAAAATATTCAAGTCAAAGGGCCCAATTTCTACTCTTTAAGTGAATGGATTGGTAAATTGATATATCACTCTAAAAACTCCAATAGTCACCTTTGTTTGTAACTAATTAGAAAGTGGAAATGACTGTAAGATGAAAACAGAAAGAAGAAGAAACACTCACAGAAGTGTAACATTGAATTTAACTTAATATGGTCCAGATTCATAAATGAAATCTGTTATATTTGATTGTAAACTGCTGGAGTATAAAGATTTAAGTTATAAGTGTGAAATCAGGCTCTCATTTTCTATAAACTTAAAGAAATAAGAACTTTGCTCTCTAAAGCCAGGACAGGTTGTGAATCTTTTTCTTTACTTTAGTATTGATTATTATGGGTTAAAAGCCGAAGAAAATCTATTAAATTAACTTTTGCTTGAGTTATTTAGCAACAAACACAATTTCAGAGTTAATTGTAAATGTTCCCACTCAGTAGCTGAGCCACCACAATCCATTTCCTGTCCAATTAGAACAACTGAAATAGATCCCTTAAAAACCTAATCTTTGAGACAATTCTCTCTCTGAACTTTTGGGGAGGGATCATGCTTTATTTAAAATGTGAGCTCCAATGACTGTGTTCATACTTTTTGCCAATACTTTATCAATACAAGGTAAGATTGGTTCTAAAGATAGGGTTGAGCTTTTGATATTCTTTTTCATTAGTGTTGCTGATAGTTTTATGGAATCTTAGTCTACTGAAGACGCTTTATATTCACATGGAAGGAAAAATGGTGAAATTATCAGATGAGGAAAAATATAATTGTTCTGAGACATGACAAGAGCTTTATTTAAGAATAAAGAGCTTGATTCCCTTTATGCCCATAATGCATTATATTGAGTGATAAAGAAAAATAATGCTGTGATTTTTTTGACCAACATGATAATTAAATCCTTTGGTGTCTATTTCCTAATGCCTTTCTCTGATGGCCACCACTTTATTATCTTTGCAAATCCCAGCAGGAGAATGCAAAGCATTCCATGACATTTTTTGAGGAAGACGGTAGTGTTCAACCAGGCTCTTGGTCAGTATATACCCTATAACAACACTATAGAAATATATTATCTGTTTGCTGTGTGTGGAAGCTTGGTCAGTAAAGGATTATTAAAGGAAAGGTGAGGTCAGTTAAGGATAAACATTTCCTAATGCAACTAGAGGGAATAGCTTAAGTACTGAGTCGTTACCTAACTTCACAATAGTAGTAAATCATCTAACTTCACAAAAAAAGGGATGAAATTAAAGCTAGAGTAGAGAAAGAGTTTGTGAAGATACTGACAATGGTAAAACAAAAAGAATGATGGACAGGAGATGATGACTAGGTTAGATTTATTCAAATTTAACATGTCACCCAATTCCAATGGGATGCATCATAGGTTGCTGTGGGAAGGAAGGACCAAGAAGGAAGAATCTCTGACCTTAATGTTTCAATCCTTCATGGATATTGCAGCAGTATCAGTTAACTAGAGGATTTCAAATTTTATCTTCCTGTTCAAAAAAGGAACAAAAGTAAACCTGGCAACTACGGGCAACTCAGTTTAATATGTGTGTTGAGGAAACAACTACAGCTATCCCCTATTAAAAGTGTGTTCCAATAACTATTTTTTTGTGATGCACTTACTCAATAGTAAGACCTTCTATTTTGAGGTAACAAAGTTTCCACCACGCAAATGTTTGCATGTTCATTGGACATGCCCGGAAACAACCTTGCAAAAAGCAAGTGAACACACTTTCACTTTGCAAGGAACAGTGTTTTTATGATTAAGCACAGAACATGTGTCAAAAATCACACTCAAAAGGCTTTCAGTGACAACACTGTATAGTCTCATTATATTGAAGATTATACATTACTGATAGGTGCCTAATTTGCAAGAACATACAGAATTTAACTTTTTATTTAACATTCATTGCAAATGGCAAATAGTCAAATTCCTTTTTGCACAACTGTAATTCAGGAGAAAAGTAGGAATCTCTTCAAAAATTTAAAATAAAACAGGAATGAAGCAGCCTCAAATGAAACATTAAAGCCAGTTCTGGCTGGTTTCAGCATTTCAAGAAGAAGACATTTACATAATAGGGGTGGTACAGTGGCTCAGTGGTTAGCACTGCTGCCTCACATCATCAGGGACTGCGTTTGATTCCACCCTCTGGGCATCTGTCTTTGTGGAGTTTGCACATTCTCCCCGTGTCTGCGTGGGTTTCCTCCAGATACTCTAGTTTCCTTCAACAGCCCAAAGGTGGACAGGCTAGGTGACTAGATATGCTAAATTGCCCATAGTGACCAGGGATGTGTAGGTTAGGTGGAATAGCTTTGGGAAATGCAGGATTACAGGGAAAGGGTAGGGGTGAGTCTGGGTGAAATGCTCTTTAGAGAGTTAGTGTGGGCTTGTAGGGCCAAATGGCCTGTTTCCACACTGTAGAGATTCCATGATAAGTCGAAGTCACAGTGAGGTGACAAATGCGAAAACTAGTGTCACAGATTTATATCCTACAGCTTTAAAGATTATTGTTGAGGAGGAATATTACTGCCCCGCCATGTCTGCAACATCAAAGCTACAGAAACGTCTTCAATTCCTGCAGAAGTAAAACATGTTCCTGAATTTAAAGGTGTGAAAGGTACTTGAATCATTTGTGCTTGGTCTGATACCAATGGGGATTTCAGCTTGGAAGTCAGACTTGTGAAATTCCAAGAGCTCGAAAGGAGGATATCTAATCTTCACTACTTTTTTATTGACGGTCTAATAATAAAGAATGGAGAGCCATTTTTGAAGAATGCCTGCTGTGAACATTATTGCAAACCCAAGTTCATTGCCCATTTGAAAAAAGAGCTGAAAATGTGTCGCTGGAAAAGCACAGCAGGTCAGGCAGCATCCAGGGAACAGGAGAATCGATGTTTCGGGCATAAGCCCTCCTTCAGGCTTATGCCCGAAACGTCAATTCTCCTGTTCCCTGGATGCTGCCTGACCTGCTGCGCTTTTCCAGCGACACATTTTCAGCTCTGATCTTCAGCATCTGCAGACCTCACTTTCCCATTTGAAAAAAGAGACAACAGCCTGGTCATCTAATAAACGTGAATGATTTGTCTGTTAACACCCGCAGATAATTTTAATCCAACCCATCTGCTTCAAGGTGCTTTCATTAAAGTCAGGACATATTAACCTCAGTAAGAATTAACCCAGATGACTTATGAAACTGATGGAGAGGTTAAGTCTGGAGTTTGAGAGTTCAGAAAATTTTGACATCGAGCATGCCATTAAGTTTACTAGTGAGTTTTGGGATGAAGTTCTATCATCAATGTAAAACTTGTTTCATAGCAAGGAGACCTATGCATGATTTTACATGACTTGTATTCCAGCAGCTGATATAAAAATTATTAACCTTTCTCACACTGTACATGCTGATGCAGGTGATATAGAACAGTTGTTGTAATCTCATAATGAAACATTATCTAATGAAGATCTAACAGTATTGGAGAATCTGATTGTGATAAGGAAAAAACAGGAGTATCTGATTAAATCACAATGAAGAAACTAAGTGCATCATTCAGTTTAGCTGATGAGATGTAAGCCACTTAAGAAATGGCTCCATGGTATAATGTGGCTCCAGTATTTCCTGTGACTTGGATAAATTCATTGAATATCACACAGCAAAGGAAAGGGAGATGTTTTCCAATCAGACGAGGATGAACTACCTTTTCAAGTAAAGTTAACTGTCAACTTAAGGCAGCATTGGCTCTCCATCACCGCTCCTTCATCAAGTCTTCTAACTCTGGATACTAATATATCCTTTATATTTTGACTCACCTCATATTCATTCTCCAACAGTGTATAGTACAGAATTTATAGCAAAAATTTACAGTGTGATGTAAATCACACTGTACATCACACTGTAAATTTTTGCTCTAAATTCTGTGCCTTAGAATTGTGTCCTCCACTATCACCTGATGAAGGAGCGTCGCTCCGAAAGCTAGTGTGCTTCCAATTAAACCTGTTGGACTATAACCTGGTGTTGTGTGATTTTTAACTTTGTACATCCCAGTCCAACACCGGAATCTCCAAATTTTGAGAAATATGGGTACGAAGTTAATACATAAGAAACAGCTGGCACAAATTTGTTAAAGGCAAATGTATATAATTGAACAGAGTTACCTGATGAAGCAGAGGAGAGAGTTGTTGAAGATAGTGCAGCGAATCTATACATGGAATTTTAAAAGGCATTTTACAAATAACATACAACAAACTTATGATGAAAGTAGCAAATGTTAAAGACTTGATCATTAGATTATAGTCAATGAAACTGAATATTAAATAAAGGGTTATAACAGGTGATCCAAATGAAACTCAAATCAAAGCAAAATATGAGGATGCTGGAAATCTGAAATAAAGCTAGAAAGTGTTCTGGGCTCCCTCAACACCTGTTCCACTTGCTCCTCCTCCCCTCGGTCAGCAGCATAGAAACACCATTTTCTAGCTCCTTCCAATACTGAGGAAAAGTCATACTGAATCAAACTGTTAACTCTCTTTCTCTCTTCCCAAATGGTGCCAGACCTTTAGAGGTTCACCAGCTCTTTCTGGTTTAAATGGCCCACACAATGCTGCTTGATTGCAATCCTGCTCATATCTAGTTATATTCCCATTCTCCATTTTAATTGTATGATAGTCTGGTCCACACTACATCAATAAGATTTGATTAACTGCCATGACTGTGGTGCAATAATGTCAACATACACAACTCAATTTAATTTCAAACAAAATACATTTGAAAAAAACTATATGTCACAATAAATGTATAACAGATCAAATGAATTAAGGGTCCTTGGGTTTTCAATAACCTTTTAAAATTGTGCGCTTCAAGACTATCTCTTCTTGTAAGCTGACTTCCATTAGCATTTTACCGGTTACAATAGTTAAGAATAGTTAAAAGTGCAATTTTTTAATCACTTTGAAACAAAGCACATTAGAGATTGAAGAGGTGCCTCACTATACTATTGTATTTTCAAAGAGGTTGCTTTCAAATTAATCTAACAAAGAAGAAACACAACTACGGCAATAGAATAATTATAATCTTACTTTTAAATGAATTACATACATAAATTCCAAGCCAGTAAAGCATGGATGTCATATCAATCCTCAAGAATGCAAAAGTTCCATTTATTTTCATGTTTTCAGCATAACATTAGTACCATTCTTTATCATTCAAAAAAAGAGCAGCAATACAATTGTATGCAACTTCCTAGTTTTGTTACAGCATCTAAACACTTGGCATGGAAAACACTGCGTCTGAATAGAGAACATTCAGTTTCAGAACTAGAATGTTTTCATTTTTTTTTAATTTTGATTATTAATAGGTCAAACTAAAATCTGCTGAACCAAAACATGTTAGGGAATCGAAATGTTCAGAAAGCTGGATAGCTTGACTCAAAGAGAATGAGGAATTTATTTCCAAATCATGATAGTATAGAATGATACCATTAACCAGTCCCTAAATTCAAAGCAGTCATGTAAATACTGTGGCCAGAAGAGCAGGACCAAGGGCTGGGAATACTGAAGAAAATAATCACTCTCCCAAGTCCCCAGAAACTGTCCATCAGCTACAAGGTACAATAGAGGAGCATGATGGAATATTTTCCACTTACTTATATGAGTGTAGTTCCAACAACACAAGAACCTTAAAATCATCCAGGACAAAGCAGCCTACGTGATTTGCACCATATCCATCATCTTCAACATTCACTCCCTTCAACACTAACATACAACAACAGCAATATATACCATCTACTATCTGCACTGAAGTAACTCACCAAGGTTCCTTCAGCAGCAACTTCTGAATCCAGGACCTCCACTATTTAGAAGGCCAAATGCAACAGATTCACTGAGACACTACTCACATATTGCTCTCCAAGAACACATGATCCCAAATGGGAAATGCATCTCCACTCCATCAAAATAGGTTAAAATCCTGAAATCCCTACTATAGCACTTCAGGTGTACTTGCATCATATAGTTAAAAATCACACAGCACCAGGTTATAGTCCAACATGTTTAATTGAAAGCACTAGCTTTTGGAGCGCTGCTCCTTCATCAGGTGGTTGTGGAGTATAAGATTGTAAGACACAGAATTCACAGCAAAAGTGTGATGGAACCGAAACTATACATTGAAAAATACCTTGATTGCTTGTCGAGTCTCTCATCTGTTAGAATGACCATGTTAGCTTCACTTCTTTCATATGTAACTCGCAAAAACCCTTTTTTTAAAAAGTTATATTCACAAGTGAACTCCAACAATTGGTGTCAGCCCAGACACAAATCCATGTAAGATTCTGTTGGTTCATTTTTTTAGATTAGAATCAGTCAAAACATTATGGCACAGACAACAGCACAGAGGGGTGCTAATACCCAAAACATTGTCTGGGCTGGTGAGATTCACTTATCAACCAATTGGTGCTCTCCTCCCATACAGTATAAATGTTGATGTACCCTTAAATAGCATTCTTGTGAATTGTCCTGATGGATGCAAACCTAAAGGCTTCAACAAAATGCATATTTTTCAGCGATCTTCAAATTTTGGATTACCAAATGTCTGTTTGTAAAATTGTGGTACCATTTTCCAAAGGCTCCTTTACAGCAAGGTTATTATTTTGAAAATTAATTAATACACAGCACAAATCCAAAACAGACTGATCTCCACTGCTTCTCAACATACTGTTCCAAAAATCCATCTCATACATACTGTATCTTCCAAAACTTTAGTGCTGTATTGTTTAACTAAATCAATATACAAATTCAAGTTGTCCATTATTACTGAATCAACCACATTAAAACTACCTTTAATTTCTTGATTGATAGTATGCCAACATTAATATGACAATTTGGTAGTATATAAACAACTCCCATCAATGTTTGCTGCACCTTCCAGTTTCCTAGCTCCTAAACACTGATTCTACACTTGAATGAAACTCAGCAGGTCTGGCAGTACCTGTACAGAAACAAATTTTAAGTTTTGAATCCAATATGACTCTTCTTTGCAACTGTTTCTACATCTTGATCTTTCATCCTAAGATTCGCTCTTACAGATGCACTGATCTCATCTCTTATTAGGAACACTATCCAGCCTCCTGTATCTCTTAGCCCATTGCTCCTAACTGTAGATTATTCTTGAATATAGAGTTCTCAATCTCAGTCACCCTGTAGACACATTTCTAGAATGGCAATTAAATCAAATTAAATCAATTTAGCTCAATTTGTATATTCAAATCATCAAACATTTTGTAAATGCTACACACTTTCAGATAAAGGGCATTCAGTAAGTTAACTTTGTTCTCCATTCTGATCCCATCTGATGCTTGCTACTGATTTACTAAACTTCAATTTTGGCTTATGACTCTTCTACTTATTTTTACTAGTTTTGCTTTCTTTGAATCTGAGATTCCCTCTTAGATTTTCATCTTCCTGCCAATCTCGTTTAAACCCTCTCCAACAACACTACCAAATCCCTCCACAAGGATGTTAGTCTGGATGCTGCCAAAATGCAACCCATCTTCTTTAGACGCCACCTGCCCCAGAATTGGATCCAATGCCTCAAGAAAATGTTGCCCTTTCTGCTTTGTCAGTTTTTTTGAGCTACACACTCAATCACTAATTTTCCCATTTCAATCCTCTCAGCTCTCCAGGTCTATCAGCATGTGGGCATGAAATACTTTAGTAAGTGAGAAGGTGAGGATGATAGTGAAACCCCATACAATCATTAATAAACATTCCACTTCTGGCACAAAAACAGAACATGCTGGAAAAACTCAACAGCATGTGTGGAGAGAAAGTAAAGTTAATGTCTTGGGTCCAGTGACTTTGTTCAGAACAGATTGAAGAAGAGTCACTAGACCCAACACAACTTGTCTTTCTTTCCGCAGATGCCACTATTTCTGCTGAGTTTCTCCAGCAATTTCTTTTTTGGTTTCTGATTTCCAGCATACACAGCATTTTTTTCTTTAGTTTTCCACTTCTGGTTTTATGTTGCATAGGAAGTCATTTAAAAAGCAGCTGAGGACTGTTGGATGCAGGACATTTCCTTGAGGAACTCCTGCAATGATGTTCTGAGGCTAAGATGATTGTCCTCCTTCTTCTTTTGTGATGGGTATAACTTCAACCAGTAAAGAGTCTTCTCGATTATCATGACTTCTCACTATTGCCTTTTCATGCTAAATTAAGGGAATATGGTGGCATAATGGTAATGTCATTGGATTAGTAATACAGAGTTCCAGGCTAATGTTTTGGGGACACAGGTTCAAATTTCATCATGATAATTTAGATGCAGTATAGATTTTTTTTTAGATTAGATTACAGTGTGGAAACAGGCCCTTCGGCCCAACAAGTCCACACCGACCTGCCGAAGCGAAACCCACCCCATACCCCTACATTTACCCCTTACCTAACACTATGGGCAATTTAGTATGGCCAATTCACCTGACCCTGCACATCTTTGGACTGTGGGAGGAAACCGGAGCACCCGGAGGAAACCCACGCAGACACGGGGAGAACGTGCAAACTCCACACAGTCAGTCGCCTGAGATGGGAATTGAACCCGGGTCTCTGGCGCTGTGAGGCAGCTGTGCTAACCACTGTGCCACCGTGCTGCCCACCAGCTTTGGAAATAAAAAGAAAATAGCCTAATGATAACCATGTACTCACTGTCTATTGTCATAAAAATCTGGTTTTAATTTTATTTTATTATTACAATTATTAAATATGACATAAATGTCTTTTCTGGATAGAAACCTGCCATCTTTACCTGGTCTGGCCATATATAAGAGTCCAGGCCAATATGGTTACTCCTAACTGCCCTCTGGACTATTAGGGCAACAAATTCTGGCTTACGCAGTGGTTCCACCTAAAAAAAAGTAAACTTTTTCCTTAATGTAAAGGACAGCCACATTCACCTGAATTTGTAACATCTGGTTACAGATTTAGATTCAGAACCTATGATATAATTGCAAAAACTGCATTCAATAAATATGCAATTTGAGGGCTACAACTAGAAAAATGACCGCTAGAGCTACTGAAGATGAATGACAATCCTATAAGTAAGGAATATCAGCAACATAACCAGGTAAGGTTTTTGAATCATATAAGGCTTTTGAGTCTGACAGCAGCCTATAATATGCAATATAAATTATGAAATACACTGAGAACCGAATAAACATGGAACATGTTTTTTTCCAACAATCCTTAAAACAGTGAGATACTATCTTGGCCTGTACATACATCTGCTCCACAAGTAGAACACAGTGTAACTACTACTGATGCCATAATGATTGGTTACTCTTATTTCAGTAGTTGTACTTAGATTAGATTATTTTGTAGGAATAAGAGCAGTGGATCACACCACAAACAGAAAAATGCAGAATCGCCTAGGAATTTGTGAAAAGAGAAAAGAAAACACCAAAAAAAACCTAAATGGTGTGATCAACTATTAATGTACCAGCAAAGGGGTAGGAACAAATTTTGATGATAAAAGTAACAACACTGCCACTCTGTTATATTTTTCGCATTCTTTATAGCACTTTCAATATAAAGATGCTTCAAATTGCTTCACAGGAGCATGTTAAAACAAACATAAACATGATGTAGAGCAATACGATTGATTAGTCTGTTCTGACCATTACATTTCAATAAATATTCTGTGCAAAACTATCCTATTTAATGAAAGAAGAAGCCAATAAATCCTCTTAATGAGGCAAGATATCAAACTGCATCCCTGTGGCACAATTTATGTTTGGTTATATCCCTGATCAAAACCATACTTGAATTATATCTAGATTTCTGTATCTACCATTGCTAAGAGAGATCCTTGCCTATCTAATATACTCAAACTAACAAATTAATAAAAAGTTCAGAATATCAGAACAAAATCACAAAGCCCTTCAATAAAAATTCAGCTTGCATTTTACAGAGCCATCTAACATTCTTGATTCTTGGTGCACTCTCCTTCATACTTCATGAATACCCATCTGTTAAAGTAAATCCTTATAGATATTTTTAATTAACCTGCTCAGATATGTTATGCACCACTAGAGCAGATGGGACTTAGAATTGGACCTCCTGGTTCAGAGCTAAGTACACCACCACTGCACAACAGCTCTGGTTAATCCATATATTTGCTGTTCAATAGAACAGCTCCAAATACATTTTCGGATAAGAACTACTATTGTCCTGCTTGAAGGACACTTCCACTCTAAAAGGTTGCAATTACATGTGATGGTTTCCAAAAGAATCCAATTTTTTGATAGATGCAGAGGTTAGTTATGTAAAGTAGCACAATATCAGCAGATCACAACATCTTGTGCTTGCACATGCAGTACAAATTATGTGAAGGTCTAAGTTTGCTCCTTGGTGTGTCATCAAATGATGAGACTAATGTGAAGAGGAGATTGAAGATAGTATCTCAATGGAAAGGAAAAAATGGAGAGACTAAAAGCTATTGGTATGCACAGTAGATACAAGCTGTGAAGACAGAATATGCATATAACAATGTACTGTAATATGTAACTTTGACTGGAAACTATAACAATAGAGTCAATCAGCAATCATAGTACAATATTTCTGCTATTATTGAAGATTATATCCATTTAGGAGCGTTAAACCACAACCAGACAAGCCATATGATTGCACCCTCTAAAGGCATCTTACTTCACTAATCATTACTGAATCCTATGCTATACCAAAATCAAATAATAATTTCAGATTTATGGTTAATGTATGACTAGCAGGACAAAAGTCAATGGATAGAATTGTCAACAGAATTGTCTCCTCAATGCATGGTTACAATCTATGTTTTCAGAATCTATCCATGCAATGTAGGCAAACATCCTCTCTGTCAATATCTTTACTCGAACTTGATTCATCCAGAATAGTGATGGAACACAATCACATTCTGAAATTGTAGATTAATTAGAAAGCTTTAGGTAACTACAAATTTTAAATAGAGTATAGAAACACAGCTCGCAACAACTTTTCTTACTTGTTTATTTACTTTGTATCTGACCTTATGAACTTGACTATAACAAATCAGGCATGCATAAAATATCTTACCCAGCAATGAGTGTGAAGTTGCACCAGTCACTGGAATTCATTGTGTTTAGTTGGCTTGCAAAATCATACCCACACCAGTGCACTATTTCCAGCATAAGAGTCTCATTACAGATTTGTTTTGCTTCCCTCTCTGTCTGGTTTGGTTCTGACTGATTATGCAGGTTTGTATTGTTCTTTGCTGGAAATGTGAATAAGAACATTAATTTAGTACATATATATTTTTAAAATCTGAATTCTTTTCAAATAAGCAAACTTTTTTTTGCTTGACACCACCATCCTATTTCACAATTTTCAAATGTACAATTACTACAAATTATCTATCTGGCAATATAAATATTACAAATTCATCACTATAAAATTAAACTATTTTAGGTTTACTTTCCTTTAAATTCCAGTTAGATACACCAAGGACATTGTATGATGCTTAATAAGTAACATGACATTTTAAAAACTTTGCTTTCCATTTTGAAACATAGTTGCACTGTTAATACCATCTTCTTCTCCATGGGAATTAAGGGTGAACAATAAACACCTAAACAATGCCACTCACATTCCATGAACAAATAAGAAAAAATTGAATAATTCATTATTTGCAAATATCTAATTGAAGGCACAAACATTTCAAAGGAAACATTTAGTCATCCTTAACAGTTTGCATCTGGATCGTTACCTCAGTTCTGCACTGACTATCTGAACAAAGGCTATATTTTGCTCTGTGTCAAAATTCATTAAAACTATTTTACTGCACGATCAGGGTTGGGCTTTCTAGTTAACTTTACAAATAGAGGAACAGATGCCTCTGGACATGAGTTTAAATCCATTGTATGGGTGGTGGAATCTTCTTATCTAGATGTTAAGTCACAACTTTCTAACTTTCAGTCTTGACCTTGAACTGCTCAGACAATTCTTGTTAATAGGCTCAGATTGGGCTATTGCATATGTTATATCAAGATTTTACATAAGAAATATACACATACTAAATAAATAGTATTTATGTATATGCTGTTTAACACTAAGTTATACACAATAGCCAGACACCAGCACTCAATCAAAGAGGATGAGCAAAGTATGATGAAAATAAAAAAAAAGTCACTGTCCACCAGATGTGGACAAGTTCAATATGAATCCACTGAGCTTCTCTTACCTGACAGACTAGATGTCAGCAAACTATTCCCTAGAAAATATAGAAAAGATCACATATCACATATATATTACCCATATTGATTTGCCTTTTCTAAAATAAATAAATCAGTTAAAAAGAAGAATAGATTACTCAGTCCGATTCCAATTGAAACATACATAATAATTAAGGTGGGTTGTTGAAGAAATCAGATGCTCATTTCTATAACTTTGAGTCCCTCCTGTCAGACTGAAAGCCTGTGACTACTGGAATGCCACAAGGATTGGTGCTGGGTCCACTGCTTTTCATCATTTATATAAATGATTTGGATGTGAACATAGGAGGTACAGTTAGTAAGTTTGCAGATGACGCCAAAATTGGAGGTGTTGTGGACAGTGAAGGTTACGTTAGAATACAATGGCATCTTGATCAGGTAGGCCAATAGGCCGAGGAGTGGAACATGGAGTTTAATTTAGATCAATGTGAAGTGCTGCATTTTGGAAAGGCAAATCAGGGCAGGATTTCTACACTTGATGTTAAGGTCCTAGGAGTATTGCTGAACAAAGAGACCTTGGAGTGTAAGTTCATATTTCATTGAAAGTGGAGTCGCAGGTACCTTTGAATATAAGAGTTGGGAGGTCATGTTGTGACTGTACAGGATATTGGTTAGACCACTTACGGAATATTGCATGCAGTTCTGGTCTCCCTCCTCTTGTAAAGATGTTGTGAAACTTCAAAGGGTTCAGAAAAGATTTACAAGGATGTTGCCAGGGTTGGAGTGTTTCAGCTATAGGGAGAGGCTGAGGGGTGACCTTATCAAGGTTTATAACATCATGAGGGGCATGGATAGGCATGGGCTTTTGCCTGGGGTTGGGGAGTCCAGAATTAAAGGGCAGAGGGGAACATTTTAAAAGGCATCTGAGGGGCAGCCTTTTTGCTCAGAGAATGGTGCATGTATGGAATAAGCTGCCAGAGGAAGTAGTGGAGGCTGGTACAATTACAACATTTAAAAGGCATCTGGATGAGTGGCATCTGGATGAGTATATGAATAGGAAGGGTTTAGAGGGATATGGGCCGGGTGCTGGCAAATGGGACTAGATTACGTTGGGATATCTGGTTGGCATGGATGAGTCGGACCGAAGGGTCTGTTTCCGTGCTGTACATCCCGATAACTCTAAACAGTCATCATGCTCATCGCCACGATCCCAGGGCAAGGAGAAAATGATTTTTTTTAGAGGAGACGCGCAGAAGCCGGAAAAGTTGCAAATGAAATTGAACTAGACGGGCTGACGAAAAAAAATCATGAGCGAAAAAAGGATGGATAAAGGTAAACATGACTTGAATAGATAAAGTCTGTCGAACCCACTTGAAAAGTTAGGGACATTAATCAAGCGGTTAACCTTAGTTTAAGTGAGAAATTATAAAAGGAATGACGCACGCATGTCGAGACCGCTACATAAAATTTTAGTATGTGCTCCACGCCGTGGTCGGAGTGAGGTTCTGGGGTTGGTAACAGTTGACCGGAGGTACCCCAATAAATCTGAGTGATTTGCGGGAGTGCGCTCTCAGGAGGTTGGAAATGTCAGGTCACTGTGTCAATTCGCCACTTACCCCAAACAGCGAGAGCCAAGAGCTGAACAAGAAGCAAGGCATCTTTCTCCATCACGATGCCTCTGCTCCAGCAGAGTGCTGCATTGAGAGCTGCAGCCGGGAGCTGGGGCTTGGGGACGGGGGTTCCAGCGGTCACTGGTCCCCGCAGCTTGCTGCGGGACGGATCGCGGACAGCTCCGGCCAACTTGCCGCTCGCCGGCTTCAGGCTGGCTCCCAGTCTCTCTGCTGGGAGGGATGGTGAGCTGCTGTCCCCGCTCTGACAGGCGTCCTGAGGAAAGGAGCGGACTCCGAACAGGCGACCCCCTGCGATGTCTGAGCTTCCTTCCCCTCCGCGCTTCTCTCTTCTCCAATCGATCGGGCTGCTTCGGGATCACATGGGCGTCAAAATAAGCAGCGGTGCAGCCCCTTCACTCTCTCACACACACTCACATTCACACTCAGTCTGCGCCCTACTACTCCCTCAGCACCGCTACCGTGTTCTGACATGGGAATTAAAGTCCACAGAATACTACAAGGAACAGTTCCCATCAACTGGAACAATATGTTTACCATAAAAAAAAACAGAATCGTTCCTACACGAGGAAGCAACCGCGAACGGTATAGCGGATGGTAATAGAAAGGAAGTTGCTCCTATTTTGTTCAGGCTAAATCCCAGGTTCTTTTCGATTTAAGCTGGTGTTTGTTGGCTGGGATGTCCATACTGAGTACACAGCAGCAATGATTCTTCTGAGGTTTTGGCCAAATGAACCAGTTAATATCCGGCCCGCATCTTTCCAAACTGGATCAAGTTGCGAAAGTCTTCAAGAGCAGACGCAATCCGCTGTCCACATCCTGGGCAGAATTTGGTGTCAAACTTGAATGCTGAGCAAAAAAAGGCTCAATATTGTTAACGTAAACCCGTTTCTTTACCGGTGACAACTTGAAAGCAATGTTTTTGATAGGGTTAGGGTTTCACTGTATGTTATGATGAGACAAAACAAACCATCACCATTTGAAATTAGAAACACTACACTGTGCCACAAGAGGCAACTTGGAAACAAGAGGTGTGATTTTAATCCATTTAACGTGGCAGCAGTTAGACAGTTGGCAGTCATTCTTTCTAAATACGGATAATTTTCCTTAATATTTAGGATCCCTACATTGTGGAAACAGGCACCTCGGCCCAACAAGTCCACTCCGACCCTCCAAACAGTATACCACCCAAACCCATTCATTTATATATGCACCTAACCTACACACCCCTGAACACTGTGCAATTTAGCATGGCCAATTCACCCAACTTGCAAATCTTTGGATTGTGGGAGGAAATCAGTGCACCCGGAAGAAACCCACACAGAGACCGGGAGAATGTGTAAATTCCAACTTTGTGTACCCGTAACCAAAACATATTTTATTAATCTATTCCTGAGCCTTGTTCTAGAGTCAATTTAGTTTCTTAAGGCTTAGAAAATACCTTCCAAAGAATATTAGAAAAACAGGACATAGGTAAGACCTCATCTCCAATACTCCAAATTTTGTCCAAACTCCATCTACAAGTTTGCTGATGACAGCACTACTGTGGTCCAGATATCAAACAATGATGAAACAGGATACAGGAAAGACATAGCGTGTTTGGTGGCATGGTGTAAAGATAACAAGCCCTCCCTCAAATGTCAGCAAAACTAAAGAGCTGATCATTGACTTCAGGAAGCAAGGGCAGGGCACGCCAGTTTCTATATCAATGGAGCTGAGATGAAAATGGTCAAGAGCATCAAGTTCCTAAGAGTGACAATCACGAACAATCTGCCCTGGATTACCCACATTGATGCGACAGTCAAGAAAGCACAACAACACATCTTCCTCAGAAGGCTAAGGAAATATGACATGTCCATAAGGACTCTCACCAACTTTTACAGATGCACCACATTCTATCTGGATGCATCATGGCTTGGCACAGTAACGATTCTGCCCAGGACCATAAGACACTACTGAGAGTCATGAACACAGCCCAGTACATCATGCAAGCCAACCTTCAATTGATTGACTCCTTCTATACTTCTTGCTGCCTCAGAAAGGCACACAACATCATCAAAAACCCCTTCTACCCTGGTTATAATCTCTTCCAATCTCTTTGGCCAGGCAGAAAATAAAAAATATTAAACTCATAGGTTCAAGAACAGCTTCTTCCCTGCTGATATTAGACTTCTGAATGGCCCTTTCAAATTTTGAATCTAATGTTGATCTTGCTTTTTTGTGCACCTTCTTTGCAGCCGTATCTTTGTATTGCTCTCTCTGTTCTATCAACCTATGCACTTTGTATGGTATGATCTGCCTGTCTTGCAAACAAAACAAAACTTTTCATTGTACCTAGGTATAAGTGACAATAATAAATCAAATCAAATCAAATACTATATGCAGTTTTGGTGTGTTATTTAAGGAAGGATGAAAATGCATTTAAAGCTGTTCAAAGGAGGTTTACTCGATTGGTACCAGGAATGAATGAGTTGTCTTACGAGGACAGGTTGGACAGGCTGGCCATGTTTTCACTGGAGTTTAGAAAATGAGAGGTGATTTGATTCAAGTGTATAAAATCTTGTATGGTCTTGACAAAGGAGTTGTGATCTCTTGTGGCTTAGTTCAAAACTAAAAGGAACTGTTGTGAAATTTGTGGTAAAACTTTTAGAACAAAGTTGATGGGACTTTTTTTTCTCAGAGGGTTGTGTAACTTTGGAACTCTGCCTCAAAAGGCAGTGGTGGAGAGATCACTGAATATTTACAAATTAGAGGTAGATAAATTCTTGTCGGCAATAGAATAAATGCCTATCAGGGTAGACAGGAAAGTGGCATTTGTAATATAAAGAGATAAATATGCTCTCACTATATGACCTACTTTTGCTCAAAGTTTGTGAGAAGATTTGTAGCTCGGGTGCTCATTGTTGTGGTTCTGTTCGCCGAGCTAGGAATTTGTGTTGCAGACGTTTCGTCCCGTGTCTAGGTGACATCCTCAGTGCTTGGGAGCCTCCTGTGAAGCGCTTCTGTGATGTTTCTTCCGGCATTTATAGTGGTTTGTCTCTGCCACTTCCAGTTGTCAGTTCCAGCTGTCCGTTGCAGTGGTCGGTATATTGGGTCCAGGTCGGTGTGCTTATTGATTGAATCTGTTGATGAGTGCCATGCCTCTAGGAATTCACTAGAGAGGAAGAAAAGGACAACCAACTCCCATTCCTCGACGTGATGGTACAGAGAACACCGAACGGAGAATTCACCACAAAGGTATACAGGAAAGCCACACACACAGACCAAGTCCTGAATTACGAAAGCATCCACCCCAATACACACAAAAGAAGTTGCATCAAGACACTGTTCAAAAGGGCTACAACACACTGCACTATACCAGAACTGCAAAAAGAGGAAGAAGAACACCTATACAATTATTCGCCAAAAACGGATACCCGCGCAATTTCATCAACAGATGCCTAAGGGAAAGACAACGGAACGAGGACATGCTGCAACCCAAAGGACTAGCCACATTACCATACATCAAGAGCATTTCCGAACTGAAAGCCAGACTACTGTGACCACTAGGACTCATAACAGCACACAAACCAACAGCCACTCTCAGACAACAACTCACCAGAATGAAGGACCCGATACCCAGCATGAGCAAAAACAAAGTAGTGTACAAAATCCCATGCAAGGACTGCACAAAACACTACATAGGACAAACAGGAAGACAGCTAACGATCCGCATCCATGAACACCAACTAGCCACGAAACGACAAGACCAGCTATCCTTAGTAGCCACACACGCAGATGACAAGCAACATGAGTTCGACTGGGACAACACTATTATTATAGGACAAGCCAAACAGAGAACAGCCAGGGAATTCCTAGAGGCATGGCACTCCTCCACAGATTCAATCCATTAGCACATCGACCTAGACCCAATATACCGACCACTGCAACGGACAGCTGGAACTGACAACTGGAAGCGGCAGAGACAAACCACTATAAATGCTAGAGGAAACATCACAGAAGCGCTTCACAGGAGGCTCCCAAGCACTGAGGATGTCACCTAGATAGGGGACGAAACGCCTGCAACACAAATTCCCAGCTCGGCGAACAGAACCACAACGACCTACTTCTGCTCCTGGTTCATATGTTTGTATCCTGAGACAGATAAGCTTTTGTGTGTTATCTGTAGATTTAGTTAACTTGGAACAGTTTACTGGCCTGGTTTTCGCTTGAGGAACATCCTCTGCATCAAGTTTAGCTGACCAGGAATATTTTCCACAATTCCAACCTTCCATAGACATGGAGAAAGGATGTTATCATAATATTCAGATTGATAATAATGATCACATTATGAATGCACATTTCATGGTAATAAGTCCAGGAGTACTGCTCCTCAGATGCTGTCTGAACTGCTGTGCTTTTCCAGCACCACTAATCCAGAATCTGGTTTCCAGCATCTGCAGTCATTGTTTTTACCTACAAATTGAGAGCTTCTAGCCATGATATCATAGAATGGCAAGTCAGACCTGAGGTGCTGAATGGCCTACTCTTGCCCTTACTTCTTATATTCTTTTCACACAACAGTCACCTTAGAAAGAATTGAAGGAGAAAACTGTTTACTTTCTGAGGCAACTGTGCAGATTTCTGTCTCATCATCAGCTTATTACAAATTAATATACTGCATTAAAAACAACTGATCATGATATAAATGTAAACTACTAATACTGTGATATAACAAGGTCATTAACGTTATGTAGGTATAAATAATGATTACAGATGCTAGAAATCAGATTCTGGATTAGAGTTGCTAAAAGAGCACAGCAGTTCAGGCAGCATCCGAGGAGCAGTAAAATTGACGTTTCAGGCAAAAACCCTCCATCAGGAATACCCGAAACATCGATTTTACTGCTCCTTGGATGCTGCCTGAACTGCTGTGCTCTTCCAGCACCACTAATCCATTAACATTATAGATCTTGTGTAAAGCTGTTTAATTGAATTACCAGTAGTCCAATCATCTCATAGTCATAGAGTCAGAGAGATGTAGTCATAGAGACCCTTCGGTCCAACCTGTCTATGCCGACCAAATATCCCAAGTTAATCTAGTCCCACCTGCCAGCACCCAGCCCATATCCCTCCAAACCTTTCCTATTCATGTACACATCCAAATGTCTCTTAAATGTTGCAAATGTACCAGCCTCCACCACTTCCTCTGGCAGCTCATTCCATACTTGTACCACCCTTTGTGTGAAAAAGCTACCCCTTAGGTCCCTTTTAAAATTTTCCCCTCTGCCCTCTAGTTCTGGACTCCCCAACCCCAGGCAAAAGCCCATGCCTATCCATGCCCAACACCACCCTCTGTCTTCTTTGAGCCAGTTTGTATCCAAATGGCTAGTTCTCCATGTATTCCATGAGATCTAACCTTGCTAATCAGTCTCCCATCGGGAACCTTGTAGAACGCCTTACTGAAGTCCATATAGATCACATTTACTGCTCTGCCCTCATCAATCTTCTTTGTTACTTCTTCAAAAAACTCAATCAAGTTTGTGAGACATGATTTCCCATGCACAAAACTCCCCATGTTGACTTTTCCTAATCAGTCCTTGCCTTCCCAAATACGTGTACACCCTGTCCCTCAGGATTCCCTCCAACAACTTGCTCACCACTGACGTCAGGCTCACTGGTCTATAGTTCCCTGGCTTGTCCTTACCACCCTTCTTAAACAGTGACACCACGTTAGCCAACCTCCAGTCTCCCGGCACCTCATCTGTGACTATCGATGATAAAAATATCTCAGCAAGAGGCCCAGCAATCACTTCTCTAGGTTCCCACAGAGTTCTAGGTTACACCTGATCAGGCCCTGGGTATTTATCCACCTTTACGCATTTCAAGACATCCAGCACTTCCTCCTCTGTAATATGGACATTTTGGAAGGTGTCACCACCTATTTCCCTATAGTCTATATCTTCCATATCCTTTTCCACAGTAAATACTGATGCAAAATATTCATTTAGTATCTCCCCCATTTTCTGCGACTCCACACAAAAGCCACCTTGCTGATCTTTGAGGGGCCCTATTCTCTCCCTAGTTACCCTTTTGTCCTTAATATATTTGTAAAAACCCTTTGGATTCTCCTTAATTCTATTTGCCAAAGCTATCTCATGTCCCCGTTTTGCCCTCCTGATTTCCCTCTTAAGTATACTCCTACTTACTTTATACTCTTCTAAGGATTCACTC
>NC_057714.1:56987260-57018016 GCF_004010195.1 Chiloscyllium plagiosum
TTTTCTCAGTCCCAACCCTTGGACTCAGCACCGCCTTCTTGACCTGCAATCTTCTTCCCGACCTCTCCGCCCTCAACCCCTCTCCAGCCTATCACCCTCACCTTAACCTCCTTCCACCTATCGCATTCCCAATGCCCCTCCCCCAAGTCCCTCCTCCCTACCTGCTTGGCACACCCTCCTCGTTCCTGAAGAAGGGCTTATGCCCGAAACGTCGATTCTCCTGCTCCTTTGATGCTGCCTGACCTGCTGCGCTTTTCCAGCAACGCGTTTTTCAGCTCTGATCTCCAGCATCTGCAGCCCTCACTTTCTCCTTTTATCCTTTTCCATCACTATTTTAAATCTAATAGAATTATGGTCGCTGGCCCCAAAGTGCTCCCCCACTGACATCTCAGTCACCTGCCCTGGCTTATTTCCCAAGAATAGGTCAAGTTTTGAATCTTCTCTAGTAGGTACATCCACATACTGAATCAGAAGATTTTCTTGTACACACTTACCAAATTCCTCTCCATTTAAACTTTTAACACTATGGCAGTTCCTGTCTATGTTTGGAAAGTTAAAATCCTCTATGATAACCACTGTATTATTCTTACAGATAACTGAGATCTCCTTACAAATTTGTTTCTGAATTTCCCTCTGACTATTAGGGGGTCTATAATACAATCCCAATAAGGTGATCATCCCTTTCTTATTTCTCAGTTCCACCCAATAACTTCCCTGGATGTATTTCCAGGAATATCCTTTCTCAGCACAGCTGTAATGCTGTCCCTTATCAAAAATAAGGGACTCCCCCTCCTCTCTTGCCTCCCTTTCTATCCTTCCTGTTGCATTTGTATCCGGGAACATGAAGCTGCCAGTCCTGCCCATCCCTGAGCCATGTTTCTGTGATTGCTATGATATCCCATGTTCCTAACCATGCCCTGAGTTCATCTGCCTTCCCTGTTAGGCCCCTTGCATTGAAATAAATGCAGTTGAATTTGTTAGTCCTACCTTGTCCCTGCCTGCTCTGACTGTTTGACTCGCTTCTGTTCTCAACTGTACCAGTCTCAGATTGATCTCTTTCCTCGCTATCTCCCTGGGTCCCACCCCACCACCTTACTAGTTTAAATCCTCCTGAGCAGCTCTAGCAAATTTCCTTGCCAATATATTAGTCCCCTTCCAATTTAGGTGCAATCTGTCCTTCTTGTACAGGACACTTCTACCCCAAAAGAGATTCCAATGATCCAAAATTGTGAATTCTTCTCCTACATACCAGCTCCTCAGCCATGCATCCATCTGCTCTATCCTCCTATTCCTACCCTCACTAGCTCATAGAACTGGGAGTAATCCAGATATTATTGCTCTCGGGGACTTCCTTTTTAAATTCCTGCCTAACTCTCTGTAATCTCCCTTCAGAATCTCAACCTTTTCCCTTCCTATGTCATTGGTTCCAATGTGGACAATGACCTCTTGCTGGCCCCTCTCTTCCCTTTCCTGGAGTTAATCCATCTATGTGACTGTATCTGAGACTTTCCCCCCTTCCTATAACTGCCATCCATCACATACTGTTGCTGTTGCGAATTACTCATTGCTTCTAACTGTCTCTCCAACTGATCCATTCGATCTGATAAGATTCGCAACCAACAGCATTTATGGCAGATATAATCTGCAGTAACCCTTAAACTCTCTTTAAACTCCCACATCTGACAAGAAGTACATATCACTCTACTCAAGGCCATTTTTGCTCCTTCAGAATCTACAGACCCAGAAATTAACACCGTCTTATTCCTCTACAAACACTTCCCTAGGTTAAATTAATAGTTATGGCTTATATTTTAAGTTAATCAAGAGACATATCTCCAAAAACATACAATCAAGAAAGAACCCACTTGACTCTGTACTGCAGACTTTCGGTAGGCCACACTTAAAACAACAAATAACTTATCTGATTCCGTGGTGTGAACTTCGCCCAACAGTTCCTCCAAGATCAGTTGTGAATTTCACTGTTTGTTAATTTTCCCAGATGCACTCCGATGTCCAGTGATACATGAATTCAAACAGCAAAGACAGTGTCAGTTTCTTTCTCTCTCTCCTGCACTGACCTCACCATGTGCTTCCTTTGTCTGTTCTTCTCCCTTTTAATCAGTTTCATTTATTAGGATTAACTAGTGATCTGCATACATAAATGGAACAAGTTGTTTGAATTTAAAACTGCTCACTGTTTTGAAATATGGAGATAACTTGAAACACATTCCTCTGATTTATACAGAAGAATCCTGATTTAGACATCTTTCCAATGGGCATAAGTTAGAATTCAGTTCCAGAAAGAGCCATGACACAATATTTTATTACTCTGGCAACAATTCGAATTAAATTCACCAGGGAATTATTTGTTCTGGGCACATATATATGGCTTGCATTTATTGACTTTCTTAAGTTATAGAATCATAGCAGTGTGGAAGCAGGCCACTCAGCCCACAGCACCCCACCAAAGATACTCACCCATTTAAATCCAAATCTATTATTAAAATTTACATCCCACAACCATGATGGCTTGGTGGTTGGCACTGCTGCCTCACAGCGCCAGGGACCCGAGTTCAATTCCAGCCTCGGGTGACAGACTGTGTGGAGCTTGCTCTGGTTTCTACCTACAGTCCAACAATGTGCAGGTTAAGTGAATTGGCCATGGTAAATTGACCATAGTGTAGGTTATTAGTTAGGGGTAAATATATGGTAGGGGAATGGGGCTGGGTGAGTTACTCTTCAGAGGGTCAGTGTGTACTTGTTGAGCTGAAGGGCCTGTTTCCACAATCCTGAGATGCCGGTGTTGGACTGGGGTGTACAAAGTTAAAAATCACACAACACCAGGTTATAGTCCAACAGGTTTAATTGGAAGCACACTAGCTTTCGGAGCGACGCTCCTTCATCACAATCACCTGATGAAGGAGCGTCGCTCCGAAAGCTAGTGTGCTTCCAATTAAACCTTTTGGACTATAATCTGGTGTTGTGTGATTTTTAACTCTGTTTCCACAATGTAGGGATTCTAATTCTTTGTGGGGCGGCATGGTGGCTCAGTGGTTAGCACTGCAGCCTCACAGCAACAGGGACCTGGGTTCGATTCCTGCTTCGGGTGGCTGTCTGTGTGGAGTTTGCACATTCTCCCATGTCTGCGTGGGTTTCCTCCCACAATCCATTATGTGCAAGTTAGGTGAATTGGCCATGCTAAATTGCTCATATTATTAGGTGCATTAGTCAGAGGTAAATATAGGATGGGTTACTCTTCGGTGGGGGGTCAGTGTGGACTTGTTGGGCCAAAGGGCCTGTTTCCATACTGTAGGGAATCTAATCAAAAAAAAACCCACAGTAATAGGATTTGAACTCAACCTGGAGCATTAGCCGAGTCTTTGAATTAGTAGCCCAGTATAATTACCATTGTGCTACCATTCATGTATGCCCAAACGTGGGAATTGGAAGAGTACATTGCCACAGTAGAAAGGCTCTTGGAAACTTTACAACTGAGTCACTTTGTTTAGGTAATGTGCAGGAAGCTTTACTGCATATTCCTCATGTCTCACAGGCTTGAAAGGCCGTAAAGCAGTACTAGATCCCGTGAAGTAAAAAGAAATTGCCTAAGTTTCGTCACTTTGAAGGATTCAATTTTTAAATCTATGCCGTATGTTAAAACCAAAATATTGCTGAAGCTGAAAATCTGAAATAAAACAAAATGTGCTGAAAATGCTTTCTATTTTCTTTCAATTCTAAAGCAGATTCATGTAGGACTCTGTTTCTAGCTAGAGAGATGCTCTTAGAGCTGCTAAGCCTTTCCATTAGTTTTTGTTTTCATTTCGAAATGGTTCTGTATAAGGAGTTATTGTGCATAATTTTCTACTTTATGTGGGAAGGAAATTGTATAACAGGGGACTTCCATCACAGATTACATTACAGAAGAGTGTTAAGGATTTTCTGCATATAATACTATAGTGTAGATTCACTTCTTTTTCAATTTTAAATTTAAAATATATTTTCTTTGAAATTTCAACTTTATTTTGAAATGAGGTAAAAACAGGTGGAACTTTGAAACAAAAGCAGAAAATTATGAGAAAGAAAATCAGCAAACTTGGCAGTAGTTATGGTAAGGAGGCAGATAGGTGTAATAATAAAGGTGACTTTGATGAATAAGGGTGATTCTGATGAAAGATGGACTCTCCCTCTCCACTTAGTGTCCGCCATTCTATCTGTTTCTATTTTTATTACAGTTAGTAATTAAATTTGCATTGAATAGAGTAGGCTTTGGTGCAGGATTAGAATACATTGAAACAAAAGCAAAAATTGCTGGAAAAGCTCAGCAGGTCTGGCAGCATCTCTGGAGAGAAATCAGTTCTGAAGAAATGAAGAAGGATCACTGGACCCGAAAAGTTATCTCTGGTTTCTCTCCACAGATGCTGCCAGACTTGCTGAGCTTTTCCAGCAACTTCTGCTTTTGTTTCTAATTTCAGCTTTTATTTCAAATACTTTGAATTATGTCATAATTGTACTGACAGATCAAGAGTTGTCAGATACACAGGGGAAATGTGAGGATGCTGCTTACATATTTGTAGGTAAGTTCATGTAGATATGTAGATGAGATGTTGCATGTTGTTCTCTATGTGTCTAAAGCCTCCATTGGCAGCTATTGAGAGTACCTATTACCAACACCAGGCCACAGCTGTCTGACCTTTATCTTTTACTTGTGGCTCACAGTTTCATTTTCATTCTGACTCCATAAAAATAGCACAACTATTAATCACATGGTATCTTGACCACATATGTTACCAATTCAATGAAGAAGTAGAGCTATAATTTAGTTCTAAAGCTCAGCTGATTGAACCCTGAGAATTAGTGCTTGTTAAAAATTAAAAACAGTAAATTGAGTCCATTTTCCTTGGCTTTGGTCATACATGCGATCTGAATTATTTAGAAGATTTTTAAGTGAAGACACCACATTGTCCAATACCAACAGCAGTTAATGCTGAGATGTCCCCTGCTGTGGCACATTGGGACTTATTGGAAGTCCTGACGCGTCGTCCTGGTACAACAATTGCCCAGGAAGTATAAACTTCTGATGGGCAGATTTGCTATGGGATTCTATGAAAATGCCTCAAAGTCTTGGTCTGTTGCATGATACTTACCTGACACACATTAGTGTAACCATACCTGACAATCCCCACACATATCCAAGTCAATTACCCACCCAACACATCCATTCACTCTCTCACTCTTTCACCTAAAACACTTAAAAATTTTAAAATCTTACCTGAACATGACAACTGATTAGTAAAAAGGGGGAATATCTTCTCTACTATTCCACTTCCCCTTGGCTTCACTGAAGCTCATAGATTCATAAAATTTGCAAAACAGAAGGAAGCTATTGGACTCATTTAAGTAATATCAAACTACTGCTTAAATGATTCAAATGTTTTGACTCAACCACCTCTCAGATAATGTGTTCCAGACTCCCATCACCCTCTGAGTTAAAGAGTTCTGTTCAACTCCCCTATTTGTTTTCTCCCTCTTACATTAATGTATGCTCCCTGCTTACTGACCCCTCTACTAATGGAGAAAGTATCTCTGTAACCATCTTATCTATGGCCCTGATAATCTTATAAACCTCTATCAGGACCCTCTCGACCTTTCCTGCTCCAAGGAATACAATCCTAGTCTATCCAAACATTCATCATAGCTCAGATCATAACTCAGCAATGTCCTGGGGAATCTCCTCTGAGTCCTCATCAGTGTAAGCACATTTTTCCAATAATGTAAACAGAACTATAGGCAGCACTCCAGTTGTGCCCTAACCAGAACTTTGTACAATTCCAGCATAATGTCCCTGCTATTGCATTCTATGTCTTGGTTACTAAACACAAGTCTTCTATATTTTTATTAACCAGCATACCTCACCGCATTGCTACCTCAAGGATCAGTGCATATGTACACTAAGGTCCCTCTGATCTTTAGTGCTCTCCAGGGTTTCACCATTTATGATGTAATCCCTTGTCTTGTTAACCTAATCTAAACAAATTACCTTACACTTTTCTGGTTTGAATTCCACTTGCCACTGTTCTACACACCTGACTTGGCATTAATACCAACCTGCAGTTTATGGCTACCCTTCTTACTATTTACCATCTTACCAATTTTTGCATCATCTATGAACTTCTTGATCACATCCCTATAGGAGAAGCATTGTTGATGCAACTGGGATTTGAAGACTCAGCTGCAAGGACAGAAAAAGGTTGTAATTGCCTTCACAAACAGCATTGATGCTGATCAGAATATCTGGGTCATTTGTGCTACATTAAAATTTAACGCATGTAGTTGGTACGCTCTTATTTACTTTGAAGGTAGTTTCTGCAAGCTATTCAATATAAATCAAATGAAGTGCATTTATATCGAGTAGTAAGCACAGAGTAATGAATTTAATCAGGTAGTTCATCAAGAGGATGAGTACATCTAATTTTAGCTCTGTTCTTTTCCCTTCACTGCTTTATGTCTGTGATAAGAGCTGATCGCTATTTTAGTATAGTAATTAACCCATATATTTTAAACAATGTAATGACTGGCCTAAAATTGCGCAGACAGAAATTCATGTGATTACACTTTGGCACATAGGACTAAAAATAGCATAGAGGAAAATATTCCCTTATATTCACAAACCACAAAATCAGAGATTCTCTAACCTTTTTTTTTCAAAATAATGCTTTTTCTCAATAATCAGAGACAACTGGCAATTTTCTGATTAAATATGCATTCTTTGTGCTTTAAATCTTTATTTCAGCTGTAAGAACTGAACTTGTTGTTAAACTGAAGTAAAATAGCTCAGTCTGAGTTGATACAAAGTTGTTATTAGGCCTGAGCTCTGTTTAATAGCTGGAAAAGATTAAATCCCAGAAGCAAGCTCAGTAATTTAGTTAAAAATGTCAGACTACAATTTAAATCTGGCAACAAAAATTAAAGAGTCAAGTGTGTTGCTTGCCCTTCAGTTTGTTCACACCATAGCTAGCGGTCTAGCACTGACCATGCACCAGTTTCTGAATTGATTGGTGAGTGAGCAGATTAATATTTGAACTCTGTCAAAAATAATTTAATTCCAAAACATTCCACTTTGTCTCTGTGCTAAAGTTTTCTGACTGAACAAAGGATAATGAATTAATCGGAATTACTGTAAGAAGTTTACCAAATGTTTCTGATACAGGAACATTATCTAAATTCTAAAATGTTCTATCTTCCTTGCAGCAATGTCATTTCTGAGAATTAGTTTGGCTTCAGAGTCACGAGCAATTACATGAACAGAAACAACCAAGTAAAGGGAACTGATACAGTCAATCATTGTAATGAAAAAAGTAAGCAATCAATAAGAAACAGGTTGTGGATCAAGTCACTGACACAGCTACAACCATAACCAGAGCACCACAGGATATCCCATTTCCATATATTTCTACTGCTCAGACAAGAAGGTACCTAAGTTCAATATTTAGCTGGTAACAATCAATATTCCGGATTCTTCTTAAAGGTGTATACTCGGATAGTTCTAAAGTTTGTCAACTTTCAGAAAAATGTTTCTTAATGTTAGAGTGCCATCTTGTGATGATTTAGCGCTATGTTTTCAGAAAAACCATTTAAGCCTAATTTTCTAAACTGCAAAAAGAGGTTGAATTTACCCAATTTGTAACTGTTCCAATCTCTGTAGTTCAAGGGTATGCTGAGTCATCTGACATAATCCCCACTTCCTTATTTAATTAGTGTGTGAAAAACTTGTTCAGAGAGCTTGTCTCATGTTCAAGTGTTTAAGGAAACAAAATCACAGCAAGCGAATATTTGGAGTTCACCAGCCAAGAGGAAGTTATGGTAAAAATAGATAATTAATTATTTCCAACTGTACAACAGAAGTAACACAGCTACATTTGATACTGAATGTATCTGGGCTAATGGTTGAATTCAATTCATGCTGTCTATAAATAAATGCAATTTTTTCATTGATTCGTAAATAGATTCACAGTGAATATGACTCAATAATGGAAATATTCCCATGTTCTGTTAACCCAAGGATTCAAACCAATAGGTTGTTTGGATACATGTTCAGAAAGTCAAAATGATTGCCAATTTAATTTAGTGGAGCAAGTTTCAAAAAATCAAATACAACAGAGAGAATTTACATCTACTTTATTTTTGACACAAAGTAAATTTGAAACTTAACATTTATATCCCACATTACTTTTGGGCAGACACATGATTCACCAGCACAGAATCTCATCCCTGTACTTTAAACCCTCCAAACTGAGTTGCTGAAAAATATATGCAGGTAAAGTTTGTTTGGTCAACATGAAATACACACTTACTCCCTGTGAGGTGAATCCCATCTACCCAAGTTCAAAATAAGCCAAGATGACAGACTCAAGGCTTCAAGAAGTCCTGTTGTGAACAGAGATATTGAAGGAGTGAAATCACAGCCTTATTTATCAACACATTGACTTGTAAGTTACGTAAAGATCTATAGTCATCATTGGTGCTCTTATGGTAAAGTTCCTACCACTGAGCCAGAGGTTCTGAGTTCAAGTCCATCTGCTCAAGAGGTATGTCACAACATATCTGAACAGGTAGATTAAAATACCTAAATAGTCACCATCAATCAGATCCAACACACCTTATTTTATGGCTGAATCAGATTGGCTGGTTTATTGTCAAAGGATTTCTAGGATATTGCAGTCCAGTATGGCCAATGATATATTGAATTCCCGAATGTTCATCAAAAAGGTTGCTGTCATTTTAAAGCTAATGTTCGTTCCAAAAAAATTTTCAATTATTCTAAGAAAAATAGTCGCTAGTTTGTCATAAAATATTTATGAAGTTATAGGTGGGCGGTGTTGTTATAGATTGGAGCAAACTACATTTTGGTCCACCTGGTAGAGATTTCAAGAGATGAATAAACAATAATATGTTTATTGTATTTATGCCAACTATGTACAGGTTACAAAGGTACTTCTATCAGTGTTGATGGCCACACAAAAAGACTTCCATGTGTCTATAGTAACTGTGTCAGTGATTATCATTCACATATTCTTTTACACATTCATCTTTGTATAGTTACATCTACAGACTACCTCATTTCCCATTCAAAGTCTCCGGCTTCATAGACTTGTTTAGTTTGGAGGCTTTCTAATTCTCCGAAGAACATGTTTTCCCCATATTTATAGTCTGTCTTGTACTCTCTTGTACTACCTGGTTCTTCACTTGGATAGGCTTCCTGAAGGTTTGAGGTTTCCTGTCCCTATCAAATTTCAAATTTAACATCTGCTTCATTCCGATTTGTAACTGATGAGTATCTCTAATTGACTGGAATAACATACAAACTGCTTCATCTCATTGTATCTTCTGTTGTACAAATTACTGGATCTTTATTGACTTCTGTCATCCTGAACAACCAACACTTCTCCGCCTTGATTGTGTACCCATACCTTTTAAACTCCCCATAACTTTGGCAAATTCTTAGTATAATATCTTTGATTGTAATTCTTAGTTTGTAGCTTTCTGAATTCTTTGTCTTGGATTCCCTGATAATCTTTGAGTTGTGATATTGAAAATAATTGTTTTGTATTATAGGAAGGTGAATTTTTTAATTTTATTGTCATCAATAATTCAGAAGATGCTAATTTACATTATGGTAGATCAGTAGTTCAATAGTGTTGTTTGGAAATCTTTTTCGAAAGTAACTTGCTATTTCTGATTCTTCATTCACCTTCTCTATCATAAAACACAGAACAATACAATGCAGAACAGGCCATTCAGCTCTCGACGTTGCGCCAACAATTAACTAATCTAAGCTCATCCCCGGACACTATCCCATCATTATCCATGTGCTTATCCAAGGATTGTTTAAATCCCTGCAATGTAGCTGAGGTAACTACATTGGGAAGCAGGGGATTCCACGCCCTTACCACTCTCTGAGTAAAGAATCTGCCTCTGACATCTGAATTAAATCTATCACCCCCTCAATTTGTAGCTATGCCCCCTCGTACAAGCTGACATCATCATCCTAGGAAAAAGACTTTCACTAGGCAAAAGTGAGGACCACAGATGCTGGAAACCAGTATTTAGATCAGAGTGGCACTGGAAAAGCACAGTAAGTCAGGCAGCATCCGAGGAGTAGGAAAATCGACGTTTCGGGCAAAAGCTCTTCATTAGGAAGAGTGACAAGAATCTCAGTGACTCTTTGCTACCTTCTCCCCAGTTACACCCCCCCACACCCCCCGCCATTTATCTCTCCACCCTGGAGGCTTCCTGCCTCTATTCTTGATGAAGGGATTTTGCCCGAAACATCGATTTTCCTGCTCCTTGGATGCTGCCTGACCTGCTGTGCTTTTTCAGCACCACTCTGATCTAAAAGACATTCACTGTCTACCCAATCTAATTCTCAGATCATCTTGTATGTCTCTATCAAATCCCCTCTTTGCCTTCTTTTTCCAATGAGAACAGACCCAAGTCTCTCAGCCTTTCCTCATAAGACCTTCCCTCAAGACCAGGCAACATCCTGGTAAATCTCCTCTGCACCTTTTCCAATGTTTCCACATCCTTCCTGTAATGGGGTGACCAGAACTGTGCACAATATTCCAAGTGTGGCTCCACTAGCGTTTTGTATGTTTGTATATTTGTATATTACGGCTCCAGAACTCAATCTCTCTACCAATAAAACCGATGCATTCTTAATAGCTGTGTGACAACTTTCAAGAATCTATGTACATGGACTCCAAAATCCTTCTGCACATCCACACTACCAAGAAACTTTCCATTGACCCAGTATTCTGCCTTCCTGTTACTCTTCCCAAAGTGAATCACCTTCACATTTACTGTATCTGGATTGAACTCCATTTGCCACCTCTCAGCCCAATTCTGCAGTTTATCCAAGTCCCCCTGCAACATGCAACATTCTTCCACACTGTCCACTACTCCACAAACTTTAGTGTCATCTGCAAATTTACTAATCCATCCACTTATGCCTGTGTCCAAGTCATTTATAAAAATGACAAACAACAGTGGTCCCAAAACAGATCCTTTTGGCACATCACTAGTAACTGGACTCCAGGCTGAATATGTTCCATCAATCACCACTTGCTGCCTTCTTACAGAAAGCCAGTTTCTAATCCAAACTGCTAAATCACCCTCAATTCCATACCTCTGCATTTTCTCCAACAGCCTACCATGTGGAACCTTATCAAAGGCTTTGCTAAAGTCCATGTACACCACGTCAACTGCCCTACCCTCATCCACATGCTTGGTCACCTTCTCAAAAAACTCAGTGAGGCTTGCGAGATATGACCTGCGCTTGATGAAACCATGTTGACAATCTGCAATCAAATTGTTACTTGCTAGATGATTATAATCCTATCTCTTATAATCCTTTCCAAAACTTTTCCTACAACAGACGTAAGGCTCACTGGTCTATAATTACCTGGGTTACCTCTACTGCCTTTCTTGAATAAGGGCACAACATTTGCAATCCTTCAGTCCTGTGGTACTAAACCTGTAGCTAATGACAACTCAAAGATCAAAGCCAAAGGCTCCAATACCTTATCCCTACCTTCCCAGAGAATCCTCGGATAAATCCCATCCAGTGCAGGGGACTTGTCTACTTTCACTCCTTCTAGAATTGATAACACCGCTTCATTACTAACCTTGATCCTTTCTAGTCTAATATCTTGTATCTCATTATTATCTTCTACAATATTCCCTCTACAATATTCTCCTTTTCCTGAGTGAAAACCAATGAAAAATATTCGTTTAGCACCTCTCAGATTTCCATAGGGTCCACACACAACTTCCCACTTCTGTCTTTGACTGGCCCTATTCCTACCCTTGTCATTCTTTTATTCCTCACATACCCATAGAAAGCTTTAGGGTTCTGCTTTATTCTCCCTGCTAAGGACTGCTTATGTCCTCTCTTTTCTCTTCTTAACTCTCTCTTTAAATCCTTCCTAGCTAATCTGTAACTCTCCATTGCCTCATCTGACCCATCTCCTCTCATCGTCGCATAAGCCTCCTTCTTCCGCTTAACAAGAGATGTAATTTCTGTAGAAAACCATGGTTCCCTTACCTTATCACTTCCTCCCTACCTGACAGGGACATACCTATCAAGGACACGCAATATCACACACCTTAAGCCAGCTCCACATTTCGATTGTCCCCATCCCCTGCGTTTTGCAACTCCATTTTATACATCCTAAGTCATGCCAAATCGCATTATAATTGCCCAACCCCTCCCAATCGATAACTCTCGCCCTATGGCATATGACTATCCCTTTCTATCGCTAAACCAAATGTAACTGAATTATGGTCAGTCTCTCCAAAGTGCTCACCTACCACTAAATCAAACACCTGGCCTGATTCATTACCAAGCACCAGATCCGGTGTGGCCTCGCCTCTTGTTGGCCCTTCGCCATACTGTGTCAGGAAACTCTCCTACACACATTGGACAAAAACTGATCCACCGATATACTAGACTTATAGCATTTCCAGCCAATGTTGGGGAAGTTAAAGATCCCATAATGACCATCCTGTTCCTTTCACTCCTACCCAGAATTGTTTTGGTAATTGTCTCCACCACATCCCTGGAACTCTGTGGAGGACTATAAAAAAACTCCCAGCAGTGTGACCTCTCCTCTCCTGTTTCTAACCTCAGCCCATACTACCTCAGTAGACAAGTCCTCGCCAAAAGTTCTTTCAGCCACTGTTATATTGTCTTTGACTAACAAGGCCATATCTCCCCCTCTTTTACCACCTTCTCTGTTATTAATGAAAGATCTAAACCCTGGAATCTGCAACAACCATTCCTGACCCTGCTCTATCCATGTCTCCGAAATGGTCACAACATCGAAGTTCCAGGTACCTATCCATGCTGCAAGCTCACCTATCTTATTTCGGATACTTCTGGCATTGAAGTAGACTCACTGCAACCAGCTTGCTGTCTGCCAGCACATTCCTGTGACAGTGAAATCCTGTCCGTGCCTTCCCTACTCTCATCCTCTTGTGTACTGGAACTACACCTCAGGTTCCTATCCCCCTGCTGAGCTAGTTTAAACCCATCCAAATAGCACCAGCAAATTTCCCACCCAGGATATTAGTACCCCTCTGGTTCAAGTGAAGACCGTCCTGTTTGTAGAGGTCCCACCTTCCCCAGAATGTGCCCCAATTATCCATGTACCTGAAACACTCTGTCCTGCACCATCCCTGCAGCCATTTGTTCAGCTGATATCTCTCCCTATTCCTTGCTTCGCTATCACGTGGCACAGGTAACAAACCAGAGATAATAAGTCTGTTTGTTCTAGCTCTCAGCTTCCACCCTAGCTCCGTGAAATCCTACCTTACATCCCTATCCCTCTTTCTATCTGTGTCATTGGTACCTATGTGGACCATGACTTGGGGCTGGTCACCTTCTCCCTTCAGGACCCAAAGATACATTCCGAGACATCATAGATCCTGGCACCTGGGAGGCAACACACCTACTGTGAGTGTTGTTCGTTCCCAACAAACGCTCTCTCTGACCCTCTAACTATTGAGTCCCAATAACTAACACTCTCCTCCTTTCCCTTCTTCTCTTCTGTGCAACAGGGACAGACCTGTGCCAGAGACTAACACCCCACAGCATACCCCTGGTAAGTCGTTCCCCCAACAGTATCCAAAACGGTATACTTGCTTTTCAGGGGAACGACCACAGGGGATCCCTGCACTGACTGTTTTTCTCCCTTCGAACAGTTACCCAGCTCTCTTCGTGCCGAGGAGTAACTGTTTCCCTGTAACTTTTATCTATCACAGCCTCTGCCTCCCGGATGACCCAAAGTTCATTCAGCTCCTGCTCCAGTACCCTAATGCGGTATTGGAGGATCGAGAGTTGGTGGACTTCCACAGATGTACTTGGAAGGGACACTAATGGCGTCCCTCACCTCAAACATCATGCAGGAGGAATATTTCTCTCCCTGCACTGCCATCCCTGCTAGTCCTCTTATCAGAATGTAAAAGGGAGAAGCTTACCTGATGTGTCTTGGGTTTAGAAAACACTCACTTATATAGCTGGAGGGAAATAAAAAAGTAGAAGGAAATAAAAAATCAGGTTGTTGATATTTTGCTGAACTTTAATGTGTTCGGATCCATTAATTTCTGCAAAGTACTTGAAGTATTCCTGTGCAAATTGTGATCTATTATCAGAACCAACTTTATATAAAATTCTATGAATTGCAAAAATCTCTTACAATACTCTAAGGGCTGTTTCTGTAGTTATAGTATACAATTTTTTTAACTTTAATCTATTTTGATAAGTAGTTGATAATACTGATCATTGAAGACAAGTAGATCAATTCCTAACCTTTCCATAGCTTAGATGGAAATTTAGTAGATATCAATGGCTTTCTTTGTTATTGTTGGTTTATTTCACAAATTTGGTAATTTGAAATACTGTCTTCCACATTCTTTGAACCTTACCACATTAATGACTGAACCCTTCGAATCTATGATGTCCAAGTGACCTTGATGCAGCTATTATTAAATATTTTCTTTGAGTGAATCTGGAATAACTAATCAGGGAGTAATATCTTACCAACAATAGTAAAGTGCAATTTATGTTCATAGTACTTTCTCATAACCATACAAAGAGACCATTGGTATGCCAACTCTCTAAACAATATTGATTGGTTTTAATACATTCCTACTCCTGCATCTACTTCTGACAAATTTGTTTGAGTCTATTCTGACTGGATCGGCATTGTGCTATAAAGCACTTATATTTTTAAATAAAATTAACATCTCACCTTGTAAGACTATAAATAATTGCTCGACAGAATGCATCTGATGTTGTTTGCACTTTACCTCATACATAAACTAATTCACAACAACACGACGGTTGGAGGAAGAGCGCCTCATCTTCCGCCTAGGAACCCTCCAACCACAAGGGATGAACTCGGATTTCACCAGTTTCCTCATTTCCCCTCCCCCCACCTTGTCTCAGTCAAATCCATCGAATTCAGCACCGCCTTCCTAACCTGCAATCTTCTTCCTGACATCTCCGCCCCCACCTAGCATCTGCAGACCTCACTTTCTCCTCAATTCATAAGCAAATCTTATTAATTTCAATTGAAATCTTTGTGTTTTTGAAAGGATTCTTGCAAATTCCTTCTCATCAAGTAATGAAACTAAGGGTTTGTGGTCTATCTCAATAAGCACTTTCAGACTAATTATGTTAGTCTATGAATTTCTTAAATGCAAATGAAATTGAGAGAGCTTCATTGACGATGTATGTGATCCTTTCTCTTTACTGAAGTGGTCATAATGCATACATAATGCTTTGATCTTCAGTAACCATCTGGCTGTTCTTGAAAATATACTGCTCCTAAGCCAGTGGCTGGAGCACCCTCTGCTATGAAAGTTGGTAATGAAGAATTATAATGTGCTAAGCCATTTGAACCCTTGATTCCAGAACAATAATCTGGGGTTCTGAATTATTAGTCCACTCTGCTCTCACCTGCCCATTTTGTACGCTCTGTCGTGCAATCACTTCCTTCCTACAATGTGACGACCAGAACTGCATTCAAAATTCCTGCTAAGGCCTAACTATTGTTATATGCAGCTCCTTGCATTTGTATTCAGTGCCTTGACTAAGTATCTCATATGCCTTCTTAATCACCTGTTTGCTGCCCTCAAGGATCTGTGGATATGCGAGGTTTCTCTGATCCTCTGTATTTCCTAGATCCTACCATTCAATATGTATTTGCTTGTCTTGTTGGTCTTTCCAAAATGCATCACCTCACACTGTTTGGGATTAAGTTCAGCCATTGTTCAGCCCATCTACCTCATCCCATAGTCTGAGGTTTTCCTCCTCTTACAAACCACACCATCAATTTTCATTTCATCTATGAACTTACTGATCATACCTCCAATAATCATGATCTAGTACTTCCTATATTCTATCTATTAATTGATTAAAGAGCATAGATTTGTTCTGGTTCAGTCTTGCTATCTAATTTTGAAACAAATTTGTATCTTAAAAATTGCCTCCTACCTGTCATAGTGTCTTACAGGTACAAACAGGCCCTTTGGCCCACCATGTCTATGCCGATCAACAAACATCTATCTATACTAATTCCATTTACTGCACTTGGTCCATAGCCTCTTATGCTCAGGTATTTTAAGTGCTTGTCCAGATGCTTCCTAAGTGTTGCAAGAGTACCTGCTCCAATGTCATCTCGGTTAAAAAGTTCCATATTTTTACCACCTTCCAGAATTTTCTTCAGATCCCCTCTAAACTACATATTCCTCAACTTAAACCTGTGCCCATTGGTCTTAGATACATGTGCCATAGGAAAAAGATTCTCACAATCTACCCTATTCTATGCCTCTGATAATTTCATACACCTCAATCAGATCGTTCTCAGCCTCCTCTGCTCTAGGGCAAACAAATCCAGCGTATCCACTTTCTCTTCACAACTGAGACTTTGTATCCCACGCAACATCCTGGTAAATTTCCTCTGTACCATCGCCAGTGCAATCAGATCCTTCCACTAGTGTGCTGACCAGAACTGCACGCAGTATTCCATCTGTGACCTAACCAATGCTCTGTAAAATTGCAAAATGAGTTCCCTGCTCCTATATTCTATGCCCCATCTAATGAAGGCAAGCATTCCATATACCTTCTTCACTACCCTATCTAACTATATTGACACTTTCAGGGATCTATGAACTTGTTCCTCCATTCGCCCTAAGGACCTACCATTAATTGTGCAAATCCTTCCCTTCTTAAATCGCCAAAATGCATCACCTTATGCTTATCAAGATGAAATTCCAATTGCCATTGCTCTGCAAAAATTACCAGCTGATCAATATCAGTTTGTAGCCTGAAACCATCCTCCTCACTAGCAAAAAACCCACCAATATTAGTATCATCTGCAAAGTTACTAATTATACCTTTATATTGACATCCAATTCACTAATGTACATAATACACAGCAAGGGAATAGCTCCAATTCCTGTGGTACACCGCTGGTTCACAGGCTTCCACTCATAAAAATAACTTTCACACTAGTTTCCTCATTTCCCCTCCCCCCACAAGTCTCCAACACAACACCACCCTCTTGACCTGTCCGTCACTTTTCCCACCTATCCGCTCCACCCTCCTCTCCGAGCTATCACATCTCCCCCACCTTCTACCTATTGCATTCTCAGCTACCTTCCCACCAACCCCACCCCCTCCCATTTATCTCTCAGCCCCCCGACCCACAAGCCTCATTCCTGATGAAGGGCTTGTGCCCAAAACATCAATTCTCCTGCTCCTCAGGTGCTGCCTGACCTGCTGTGCTTTTTCCAGCACCACACTCTCGACTCTGATTTCCAGCATCTGCAGTCCTTACTTTCTCCAACTTTCACTGTTACCCTTTGTCTTCTATTTACAAGCCAATTTTAGATCCAGTTTTCTTACTTGGCTTGGATCCTATGTACTGTTACCTTTTGGACCAGCCTTCCATGTGGGACCTTGTCAAAGGCCTTACTGAAGTTCATGTAAACCACATCAACCACACTACTCTCATCAATATATTTAGTCAACTTTTCAAAAGATCTAGGGCAAACAAATCCAGCATATCCACTTTCTCTTCACAACTGAGACTTTCTATCCCAGGCAACATCCTGGTAAATTTCCTTTGTACCATTGCCAATGCAATCACGTCATTCCACTAGTGTGCTGACCAGAACTGCACGCAGTCAGACAGGATCTCCCTCTAACAAATCCATGCTAACTATCCCTGATCAAAACCTATCTTTGCAAGCATTGATTAATCCTGCGCTTCACAATTTTTCACAATTAATTCCCTAGAACTGACATCAGTCTAACTTGTCTGTAATTATATGGCATGTCCCTGCTGCCTTTCTTGATCAAAGGAACCAGTCATTTGGCCCTTCACCTGTGGCCAGCAAAGTATTAAATATCTCCTTTAGCTTCCTAGCAATCTCCTCCTTTGCTTCCCACAGCAGCCTTGGTTACATCTCATCAGGCCCTGGGGATTTAGGCGCCTTTAAGCCTGATAAAACATCTGCTGCCTCCTCTTTATTAATCTTAACATGCTCTAGAACTTCACCAACTCAACTGAAATCTCCAGCTACAGCATCCTTTTCCATTGTGAATACAGATAAGAAATGTTCATTTGGGACCTCATCCATGTCCCCTGGCTCCAAGCACAGATTTCCCCCTTGGTCTCTAATAGGCCCCACTCTTTCCCTGGTAATCCTCTTGCTGTTAATATACTTATATGTCCTCAAATTCAATGTCATATTTGGTCCATACCTATGGTTAAATCTTCCTGACAATAAGAATTGGGATGCCATATCTTGCTATAATTGCTAGATCTTTTATTTTGTTATTCTTTTATTTTCTTTAAACTTAACTTGCAGTAATGCAATTTTTCTCTCTTCTTTTAGCAGTATGGTGGTTTTCTCATACTTCTCAGTCTCACTGTGACTCCCACAGTAGTCTCTTTACCCCAGCAAAAAAAAAGGTTTTGCTAGGCCTGAATTTATTTTTCAGAATCATAAACACGTTTAAATCAGCTTTCCAACGTTTTGGATTTTTTTCTATACATCAAGTTCCTGCCTCATGGTTCCAGCTCATAATGGCAATGATACCCATTTCTTAAGACTACTTGATTTGCAGCCTGATTTTACTTTGCTGTTATTTGAGGTTTTTACTCTCTGGGTTTTCTCAGCAATCCTTGATTTCTGTTTGACTCACCAGCTCTAAATTGGACTTAGGCCCAAATTGCAGACCAGCACTTCACACAATGCAGACTGTACCTGTGCCTTGGAGATCTTTAGGTTCTTCTTCACCTCTTCGTCAAATCAGGACTTGTGATTCATTTCATTCTGTTTCATTTTATTTTCTTTCTTCTTTTTGAGTTTGCTATTCACCACATTCTCAGCACATTGGGTTTAGATAAAGACCCATAGCTATCACCACTGCCATACTATTATCAAACTGGCTTCATATGTCCATGTGACATTACCACAGCGGGCATTATTAATCACACTCTTTCAGATATTAATTTAATCAATCATGTTGACTCATACTCTTTTGGCATTTTGGCAGGTCTTTGCAAGGAAAACAAGGCCACTTGGGACTGCCTCCTCCACCATGAGCCACCTCAATAAATGGAGCTGCCCTGCAGCAAGTTGAAGTAATACCAAATTTATATCAGTTGGTGCAAGGGATGGTAAGTTATCAGATGATCTTGAACCCAAGTAACGTTTAAGATTGGAATATGCAATACTGCAGGGAGAAATCAAGGAGGGGTCTAGTGGGAGTGATATTACACAGTAAGATTCATGTAAATCATGATGATTCAACTGAATATATGTCTCTGACATCAGTTAGAGAGAAAGTTTGGACTAGGATGAGCAGATAACTTTAAAAAGCCTTACACAATATACTAGATTTGATATTAAAAACAGAAAGTGCTGGAGAAACTTAGCAGGTTTGACAGTGTCTGTGGAGAGAGAAACAGAATTACCATTTTAAGTTCAATTAAACTCTTCTTCAGAAAGGGAGGGGACCGGAAAATGATGGTTTTGTTGCTATTCTCAAAGTGAAAGGAGAGTGGGTGGAACAGACACTGCTCAAAGCAAAACACAATGAGGATGATAGTAGTGGTTGAGGAAAGATATTGATTAAGCCCCTTCCCCTCAAGTATCTTGATTGCATGTGTTTGCTCTCAGCAAGCTGACTCACTTTCTACTATTCACATCTACCATTAACACCAATTTACATCAATATTATATTTCTATCTATATGACTTCAGCTGATGACCCTTCCAGAATACAAACTCTCCTCACTGCTATACTTCCTTGATCAATATTGCAGCATCCTCTTCCATCCCCTTCTCTACCTTTTCTGAACAACATATAACCAGGAAGGTTGAACTGCTAATCCTGTCCAGCTTTCAGCCAAGTCTCGGTCATAATTATGATATCATACTCCCACACACCTATCTGTGCCCGTAGTTCATCTGGTTTATTCCTCAGGATCTTTGCATTAAAATATGTTCCATTTAGCCTTGCTAATCTCCCACATTTTTCTTATCCACCTGAGTTTCCTCTGCATTCCAGACTCATTCATGTTTTAATTTCTAATTCCATCTCTCTTCTGTCCTTTCTTATCTACTTGTCAGGATCCCATCCCTTGCCAATTTGGTTGAACAGCATTAGCAAACCTCTTCATGAGGATGGTTCATCCTGTTCCTGTTCAAGTGTAACCAATTTTCACACGTCCCACCTCCCTCAAAAATGGTCCTAATTTTTCAGGAATCCATCCCTCCAGCCTTCCATTCATCCACATATCCTTCTATTCCTACACTTGCCACTGCATGGCACTACGAGTAAACTAGAGATTACTAGCTTTGAGGTCCTGCTTTTCAATTTCCTACTTAATTCCCTAAAGTCTGCTTGTAGGACCTTATTGTCATTGCTCTCAACATGGACAATGACCCCTTGCTCTTCACCTCTCCTTCAAAATGACCCGCAGTCATTCCATGACATCCTTGAACCAGTACCCAGGAGATGACTCCAGAGTGGTAAGTTATGTCTACAGATGCAAAACTGAACATGTTAATTTCACATCACAGTCTGCTGTAACTATTTTTGGGCCTCAAGAAAGTTGTGATAATTGTGCTTTTTAAGGTAAAAATGTGACCTCACTATTTTTATTTCTAATATTTTGTAAAAGAGCTCTCTAAATATTAAAAAAAATTGTGGATGTCACCATGTATTAATCAACACTTATTGTGCAAAATAATAATTTTGAACATCATGAGTTCCATTATATTACCAGCTTGATTACTTTTATTATTATTTAAATTCCTTTTCTCTCTCATGCACTGTGTCACATACATAAAACATGCCGCTGTCACGTAGTAAGAAAAATAATTAAAATTAAGTCACTTCAAAACAAAAAGCTTTTATCAGATTTTCCATTTACCTTTAAAGATATCAGATAGCACAATCTAAAATAAATAACCTCAATTTAGTGTCAGTCCTGAACCCACAATGCAGCTCAAGGTCATGATCAATAGCAAGAACAGTAATCAGTCTGCAGTATTTGGCTGTGAACTGCTCATTGTCTTACGGTTGGTGTTTTATTGTTAAAATTGGAAAGAAAGGAAGAGACTCTGCACATCATCATCCTGTTGCACTAAAATATACTGCATTATTCATTAAAAAGGCAGTGAAATTTTAAAACTTTAAAACAGCAGCAGGATAATGGTTGTTTGGAAGTAATTATGGAGGTAATTTTTTTTCAAAGTTTGTCTATTCTTTCAATAATGGCTAACAAAGAAGCACATTCATTCAGACCTAATTTGAGAAGAGTGGTATGATTTAGGCTAGAGTCTTTGAAAATATGAGCTACAAATTTGTGACAATTATCTTCAAAGTTAGTTAATGAGTTTCAGTCAAACTTTTAGAAAACTTATATAGACAATAAGCATTTCTAAATTGATTGAATGAGGGGATAATAGTAAACTGTTGATAAGTTAATACTTTGTGATGAAGTATTTGTTCATTGTTTTTCACTTTTACCTTGTATCACCTCCAGTGAACATATCACTTACTAAAAGGTCCCACTTAAATTGCAGGCACTTGACCGAATGTGTTTATCCATTATACACTTTTTGCAAATTCCATCATCCTTCAGAAAAATACCATTACTTTTCCAACTGACAAGGAACTCTGAAAACCAGCAATCTGAAGTACGAATGTTTACAAAGTGCATTATAGGTTCATAAATGAAAGACTAAAACATAGATTTACGATTCAGGTAATAACCAGAAGATGCTTCACATATATAAAAATGAAAGGAACACAAGTAGTCAGAAAAGTAGTCAATGCTTGCTAAATTTCCAATTTGTACTCTGAATTTTTAATCCGTAAAGGTTAGGCACAGAGGTAGGAAGACAAAAACAAAATTCACTGGCCAATGTGTTGGTTTTACGATTACATTCTGGCCATTCTATAATGTCTATTCAGGACAATCAGGAGGTAGAGGAAGAACAGTCAAAGGTCATGGTCCACATAGGTACAAACAATATTGGTCAAAAGAGGGATATAGTTAGATTCTTAAGGTATTGGAAACAAGTTTGGAAAAGATGGCATCTGCACAAGCTGGACAGGTTGCACTCCAGTAAAACCTGGACCAATATCTCCATAGGATATTTGCTAGTACTTTTGGGAAGGATTTAAACTAGAGTGGCAGAGGATGGGAACCTGCATAGGGACACAACAGTGAGAGAAACAAAGATGGAAACGAAAGGTAGAAAAGTGGAAAGCAAAAGTGTAAGACAGCAGATAAAAGGGTTAGCATCAAATAGGTCCATAGTACAAAAGAATTGTGTAAAACATCAAAATGTCTAATGGTACTATATGTGAATGCACAATAATATTAATGCACTAACAGCACAATTGGTTCTAAACATATATAATATCATTGCAATTACAGAGACATGGCTGCAGGGTAATCAAGGCTGGGAACTAAACATCCAAGAATATTCAATGCTTAGGAATGATGGGTAAAAAGGAGGTGAGGTGGCATTGTTAGTGAAAGATGAAATCCATATAATAGTTAGAAAGGATATTGTACGGAATATTAGAGATGCATGCAATAAGGGTGCTACAGTAATCATGGGTGATTTTACACATTGGCTGGGTAAACCAGGTTACTATTAATACTGTGAAGGATGAATTCCTAGAGTGTGGAAAGAAATAATATGTTGAAGATTAGAGAACAGGCCACCCAAGGTTTAGTTTTGTGCAATGAGAAGGAGTTTATCAATCTGATTTGGAGATGCTGGTGTTGGACTGGAATGTACAAAGTTAAAAATCACACAACACCAGGTTATAGTCCAACAGGTTTAATCGGAAGCACTAGCTTTCAGAGTGCCGCTCCTTCATCAGGTGGTTATGGAGGACACAATTACAAGACACAGAATTTATAGCAAAAGTTTACAGTGTGATGTAACTCAAATTATACATTGAAAAATACCTTGATTGTTTGTTGAATCTTTCATCTGTTCGAAAACCATGATAGTTTCACTTCTTTCATGTGTAAATCACAAAACTTTTTTTTAGAAGTTGCATTCTCAGGTTAACTGTAACAATTGGTGTTAGCTAGACAATATGTTGCAAGTGTTAGCCCCTTGTGTTCTCTGTCTGTGCCATTATGTTTAGACTGATTCTAATCTAAAACGTGAGATAACAGAGTCTTACATGAATTCATGCAGTTGTTGAGCAAAGTACAATGTAACTATGCAAGTACAAATTCACCCCACAAACGTATATGTGTGCATGTGGGTCTTTGTGTGTGTGTCTGTCTGTCTGTCTATCTGGTCTGTAAGGGTGTGTGTGAGTGTCTGTGTGCATGTCTGTGTATACATGTGTCTGTGTGTATGTGTGTGTATAGGAATGCCTATGTGTTTGTGTGTGTGTATAGTGCATTGGTGGTCACTTGTAGTGTAATATGAACCCAAGGTCCCTGTTGAGGCCCTCCCTATGGGTATGGAACTGAGCTATCAGCCTCTGCTCATCCACTTTTCACTGCTGCCTGTCCCGAAGTCCACCTTAGAGGATGGTCACCGGAAGGTCCGAGGTTGAATGTCCTGGGCCACTGAAGTGTTCCCCAACTGGGAGGGAACACTCCTGTCTGTTGATTGTTGTGCGATGCCCATTCATCCGGTGCCGTAAGCCCTTGCTGTGTTTCCCCATGTGCCATGCCTCAGGGTTACACAGATCATTTTTGTTTACACTTAGGAGGCAAGGTGCACAGGTGATCATGAAGAGTGTGATTGAATCATTTGCACTGTCCACTATCCTCTCAATAATGGGGGCGGTTGGCTCTTGGCAATACCATACTTTGCAAAGTTCATCTTCAATTTTACAATCAAAACTGTGCTACTGATTACTGTGAATATGACATGGAACATGGAAATGAACAAACCCATCATGTACTAACATTCTACCTATAACTGAGGCATTTTGGTCATGGGTGGAAATGACCTGTCTGAACTTGGCAAAGACATCATGAGTACGAGAGTGTGTTCAGTCCCATTACTGCTGGGGCAAAATGTAAAACCCATTGCATGGACCTCTGGATGTCTCTCAGCGAACAGGGATCCCATGCTTAGGTGAAGTTGTTCCCCTACTTTGGCTGAAGTACATCTCTCAATTTCAACAGCAGTCATCAATATCAGAAGACATCCAGGGTCAGTAACACCATTGTCTGGTCAGGGCAGTCATCTTTTCCATCGCTTGGTGTACTGCTTGATCATAAATTGCTATCAGCACTGGACACTTGTGTCAAGAAGGATGACTTGCTTCACGTCTCTATCCTTGTCATGAACCAGCCAATAGAGGACTGCATTCTCCTTCCTGGTCCCCTTCCGGCATTTCAACAGTTACAGTGCCGGTTTGAAATCCCTCATCAACTGGCATTGGGGTGGTATATTTTGGCCTTCCGGTTATGTTGCAGTCTACTAATGCCCATGTTAATCAGCTGAAGCTGTTTGAGATCCTCTTTCAAGATTGATGGCAAAGTTGAAACCAAAGCTTAAAAATGTGTTGCTGGAAAAGCGCAGCAAGTCAGGCAGCATCAAAGGAACAGGAGAATCGACATTTCGGGCATAAGCCCTTCTTCAGGAATGAGGAGGTGTGCCAAGCAAGCTGCCTGACCTGCTGCACTTTTCCAGCAACACATTTTTAAGCTCTAATCTCCAGCATCTGCAGTCCTCACTTTCTCAAAGTTGAAACCAAACCAGGTCCACATGCCTGCATTTGGTTTGGATCTCACTCACAGTGCATCGGAAAGACTCCACTGAATCTCAGTTCAAATGTCATTGAGAATCAGGATCAGTCTGCTGCCTTTGACCCAAAGCATTGGAATGGCCCTGGTCTCAGTCACAGCCCCCTTCATCCAGGCAGGGATAGAGTCCTTACTGTAGTTAGTTTTCCAACTAAGGTCAACAGCATTTGCATTTCTTTTCCCTGATGTGTTTGGCTGAAATTTGAAAGTAGCTGAATGGGGTTGTTGTCTGTAAACATTTCAAGCTCTGCACCCATCAGTATGTCTCTGACCTTCTGGGAAATAGCTCACCTCAAAGCTAACAGTTCCAGAAACACTACTGGAGTAATTTTCCATAATTCCTTTCATTTCACTTGCAACTTTGATTGACAAAAGTGATAACCAATCTTTTCTACCCTCCAACCAGTGACTGCACTGTTCCTATGCCAAGAAAACTGGAATTGGATACCAGTATGAATGGCAGTTGGAAATCTGGGTAGCAAACAACAGGAGATGAGATAATTTTCTGTTTGAGTGAGTGTAAGAGGAGCCTTCACATGTTGATATCCAACTATCTGTTATGCTTCATGAAGGATGACACCTCATGCATCCTTTTCAAACCACTCCTTCAGCATTCTCTGATTTGCTCAGCAATTCTAGGAGTGGGGGTCTAGATTAGAGTGGTGCTGGAAACGCACAGCAGGTCAGGCAGCATCCGAGGAGCAGGAAAATTGACATTTCGGGCAAAATCCCTTCATCGGGACTGCAGTATGATGAAGAGCTTTTGCCCAAAACGTCGGTTTTCCTGCTCCTTGGATGCTGCCTGACCTGCTGTGCTTTTCCAGCACCACTCTAATCTAGACTCTGATTTCCAGCATCTGCAGTACTCACTTTTGCCTAATTCTAGGAGAGGGGATGCCAACTGCACACTTCCTCCTATACTGATCAGCTAGCTCAAGGAATCTACATAGTTCCTTCACTGTCTTAGCAAGACCACTCCTCCATTATGTAGACTTGCATGTGGAAGGGAATAATGCCTTTCTTCAATAACAAAGTGCCCATGATACCGTACTTTTATCTAGAAAAAATGACAATTCTCTGACTTGACTTTCAAGTCAAACACTTGACAAGAAGGCTAAGGCAGTGTCTAGTCTTGCAAGGGCGATCTCTGAAATCCATAAGACTATAAGGAACAGGAGTAGGCTATTTGGTCCCTCAAGCCTGCTTTGCTATTCAATAGGATCATAGCTGATCCAACATTTCTCATGTTCACTTTCCTGTGTCTTCCCCATAGCCCTGGAGGCCTGTGACCAGTGGTATGCCACAAGGATCAGTGCTAGGTCCACTGCTTTTCGTCATTTATATGAATGATTTGGGTGTGAACATAGGAGGTATAGTTAGTAAGTTTACAGATGACACCAAAATTGGCGGTGTGGTTGATAGTGAAGAAGGTTACCTCAGAATACAACAGGATGTTGATCAGATGGGCCAATGGGTGAGGGGCAACAGCTGGAGCTTAATTTAGATAAATGTGAGGTGTTGCATTTTGGAAAAGCAAATCAGAGCAGGATTTATACACTCAAAGAGACCTCGGAGTGCAGGTTCATAGTTCCTTGAAAGTAGAGTCGCAGGTTGATAGAATAGCGAAGAAGGCGCTTGGTATGCTTTTCTTTATTGGTCACAGCATTGTGTATAGGAGTAGGGAGGTCATGTTAAAGTTTTACAGGACATTGGTTAGGCTACTTTTGGAATACTGCATACAATTCTGGTCTCCTTCCTATCAGAAGGATGTTGTGAAACTTGAAAGGGTTCAGAAAATATTTACAAGAATGTTGCCTAGGTTGGAGGATTTGAGCTATAGGGAGAGGCTGAACAGGGTGGGGCTGTTTTCCCTGGAATGTTGGAGGCTGAGGGGTGACCTTATAGAGGTTTATAAAATCATGAAGAGCATGGAGAGGATAAATAGACAAGGTCTTTTTCTCTGGGATAGGGGAATCCAGAACTAGAGGGCATAGGTTTAGGGTGAGAGGGGAAAGATATAAAAGGGATCTAAGGGGCAACTTTTTCATACAGAGAATGGTGCACGTATGGAATGAGTTGCCAGAGGAAGTGGTGGAGGCTGATACAATTATTTAAAAGCTATCTGGATGGGTATATGAATAGGAAGGGTTTAGAGGGATATGGGCCAAAGGCTGGCAAATGAAACTAGATTAGGTTAAGATATCTGGTCGGCATGGATGAGTTGGACCGAAGGGTCTGTTTCCGTGTTGTACATCTCTATGACTCTATGACCCTTGATTCCCCTACTGATCAAAGAACTATCCTTCTCAGCCCTAAATATACACAAGGACCCTGCCCCTTCAGCTTTCTATAGCGAGAAGTTCCAAAGACAAAGTACAATTTGAGAGAAGAAATTCCTCTTTATCTCATGGAGCCCCTCTATTCTGAAATTATACTCTGTTCCTAAATGCTCTCATGAGAGGAAACATCATCTTAGTATTTACAAACCCCTTAGAAATTCTATTTGCCTCAATAAAATCATCTCTCAATCTTCTAAACTCCACAGAGTGGTGGCTCAACCTGTTTAGACTTTGCTGCCAAGACAATAACCTCCATACCAGTGATCATTCTCGGAACTGCCTCCAATGAAACAATATCCTTCCTTAAATAAGGGAACCAATACTGTTTGTAGTACTCCAGATGTGGTCTCACGAGCACCTATAAAGTTGCAGTAGGACTTTTCATCAACAGTTCATCAACTTCACCAATAAATTCCATGCCGACCTTAAATTCACTTGGACCATCTCTGACATCTCTCTCTCCTTCCTGGGTCTCTCCATCTCCATCAACGGTGACCCACTCAACATTGATATTTTCTACAAACCCACTGACTCCCACAGTTACCTGGATTAGACCTCTTCCCACATCGCTTCCTGCAAAAACGCTATCCCTTACTCCTAATTCCTCTGCCTCTGCCACATCTGCTCCCACGAGGAGCAGTTTCAGCACAGAACACACCAGATGGCCTCCTTCTTTAAAGACCGCAATTTTCCCACCCACGTGTTTGTTGAAGCCCTCCAGCAAATCTCATTCATGTCCTGCACCTCCACCCTCCAACCCCACCCCTCCAACCACAACAAGGACGGAACCCCCCAGTACTCACCTTCCACCCCACCAACCTCCATATACATCGCATTATCCTCCACCATTTCTGCCATCTACAAACAGACCCCACCACCAGAGACATATTTCCCTTTCTACCCCATCTGCTTTTTGTAAAGACTGTTCCCTCCGCTACTACCTCGCCAGGTCCACACCAACTCAACAACATACCCTCCCCTCCCGGCACCTTCTCTGCCACCACAGGAAGTGCAAAACCTCCATCCAAGGTTCCAGAGGAGCTTTCCACATCCATCAAAGTTTCGCCTGCACTTCCACACGTCCTTTACTGAATCCGTTGCTCCTTGTGCGGTCTCCTCCACATTGGGGAGACAGGACACCTACTCACAGAGTGCTTCAGAGAACACCTCCAGGACACCTGCACCAATTAATCCCACCGCCCCATTGCCGGACACTTGAACTCCTCCTCCCACACTGCCAAGGATATGCAGTTCCTTGGCCTCCTCTCTCGCCATTCCCTTACCACCCAACACCTGGAGGAAGAAAGTCTCATCTTCCGCCTCAGGACCCTCCAACCCATGGCATCAATGTGGATTTCATTTGCCCTCCCCACACCTTACCCCAGTTCCAACCTTCCAGCTCAGCACTGTCCTCATGATCTGTCCCAAGTGTCCATCTTCCTTCCCACTTATTGGCTCCACCCTCCCCTCCGACCTATCACCTTTACCCCCACCTCCATCCACTTATTGCACTCTCAGGTACCTTGACCCAGCCCAACCCCCCTCCCATTTCTCTCTCCACCCTCGAGGCTCCCAGCCTCACTCCTGATGAAGGGCTTTTGCCCGAAATGTCGATATTCCTGCTCCTTGGATGCTGCCTGACCTGCTGTGCTTTTTCTGCACCACACTCTTGACTCTAATCTCCAGCATCTGCAGTATTCACTTCTGCCTTGCAGTAGGACTTCCCTACTCTTATATACCAAATCTCTTGAAATAAGGGCAAACATTCCATTAGCCTTCCTGATTACCAGTTGCACCTGTATGTTCGCTTTCTGTGTTTCATGCTCAAATACCCCCAAGTCCCTTTGTGTTGCATCTTTCTCCATGTTCACCATAGATTCTCAAATAAGCAGCTATTATCAACCAAGGCAATTTGAATTGTCCTGCAATGACACTCATTGTTTTGTGCTAGACCCCAATCATAAGCTTAAGTTTATCCTGTTTTAATACTTTAAAAAGTATGAATCAAAAAAGTAAACAAAAGTAACTTTTTCCTCTCTGCATCCAATTTCCATCTGCTTCAAAATTACAAATATATATTCATTGAGGCTGTACCTCCTCCAGATGTGAGTGAGCCAAAGATGAGCATGTCATCCAGATACACAAGAAAGGAGTGGACATTAAGGTCATCAAAAGCTTTATCTATCCCATCCATGAGGTGGTATGGCATTACAGTGCCCAAACAGCATTCTTGTACATGCTTTTCATCCTTCAATGCCTGTTTGGAATGCTATCTTAATCAGCACTGGGTAGCTGATTATAACCATGAGCCAAATCAAGATTGCAGAAACACTTTGTACATTTAAAAACTTGCAATGTTTCTTCAATCCTTAGTAGAAGGTAAGTGTTCTCATAAATAATTGCACTGAGTGCCTGGTAATCAACACAAAGCCTCAGTTTTCTGTCTATCCTCCTCATGAGAATTGTGAGGCATATATGTGGATTGACAACTCTTGAATGACATCTCACATCAAACACTTCTTCGGATAGTCCCAGACCTTATGTCAATGATGGAATGGGATCCTGCGATAAGGAATCATTATCAAACAGTCATACTTAGTCACAATCCGGTCACAAATTCAATATCATCAGTATCTTTACTGAAAGTTGTCCTGAACTTACTAAGGGTGGAAACAGCTGTCTTCTCTGTGTCTCTAATTCCCCAATGTCCATCTTTGAAATGAAGTTGGATATATATCCTCTAGTCAATCCATTGACCATGAAATAAACACCTTTGTCACTGAAATTGGCAAACTGCATGGGTATCCAACCCTTTTCTCCCACAGTGACAAGGGCAGTGCCCTGAGTTACACCACTTTGGAGGGTCGGTGTGGACTTGTTGAGCCGAAGGGCCTGTTACCACACTTTAGGGATTCTAATTCTTAAAAAAAGTAGTAACTCTGCTCAGCTAACACATGACGGTCTAGCAAGACCTGATGTCAGATGGCTTGAGCATTCAAACCACTAATGACAGGCAAATGGATTCCCTGCTACTTGAGACATTCTAAGGTCCCATACAGGCTGATACACCTTGAACACACTGTACAAAGTCAAAGACTCCTGGTTCCTAATTGCCAGCTTTGTAGTGTGTTATTCATTGCCATCGTCATACAAGCTTTCCAAAGATGCCTGGATATCTCTTCAAATGTTCAACCAAAACACAGAGTATTGACAGGGTCATGAACCAACAGAAACCCCAGGCTGTGAAAAGTGCAATGGAAGTGAGATAAGGAGGGCTCAATATGACACTGATAGCAAATGACTGACCACTACAAAGCAGAGACGTGGATAAAAGAAAAGACATCAATAAGCTCACACTCCTCAGCAAGATGCTCACGGAATAACAGGTAAGAGTTGGCATATTTGTTTCTGTGGAGAAAGTGAGGTCTGCAGATGCTGGAGATCAGAGCTGAAAATGTGTTGCTGGAAAAGCGCAGCAGGTCAGGCAGCATCCAGGGAACAGGAGAATCAACGTTTCGGGCATAAGCCCTTCTTCAG
>NC_057714.1:57021956-57053153 GCF_004010195.1 Chiloscyllium plagiosum
TCACCTTGACCTCTTTCCACCTATCACATTTCCGACGCCCCTCCCCCAAGTCCCTCCTCCCTACCTTTTATCTTAGCCTGCTGGACAAACTTTCCTCATTCCTGAAGAAGGACTTATGCCCAAAACGTCGATTCTCCTGTTCCCTGGATGCTGCCTGACCTGCTGCGCTTTTCCAGCAACACATTTTCATATTTGTTTCTGTGTCAATTAGGACGATACTACTACCTTGCCAAATTTCACACTTGCTGTAGGGCACATCTTTATTGCTTTACATTAGATTGAGCTTCTTCCTGAAGGAACCTTACCCATCTTTGCCTAGTCTCCATGGGAGGCCCAACTGTTTTAACACCTAGTGAGAAGGGAAGGCCATTGTATTGGATGGGTTATCTGTATCGAGTAATTGTCATTGTTAAGAGCAGAATCCTTTGAAGTGCCCAGCCCTGTCACAATTCCACCACCTCTTTGTAGCATCCCTTGACAGGAATCAGCTGCACGGCCAATTGTGGAAATATGACAGCCGGAATTGGATCTGTGCTTGCTGTGTTGAAATTTGTTCCAGCTATCTCTTCAGCCTGTGATGAACTAAAAAAGTTATAGATAGGACCAAACATAAAGAAAAAGCATACCATTAAATAAGGGTGCCACAGTGGCTCAGTGGTTAGCACTGCTGCCTCAGCACCAGGGACCTGGGCTCGATTCCGCCACAGGCGATTGTCTGTTTGGAGTTTGCACATTCTCCCTATGTCTGCATGGATTTCCTCTGGGTGCTTTTGTTTCCTTCCACAGTCCAAAGATGTGCAGGTTAGTTGGATTGGCCATGTTAAATTGCCTTGTAGGTGGATTAGCAATGGGAAACGCAGGGTTACAGGACAGGTCTGGGTGGGATGTTCTTTGGACGGTCAATGTGGACTCAATGGGCCAAATGGCCTGTTTTCACACTGTAGAGATTCTATACAAATTCCATCAAGCAAAGACAGATGTCAAATGGCAGAAAAAATTGACAGAAAATAATAAAATAGCAAAGAACGAGGAAAAGAAATCTAATAAGGTTGGAAAAAATGCAGCACAGAAGAAAACAAGATAGAAATAGAAGAAAAATCAGCATAAATTTCTAGATACTTTAAACAAAATGAAAAACAAAGGGAGGCCTTTGGAATTTAGACTGCAGAATTAATAATGTAAAATGAGGAACAGGCAGATTAATTGAACAGTTAGTTTGTATTGGTCTTCCCTATAAAGGTTGCAAGTAATTTAGGGCATTTTCTGCTTGGCATTACATAATGAATGGTGCTTTGCAGAGATCACAACTGGGTCCTCAGCTTGTCATAATTTCCATAAATGACTTGGATGACAAGATGGAAGGTATGGTGGTAGAGTTTGTTGATGACCCAAACATAGGTAGGAAAGTAAGTTATGAAGAGGATGCAAGAAGTCTGCAAAGAGAAATAGATATGTTAAATGAGTGGGTAAAGGTCTTGTAAATGGAATATAATTTGGGAATATGTGAAACTGTTAATCTTGGCAGAAAGAATAAAACTGAAGCATATCATCTAAATGGTGACAGATCGTAACGCTCTGCAATGCAAAAGGATCTGGGAGTCCTTTTGCACGAATTTCATATGGTTAATATGTAGGTACAGCAAGTAATTAGGATGGCATACAGAAATCTTATTGTTTATTGAAAGGTGAATTTAATACAAAAGTAGAGAAGATGTATTACAGTTGTACAGGTCATTGGTGATACCACATCCAGACTACTGTGTACAGCATTGGTCTCCTTAATTCAGAAAGGCTGTAAATCTGTGAGAGAAGACTTACAGATTCACTAAAATCTTCAGAGAAGATTCACTAAACTAATATCTGATCTGTAGGATGTGCCAAGTGGTGTTCCACAGGGGTCGGTTTTGGCCTTCAACTTTTTGCAATTTATATCAATTACTTAGAGGAGGAAAACAAAGGCATTGTAGCTAAATTTGCAGAAGACACAAAGATGGGTAGGAAATTATTTGTGAAAAGGACATAAAGCGATTGCAGACACATAAAGATAAGTTGTTTGAGAGGGCAAAAATTTGGCAGTTGGAGTACCATGTGGGAAAATGTGAAGCTGTTCCCTGTTGCAGGAAGAATAAAGAAGTATTAGTTAAATGGAGAACAATTGCGGAATTCTGACGTGAAGATAGAGTTAGGTGTTCTAGTGCATGAATCACAAAACATTAGTATGGAGGTAATGCAGAAGGCTAATGGAACACTATTTTATTACAAGAGGAATTGAACATAGAAGTCAGGATATTATGCTTCAATTGGATAGGGTTTTGGTGAGATCACATCTTGAATACTGTGTATAATGTTGGTCTCCTCATTTGGGGATATAGTGGCCTCAACTCCTCATCCAGCATTCTGCATAGGTATGCAATCACCTCTGTTGGTAAGTAGAGTCTTCAAAGACACCAGTACTGTGACAGGCCTCGGAAGCTGAGCTGCTGTAAGTACATACTGTGAACTCAGTTAGTGTCCTTTATGTGCACCAACCAAGCAGTACGGCAGGGCTCTTCTGCCCACTGCTACCCTTCTCCATGTGGCTGCTGAAGTTTGAGGAGAAACATTTCCAGTTATTAGTTTCTGTAAGAATCCTTCAAAATTGCAATTCCTTTGAAGACCACCTCTTTCCAGGGGCAGTCCTGATTTTTTTTCTGCACAACTGTACAGAATATCTGCACAACTGAAGGCACGCCAGTTTCAGGCAACAATCTCTTCTCTCTATGCTCCATTTCACTGGAGTGTTGAGTAAATTAATCTTTGTGAGATTGGTGTTCTTTTTATAAAATTCAAATTGCTGTTTTAGCCCAGCCTTAATACTCTCAATTGAATGCACATCGCCAGCCAACAGACCAGAGGTCATGGTTCCTTGTTGTCCCTGAGAAGTTAACCCGTAGAAAGGGAATATCAGAGAGCATCTTTATGTAAGCTCCTCCACCTCCAATCTTAAACCAATTGGCCCAGGAGAGTTTAGTCCATATTGTTAGCCCTGACTGGAGCACCAGTGGTGCTGGAAAAGCACATTAGGTCAGGCAGCATCTGAGGAGCAGCAAAATCGACATTTCGGGCAAAGGCCCTTCATTCAGGCTTTTGCCCGAAACGTCAATTTTCCTGGTCCTCAGATGCTGCCTGATCTGATGTGCTTTCCAAGCACCACTCTAATCTTGACTCTAATCTCCAGCATCTGCAGTACTCACTTCTGCCTGGTACACCTATTTGACATTTCTATTTTGCTCCAGCAGAGGGCTCTACACTGCAGACAAGACCTCGTAATCTAATTCATCAAAAGACCTGAAATTCCAACTTGCAATAAATGCCCTGACACACCACTAAGCAACACCAAATAAATTGTAACAGGACAAATCTATGCTTTGAATTCTAAAGCACTGGAATTTAAAAAGTGTGTGAAATTCTGATGTGTTTTTATCATTCGTGGATCTGGGCATCAATAATTACTCACCCCTAAATGCGCTGGAGCAAATGGTGGTGAGTAGACTTCTCAAACTGCTGCAGTACTTGGAATGTATGGACACCTGCTGTCAGGAAGAGAGTTCCAGGATTTGGACTGAGCAACTGAGAAGGAATGGCAATATAGTTTCTATTGAGGATAATATATGGCATAGGAAAAAAAATGTGTAGGGAACAGCATTTATACATGTATCTGCTGCCTTTGTTTGTCTTGGTGGAAAGGATTCTGGATCTGTTGTCAGAGATGTCTTGATTAATTGCTAGAGTGCATTTTATGGATGATATAAACTGCTGCCACTGTGCATTGATGTTGGAGGAAGTGAATGTTGAAGGCGATGGATAGATTGTCAATCAAACAGGCTGCATGGTTTTTAGATTTAGATTAGATTAGATTAGATTACAGTGTGGAAACAGGCCCTTCGGCCCAACAAGTCCACACCGTGGAGGAAGTGAATGTTGAAGGCGATGGATAGATTGTCAATCAAACAGGCTGCATGGTTGTCCAGCTTCTTGAGTTTTGTTACAGCCACTCTGATGGAGAGCACGCAACAACATTCTTAACTTGTGCCTCATAGATAATGGACAGATATTGTCATGAAGTGAGTTACTCACCACAAAATCCCTAGCATCTTTTTTCTTAATTCACTTATGAGATTTGAACATTGCTGTCTGAGCTATCATTTATTGCCCATTCCTGGTTGTCCTTGAGAAGGTAGTGGTAAGTTGCCTTCGTGAACTACTGTAGTTCATGTGCTGTACGTAGACGCACAATGCCAATACTGAGCAAAGTCCAGGATTTTAAATATTTTACAAAATACTTGGCAATTTTTTAGTTTAAAAAGGAAACAATTGTATTTTAATTCCTGGAGAAAGTGAGGTCTGCAGATGCTGGAGATCAAAGTTGAAACTTTATTGCTGGAACAGCACAGCAGGTCAGGAATTCCTGAAGAAGGGCCTGTGCCCGAAACGTCGAATCTCCTGTTCCCTGGATGCTGCCTGACCTGCTGTGCTGTTCCAGCAATAAAGTTTCAACTTTGATACATGAATAGGCAAGGAATAGAGGGATACGGACAGCGCAGAGGCAAAAGGTTTTTAGTTTACAAAGGTGTCATGCATCAGCACAGGCTATGTGGGCCAAAGGGCCTGTTTCTGTGGTGTGCTTTGATGGTTCGTCCGGGTGGCCCAGAGGTGCTCTCTGAATCGCTCCGCAAGTAGGCGGCCTGTCTCCTCCTGCCCAATTGCACTGGTTCATTGAATATTTCTTGTTTGTGATTATACAAATTTTGTCTCTGTCGACTGAAGGGCCTTCCACTACCATCTGGAAGCAGAATAACTTCAAACTTTCACACACACTTTGGTCACCAAATTCTATTGCATATTATTTCTTTCTAAGCCACAACCCATATCATGATCAATTACCTGTATATGATTAAATTCTATTGGCCAAGGCTGAGCAATGCTTATTGCCAGTTGGTTTAAGGGATACATGATGCATCTATAATTGATGTGGAGATACCTGTGTTGGACTGGGCTGGACAAAATCAGAAATCACATGACACCAGGTTATAGTCCAACAGATTTATTTGAAATCACAAGCTTTTGGAATGCTGCTTCTTTGCCACTTGAAGTTTGACTTCTGACTTCATCAATGATTGGTTCTTAATAAGCATTGGCTGATGTCATCTTCCACTCTCTCCTGACTGGTTCCTTAAGTTGTCAATTATCTGTGAGTCCATCCTCTTTATTAAATTTGTTGTTATCATTTTGCTAAGTTAAGAGGACGGTTTGAAATTTTTCTTCAGCTCTTTGTTAACGAAAGATGGAGGCATTTGCAGTCAGAACCCAGGACAGATATCCTTGGGATCATATTTCAATCTTCATTTAAATTGGTGAAGGTCCCATTACTCAGACACTGACTTTTCACTGACAGTTTGCTTTCATTCTTTAGAATCATTTTGTGCAAGTTTGGTGGTTGTCCTCTCCATCCAGTATCAAGCTGTGAGAAAATGGCTGGAAATACGCATAGAATTATAGAAAATGTGCACAAGCAAGTGCATTTAAAGACCAATAGAATATTTTGAAGTGTCTGCATCAGGGATTTATGATCTTGGACTGATTACAGAGATTTAAACAACTGTAAACTTCTGCAAACTAAACTGTAATTTGAGTAGTTTATTTTAGCTCTTTTAATATGTGGGGTAAAGGAGCTTGGAAAGTCATATTTGCAAGTATTAATGGAGAAGGTCAGTTTAAAAATGTGCAAAGTTATTTAACTGGTAGCAAGTTTTTTTTCAAAAGTGAAAATGTCATTTTTATTTAACCTTTTAAGAAAATAAAGTTATTTATGACCTTAAAAGACCTTCAGTTCCTATAGATATTCTGCATTCTCTATGGAATCAAAGTGCTGTGAATTTGTAATGTATTACTTTTCATAGTCTGTTTCAGATATATGTTGACAAAAATGTTTGAAGTGAAAGTTTCAGAGAAGTGAAAATGCCTATAGTAAATGTTATAGTGAATTACTGAGATTGACCTTCAATGTAATACTGCATCTCACATTGAACAAGTTATTTTTGAATTCTTTTAAACATGGAGGCTGAAAACTTTTTTACTAGAGTGTCAGAGGCTGAGGATCGTTCTGGTAGGAACATATAAAATTATGAGATAAGTTGTATAGTTAATCTTTTTCCAAGGATGGAAATGTTACGTACTAGGGGGCATAGGTTTAATGTGTGAGGGGTAAGTTTAAAGGAGATGTACAAGACAAATGTTTTTACACAGAAGGCGGGTACCTAATGCACGCTGCCAGGGGTGGTGGTAGAAGCAGAAATGATAACAACATTTAAGAAATGTTTAGACAAACCAATGAACAGGCAGGAGATAGAGAAATATGAAGCATGTGCAGCCAAATGGGATTAGTTTAGAATAATATAATAGTCGGCATCGACATGGTGGGATGCAGGGCTTGTTCCTGTGCTATACTGTTCTATGTTTCATGGATACTGTCCTCTGTAGACATGTGTGATGACTTCCATGCTATTGAAACTCCAATGGTCGTTACGATGTTGCTTTTCTTGAGAGCACAATGCAGACATGGTGATCATCAAGGAAGGTCAGACATGCCACGATTTCTACACAGAGAACCTCAGGGTGACATTGTAATGATAAGGCATATCCATTGAATATTTGGCTCATGGCACCATTTCAGAGGACCGCCAGTGAGGTGCAGGAACTATACAACATCACTCATGCAGTGATGCACCAAGTTGGAGTACTTCAATTCAAGATTGTTTGGAATGATCCATAGTCAAAGCACTGGCACATGATTGACAATATTCACTCCCAAGACCAAAAAGGTGTCCTTACCAAAGCAACGACCAGTGTGGATGACTGCTAGACAGATGACTGGGTCATCCGTTCTCAATATTTGGCAAATGTCATTTCTGACCTGTCTGAAGAGATTTTAAAAATTTAAAATATAAAATTTTGAAATATCATGATATGGCTGATATTTTGTTTTTATTTCAAAATCTAGGATGTCAAAACTCTACGGTTTCAAGGAGAAATTAATAATAGTTAAGATAAAACTTAGAAAAGTCAACATAGTGCTTTTTACTTCTCTGTTAACGTTTGTTGTCAAGGCTGACCAACAGTTGTTCCTACCATTTTAAACCAAATAGGCCCTTGTATCCAGTCAAGTACACACAAATAACTACTGTGAGTCACTGTGGATATCAACCTAAAATTCCTTAAGTTCTGAAGAACTAGACCTGAGACATTAGTTCTGTTTTCTCACCTCAGATGCTGACAGACCTGATGAGTTTTTCCAGCAATTTCTGTTTCTATTCATCCAGAGTTTGCTGGGTTACCCAAAATGAAATTGAATGAATGAAATGAGAAGGAGAAAGCATATGAAATTTGGTAATGTTTTAATGATTAGGAAGGTCACTGATTTTTAAAGTTAAAAATCACATAACACCAGATTATAGTCCAACAGGTTTAATTGGAAGCACACTAGCTTTTGGAGCGACGCTCCTTCATCAGGTGATAGTGGAGGGCTCGATCGTAACACAGAATTTATAGCAAAAATTTGCAGTGTGATGTAACTGAAATTATACATTGAAAAATTGATTGTCTGTTAAGCCTTTCATCTGTTAGAATACAGTGATAGTTTCACTTCTTTCATGTGTAAATCACAAAACCTTTTTTTTAAAGTTGCATTCTCGGGTTAGCTGTTAACAATGGTGATAGCTAGACAATATGTTGAAGGTGTTAGCTCCGAAAGCTAGTGTGCTCCCAATTAAACCTGTTGGACTATAACCTGGTGTTGTGTGGTTTTTAACTTTGTACACCCCAGTCCAACACCGGCATCTCCAAATCATGATTTTTAAAGTGTTTGCGTTGGCTGAAGGAATGCATGTATTTATTTACATCAAGCCTTGTAACTCAACAGCGATGGTCTGAACAGCCCAGTAACTGTGGAAAAGCTGAAGGTTAGATTAAAGCAAACACAATGATTCAGATATGATAATGAGGACTATATATTAGCTGAATCAGTGATTGCCATGGAATTGTGCTGTGTAAATATTAATATTCATTGCATGACTTACAAGTGGTGAACAGCGAGCACAAGCTAAAGTCTTATATCACAGTTCATTAAAACTAAGAGATAAGCATTTTTCCAAAGAGATACAAGCAGGTTAGAAAGGTTACATCACACGGAATACAGGGAGAACTAGCCATTTCAATACAGAACTGGCTCAAAGATAGAAGACAAAGGATGGTGGTGGTAGAGGATTACCTTTCAGATTGGAGGCTTGTGACCAGTGATGTGTCACAAAGATCAGTGCTGGGTCCACTACTTTTCATCATTTTTATAAATGATTTAGATGTGAACATAAAAGTTAGTAAGTTTGTAGATGACACCACAGTTGGAGGTATAGTGGACAGCAAAGATTACCTGAGAATACAATGGGATCTTGATCAAGTGGCCAATGGGGCAAGGAATGGCAAATGGGAGTTTAAATTAGATAAATGCCAGGGTTGGAGGGTTTAAGCTATTGGGAGAGGCTAAATAGGCTGGGGCTGCTTTCCCTGGAGTATCAGAGGCTGAGCAGTGACCTTATAGAAGTTTATAAAATCATGAGGGGCATGGATAGGGTAAATAGACAAGGTCTTTTCCCTAGGTGGTGAAGTCCAGAACTAGAGGGCATTGGTTTAGGGTGAGAGGGGAAAAATTTAAAAGAGATCTAAGGGGCAACTTTTTCACGCATATATGGAATGAGCTGCCAGAGGAACTGTTCGAGGCTGATACAATTGCAACATTTAAAAGGCATTTTAGATAGGTAAATGAATAAACGGATATGGGTCAAGTGCTGGCGAATGGGACTAGATTAGTTGAGGATATCTGGTCAGCATGGACAAGTTGGACCAAAATGTCTGTTTCCATGCTGTACATCTCTATGACTCTAGGTTTTCATGAGTTATTTGATTATAAACTGACTTGGAAAACATTACAAAGTCATAGAGTTACACAGCAAGGAAACAAACCCTTTGGTCTAACTCATCCGTGCCGACCAGATATCCTGAACTGATCTCGTCCCATTTGCCACCAGGTGGCCCATGTCCCATTAAACCTTTCCTAATCATGTACCCATCCAGATGCCTTTTAAATGTTGGAATTGTACCTGCTTCCACCACCTCCTCTGGCAGCTCATTCCATGCATGCACCACCCTCTGAGATAAGGCTGCACCTTAGGTCCTTTTTAAATTTTTCCCCTCTTATCTTAAACCCTCTAGTTTTGGACTCCTTTACCCTGGCTATTCACACTATCCATGCCCCACGTGATTTTATAAACTTCTATGAGGTCACCAGCCTCTGACGCTCCAGGGAAAAAAGCCCTAGCCTAATCAACATCTCCCTACAGCTCAAACCCTCCGAACCTGCCAACATCCTTGACAATCCTTTCAAGTTTCACAACATCTTTCCTGTAGCAGGGAGATCAGGATCGAACACAGAATTCTAAAATTGGCCTCACCAATGTCCATGTTTGTGATATTTGCCAGTTGTCAAATTGATTATTTTCAGAACACTGAATATTGTCAAAGGTGTCAAAGCATTGCCTCTTTGCATGGAAAACATATTAAGCAACTTGCCTCACAGTAACAATTTGGCAAGCTTTGGGAGGAGGGGAACATCAATTGATTAATGATGGGAAGTTGAGATGGAGTGGGCTGATCACTTGTTCTGGTCTGATCTTCAGCCAAGTCCACACAAAGAACCAAAAGAACTGTGGATGCTGTAAATCACAAACGAAAACAGAAGATACTGGAAAAGCTCAACAGGTCTGGTAGTATCTGTGAAGAGAAATCAAAATTCTGAGAGTCACTGGACCCAAAACATCAGCTTTGATTTCTCTGCACAGATACTGCAAACCTGCTGAGCTTTTCCAGCAACTTCTGTTTTGTTCCACATTAAGAAGTTCACTTGTGATTTTAAGCATTGTATAGGTAAGATTTTACAGCATTTTATAGCATACTTTGCTTTAATAAAAATCTTTGGATATGTTGTTAAAACGGTCTTGGGTTATTAATAGTCGAAAATGTGTTGCTGGAAAAGTGCAGCATTCCTGAAGGGCTCATGCCCGAAACGTCGATTCTCCTGCTCCTTGGATGCTGCCTGACCTGCTGCGCTTTTCCAGCAACACATTTTCGGCTCTGATCTCCAGCATCTGCAGTCCTCACTTTCTCCTTGGGTTATTAATATCCAGAGTAAACCCAAAGGACCAGGGAAAGGGTGAATAAAAGCCTGTAGTTCCTCACTGCAAAATTCTCACTTTCTTAATATTTATATGGCTGCTCCAGTAAGTTTTTCATCAATGGTAAACCCCGAGGGGTAGATCGTATGGAATTAAGTGATGGCAATGCTCTTTTCCTCAAAACTATCCCTTTATCTAATTTGGTATTTAGAAATCTGTAAATCTCTGAATAGTCTGGAAGGCTGACCTTCCATAGCCCTCTGGGTGAGAGAATTGGATTTTGAATAGCAACCGCCACCTTATGCGTGTAGTGACGTATTGCCACTCTGAGACCTGAATCTTTAAATGTAAAGGCTCATGTGACTCAGGTTTACAATGAATATAATACTTCGCACCCACCCATACAGTAACATCAATGCAAGCGGTTGCCCAGACAAGCCCCACTACTCCGCCACTCACTTGCTCCCACGTCGACCTGCGCTCCGCTCACCCCCGCCTTTCCGACTCTCCGAGTGGCATCATCCCATTGGGTAGCCTAGCCGGCCAATAGGAAACGGGCAGCTCAGGGAAGCTTGCCGAATGGGAAGAGCGACGCGTCTCCGTCCGACTCGCGCAGGCGCGGCAGCCCGGGGATATACCCGCGAGAGAGCGCGAGCTGGAGTTTTTGAAGTGGGAGACAGTTGTTGAGCGCGAGGTAGAGTCTCAGAGGTGGGGGAGGGGGAAACGCCTGAGCTCCTCTGGGACTAGAACCGTACTGAGCTCGAATGGAGCTGAAGAAAGTGTCGTTGCTACTGCTCCTCCTCCTGACACAGCTCGCCCTGACCGCGTTGGCCCAGGATGAGACGGGTAAGCACCGCTCAGGTGGCATTCACGGATGCTCGTCTCCAGCCAGTGCAGCCGCCAGTTTCCACCCTCCGCCCCATGCATGCAACCTCCCCTGTAGATCGGTTCATTTGTAGATCGGTTTCGTACTCGCTCCTGTTCCCCAAGATAGTCAGTCCAACCGGTCTCGATGCGTCGCGACACCACTTGCAGGCGCCGGAACTTGATTTTGAAGTCCTCCAAAGAACCTGTGACCCTTTGAGCAGGAGTAGACAAAATCGTGAGCTTGTTCATCTGTTTTGAGAACAGAACTTCGGGCGTGATGCAGGCAGGGCACACGATGTTGATGGACTCAGTTTCATACGAGGCGTTGCTTTCTATTCGGCTTAGTTGCACGTTTGCTAAACTTATAAAATACAAAAATGTGCTAACAATAGTGATCTGTCCACTGACTTGTTGGTAGTGTTGAAGTTAACACACGTGGAACATACTTTGTGTGCTTAAGCGTTTGTGATTGGTATGAAACATTTTCAGCATTTGGCTCATCAACTTGGTGCTAAACAAATCTGTGGATGCTGGAAATCTGAAATAAGAACTGAAAATGTTGGAACTCAGCGGGTCTGGCAATATCTCTGGAGAGAAAGCAGGTCGCATTTGGAGTCCGGTGACCCTTCAGAACGGATTGTAGCTAGGAAAAAATTGGTATGTTTGTGGAGCATGGGGTGAATAATAAATGATGTCTGGAGATGGAGCCTGGAGAGGGAACAGCAGCACTTGAGCAAACAAAAGGAATGGGTAAAGATCAGTCAGGGAGAATCAATAGCTGCTAATGGGGACCATTAGTGACTGGCATTGGGTTGATTGTGGTAGCAGCTGGTGTGCTGCCAAAGCTGTGTGTATGGAGTTGGGGGAAGGACATGGAGGAAGGTGACTGGGTCCTCTGTTGTTTAACTTTTTTGCAAATGCTTATAGTCTTCATTCATCAATGTTTAAAATCAAAGCTAGGTATTCTGGTCAAATCAAAGGTAACTAAAATGTGGAAGGTCCCCTCAGATGTAGTGGCTGAAAGTTCCAGACAAAAGAACCAAAGACCATGGATGCTGAAAATCAGAAACTAGAACATAAATTGCAAGAAAATCTCAGATGCTTCTGAAGAAGGGTCACTGGACCACAACTGTTGATTCTGCTTTCTCTCCACAGATGCTGCTGCTCAACCTGCTGAGTGTCTCCAGCAATCTGTTTTCAAATCCAGACAAAGTTGATCAGGTGGATTTCACCTCTGGCTATTCTATGAAATTGTCAATGAGATTTTCTGTGATTCATTAAGCATTTAAGTTAGTGACTGTGGTTGTTTAATTACCTTATTCTGGTCTCAGCATTTAGATAAACTTTCTGATCTATGAATGAAAATTTCTTACATTTGCTTTTAAAGACTATTTTGTGCTTTTAGCAAGTGTGACATTCATGAGTGCACAGCAGGAAATGGATTTATTTAAAATGTCAACTAAATTTGTTGTCATGGAGTTGATGGATGACAAGCAGTAAAAAGTATAAGCAAACAAAGATTGGGGAAATTCAACAGGTCTGTCAGTATCTGTGGAGAAATAAAGTTATTGTTTCAAGTCCTGTGCTTCAGAACCAAGTATGTATTAGGATGTTAGCAGATGGTTTATCCTCCGCACAAGATAAAACAATTGGTAATATGAATGTGTCCCTTTGGTTGTTGCTGGATTTTTTTGTCCTTTTTTTCCTCTAAAAGTTGAGGTAAACAATACACTTGACTTTTTGAATGTAGGCATTATACTTGGGAATGGATTATGGCTTAACAGTTGTCCTGGAAGTTTGCCAAGTGCCCCCAGTGCTTTATATCTACTTTGTGGAAAGTCTCAAGTCATCCAACATCTGCTCGATTCTACTCCATCTTTCTCTGATTAATCTAATTATACCCTTTGAATCAAGTCTAAAATTTATAAATCCAAGTAATGAAGTCTGGGTCTGAGATGACCCTCGGTTGGACTTCAATTCAGAATTGTCTCTCAATTGCACACATAATTGTGCATTTGCTAGCTACCTTTTGAACACACTACAGCTATGTATAATGTCCTGGCGATCAAAACTCCAGAATCTCTTTCCTTTTGTACTGCTGCTATCAGGTTTCCTTTGAACTATATTTTAAAATCATCCTCAACCAAATCTCAGTAATTTGAATCTACTTATGTGACTTCTTCATTTGCACTTCATTTTGCCCTATAGAATTGAATGTGCTGATTTCTTGTGATGTTTCATCACTCTTATTAAAGATATGGTTATGACATCAAGAGTAACGAAAGAAAGGTCATAGTGTTACTGGGTTTTAAAAAAAAAGGAAGCCATTTGCTAACAAATGCTACTGGGAAATAAGGGGCATACTTGCCAGATAATACACTGTACACTTCTAACCCTCCCCCTCCCCAAATGCAAATGTACTCACATGACAGGCTTGATACTTTCCAAATTTGAATCAGCTGTACAACAGGATAAGAGTTTGAGAGAGCAGGAAATCTATTAAATCATAAAGGACTAAATTTCTAAGAATGCATAGGAGGGTACATTTAAGAAATGTTAAAAATCTGTTTTTTCTGGATTTTATTTATCATTTCCCACTACTTCCAATTTACGATATGCCAGTGTATGTACCTGGACCACTACTGTATTTAATTCAATTGATGCAGCATCATTCTCTACCTACCACAATATTGTCAATTCACTAAATCTTGAAATATTATCCAACCATAACAGCTTGCTCTTTAGTGAACTAGGTAAAAAGTGAACTGCCTATCTACTGAGGACAACTACTTTCAAAGAATCTAATGGGTTGCTTTAGCACAGTCTGCTACTTCTAAACTACATTGACTGTCTGTCTAGCATATGCAGATCTTTCTTTCATCAACTTCAGATAAGATTTCATCAAAGGAGCTTGTAGTTCTAACTTGATGAAATGATCTCTTCCATTTTTTTAAAAAGTCTGTCACTTTTTTTAAACCACTTAGCCAAGTATAGTGATCTCTTGAAAAGAGGTGACTGCATTCAGTTCTTTGAAAATTACTACTTGTGTATTTTTTTGAAAATTTCTAGTCGATTACGGTTTCCTTAAGTTCATTTGTGAACGCTTCCAAAATAGCGGTTTACTATTTTAGTAATTGCACTGTTCTCACTCATTGCGGTGATAATTTACTAGTGATCCAACAGATCTATATGCTATTTTTGTTTCTTACAGATTGAGAAGGTTTAAAAGATCCTATGGAATTTATTTTTCAAACATTTGCAGAGGAACCACGATTATCCGAAGGCCATAGGCGGGGAATATTTTGTTCAGTTAATCGAATGCTGGATAATATAATTTAGCCATGCATGGGACATTGCTATCTTGTTTGGATAATCTGAAATTCAGATAATTGAGGTTCCATCAGGTGCATTATTGCTTTCTTAAATGTATCCTCCTATGCATTCGTAGAAATTTAGTCCTTTATGATTTGATAGATTTCTTGCTCTCTCAAACTCTTATCCTGTTGTATGGCTGATTCAAATTTGGAAAGTATCAAGCCTGTCATGTGAGTACATTTGCATTTTATTTTGGGGAGTGTTAGAAGTGTGCAGTGTATTACCTGGCGAGTATGTCCCTTTATTTCCCAGTAACATTTATTAACAAATGGCTTCCTTTTTTTTTTACCCCAGTAACACAATATGATCTTTCTTTCATTACTCTTTGTCATAGCTATGTATTTGATACTCCAGATGAAACATCACAAAAAGTCAGTACATTCAATTCTGTAGGGTAAAAGCAACTTAGTGACTGCAGTGAACTGATATAACTACACTACATAAATGCAGTCAGTACTAGAATTCATTGTAATGCTAATTTTCAGTGGATATCTTTTTAAGCAATATTCATTTCGCAGATTAACGTACTTAAAAATAAATCTTTTTTGACAACTGTGGATTCCTAAACATAGTAGCTAGTTGGCAAGTTTTTTTAAAAAAAATTAAGTGAATATTGGCCAAGATGCCATTAAAGTCCCTGCTCCTGAGATTTACCTGAGCAGTTAGAAAAATCTTTGGTTTCTGTCACCTCAAGACAATAGGGCATTAATTCAAGGGAGATCTTGAATGTGCACAAATTGATTGTGTGCTTTAAGCCTATAACACTTTTTTTAAAAGCAAAATAAATTGCCAACAGTAATTTAATGTTAAGCTTTGCACAACTAATTTGACACATGGAAAAGCTGATGGATATCACTGCAATTGCTTGTGGATGTTGGGACTAAATTGGGCAAGTTGAATTAACATTGGAAGAGCAGCACTGGTGATCCCTCGATCCTTCTGCATTTTGCCACATTATAGAACTGTGGATCTGGATATATGAAACAAATAGCTGAAGATGCTTAGCAGTTCAGGCAACATCTGTGGAGAGAAAGCAGCATTAATATTTCGGGCCCAGTAATCTATCTTCAGCAATTTTGTTTTTGTCTGACCTGTGTTTTTGAAATCCTTTCTGAGATCTGATTGCTGAAAAATAATGGAAAATCTTCAGACTACATTTTAGTTTCCGATGATAAACTGTTGGGGCTTCTGCTATTGAAACTTCTTCAGTTTTGTTTCAAACTTTTCGAGAGGTAGTGCTGCTTTCAGCTCTGGGCTCTGATTTTTACTGGCAGACAATACAGAACCCCTCCAGCTGCCCAAAGCTGTTAGGTGTGTACTGGAAAAAAAATGCCCACTACCGCAGCCTAACGGCTGTTGCTAAGTGACACAGTTGAGACCATTAGGGCTTTTTGGGTCTGTTTGTTCACTGATTAAAGTAATAAAAGTCTGAATAGCTTCACTAGGCATGTTTCCAAAGGCTTTTTTTTTGTTAATAGGTGAACCGTAGCCATATCAGCCTTTTTGGACATTCCAATTTCAAGCAAATGTTAAATCTTTTGCAAACCCATCATGTCCAATCTTGTCCCTATTCTAATTTGCATATACATAAGAGTTTGGGTTGAATTTGCGGTAAGACTGTTTGCTCTAATCTTCGCATTACCGCTTCTGCTAGGAGTCCAGAGATGGTGAGCCCATGGGTGTGCCATTGATTTGTTTATATATTTGGTTGTTGAATGTGAAGTTTGTTGTGAGGCACAAGTCCAGAAGTTTGAGTATGCAGTCTTTGTTGTTAGGTTCCCCATCTTGTTGGTCTGTTCTGTATATTGAAACTTGACCTGCTGTGCTGTTCCAGCAATAAAGTTTCAATATACAGAACAGACCAACAAGATGGGGAACCTAACAACAAAGACTGCATACTCAAACTTCTGGACTTGTGCCTCACAACAAACTTCACATTCAACAACCAAATATATAAACAAATCAATGGCACACCCATGGGCTCACCATCTCTGGACTCCTAGCAGAAGCGGTAATGCGAAGATTAGAGCAAACAGTCTTACCGCAAATTCAACCCAAACTCTGGGTCAGATATGTAGATGACACCTTTGTAATCATTAAAAACACAGATAGAAAACACGCACCGGATCATCAATGCCACATTTGGAGGAATCAGATTCACTAGAGGAAGAAAAGGACAACCAACTCCCATTCCTAGACGCGATAGTACAGAGAACACCGAACGGAGAATTCACCACAATTATATACAGGAAAGCCACACACAGACCAAGTCCTGAACTACGAAAGCAACCACCCCAACACACACAAAAGAAGTTGCGTCAAGACACTGTTCAAAAGGGCCACAACACACTGCAGCACACCAGAACTGCAAAAAGAGGAAGAAGAATACCTCTACCATGTATTCGCCAAAAACTGATACCCCCACAATTTCATCAACAGATGCCTAAGGGAAAGACAACAGAATGAGGACATGCCACAATCCAAAGGACTATCCATGTTACCATACATCAAGAACATTTTTGAACTGACAGCCAGACTACTACGACCACTAGGACTCCTAACAGCACACAAACCAACAACAACTCAGCAGGACAAAGGACCCGATACCCAACATGAGGAAAACCAACATAGTATACAAAATCCCATGCAAGGACTGTACAAAACACTACATAGGACAAACAGGAAGACAGCTAACGATCCGTATCCATGAACACCAACTAGCCACGAAAAGACACGACCCGCTATCCTTAGTAGCCATGCGGATGCCAAGCAACATGAGTTTGACTGGGACAACACTACTATTATAGGACAAGCCAAACACCGAACAGCCAGGGAATTCCTAGAGGCATGGTACTCATCCACAGATTCTATCAACAAACACATCAACCTGGACCCAATATACCAGCCACTGCAGCGGACAGCTGGAACTGACAACTGGAAGCGGCAGAGACAAACCACTATAAATGCGGGAGGAAACATCACAGAAGCGCTTCACAGGAGGCTCCCAAGCACTGAGGATGTCACCTAGACAGGGTATGAGACGTCTGCAACACAAATTCCCAGCTCGGTGAACAGAACCACCACAACGAGCATCCGAGCTACAAATCTTCTCTCTCAAACGTTGAACATCAATATATACGTTCTCAATACTCATTCAGTGAAGAATACAGGAGAGGGGATGCCAATGCAACACTAAGTGTACCTAAAACATGAGGGGTCAACCCAGTGATGCTGCATCTCAGGATTACATACATTTCCATACAATGCATGCAATATGCAATTGACCAAGCTATGTAATTGCAAAACCAATATTCTCTAATCTTGCCACATTCAGCCTTGAATGTTGGTGGGCAGCTAACAGATTAGACATATTGAAATACCTCCACTTTCAACAACGAGACAGATAAGTTGCTGCAAAAGACGAGTCCAAATCATTTGTATCCATCTTCAGCCAGAAGTGGCTCATAGATGATCAACCTGTTATGGTGAAAGGAAAGGCTGGTAGGTATAGGTAATGCTGGATGACTAAAGAAATTGAGGGTTTGGTTAAGGAAAAAGAAGGAAGCATATGTCAGGTATCGCCAGGATAGATTGAGTGAATCCTTAAGAGTATAAAGGCCGTGGGAGTATACTTTTGAGAGAAATCAGGAGGGTAAAAAGGGGACATGAGAGGACATGAGATAGCTTTGGCAAATAGAATTAAGGAGAATCCAAAGAGTTTTTAATAAATACATTATGGACAAAAGGATAACTAGGGAGAAAATAGGGCCCCTCAAAGATCAGCAAAGTGGCCTTTGTGTGGAGCCATAGGAGATGGAGATACTAAATGCACATTTTGCATCAGTATTTAATGTGGAAAAGGATATAGAAGATACAGAATGTAGAGAAATAGATGGTGACATCTTGAAAAATGTCCATATTACAGAGGAGGAAGTGCTGGATGGCTTGAAATGCATAAAGGTGGATAAATCCCCAGGACCTGATTAGGTGTGACCTAGAACTGTGTGGGAAGCTAGAGAAGTGATTGCTGGGCCTCTTGCTGAGATAGTTGTATCATCAATAGTCACAGGTGGGGTGCCAGAAGACTGGAGGTTGGCGAATGTGGTGCCACTGTTTAATAAGGGCGGTAAGGACAAGCTAAGCGACTATAGACCAGTGAGCCTGATGTCGATGGTTGGCAAGTTGTTGGAGGAAATCCTGAGGAACAGGATGTGCATGTCTTTGGAAAGGCAAGGACTGATTAGGGATAGTCAGCATGGCTTTTTGCGTGGGAAATCATGTCTCACACACTTGATTGAGTTTTTTGAAGAAGCAACAAAGAGAATTGATGAGGGCAGAGCGGTAGATGTTATCTATACGTTCTTCAGTAAGGCATTTGACAAAGTTCCCCACAGTAGAATCTTTAAATCTTGTGGAATACAGGGAGAACTAGCCTATTGGATATAGAACTGGCTCAAAGGTAGAAGACAGAGGGTAGTGATGGAGGGTTGTTTTTCAGATTGGAGGCCTGTGACCAGTGGAGTGCCACAAGAATCCGTACTGGGTCCACTACTTTTCTTTTTATATAAATGATTTGGATGTGAGCACAAGAGGTATTGTTAGTAAGTTTGCAGATGACACCAAAATTGGAGGTGTAGTGAAGAAGGTTACCTCTGATCAAGATCCTGTTGTAATCAGATGAGCCAATGGGCTGAGAAGTGGCAGATAGCGTTTAATTAGATAAATGCGAGGTACTGCAATTTAGGAAAGCAAATCTTAACAGGACTTGTGTACTTAACGGTAAGGTCCTCGGAGTGTTGCTGAACAAAAATGACCTTGGATTGCAGGTTCATAACTCCTTGAAAGTGGAGTGCAGGTAGATAGGATAGTGAAGAAGGCATTTGGTATGCTTTCCTTTGGTCAGAGTATTGAGTATAGGAGTTGGGAGGCCATGTTGAACTGTACAGGACATCGGTTCGGCTACTGTTGGAATATTGCATGCAACTCTGGTCTCCTTCCTATTGGAAAGATGTTGTGAAACTTGAAAGGGTTCAAAAAAGATTTACAAGGATGCCTCCATGATTGGAGGATGTGAGCTATAGGGAGAGGCTGAATAGGCTGGGGACGTTTTACCTGGATTGTCGGAGGCTGAGGGGTGACCTTATAGAGGTTTACCAAATTGAGGGGCATGTGTAGGATAAATGGACAGTCTTTTCCCTTGGGTGGGGGAATCCAGAACTAGAGGGCATAGGTTTAGGATGAGAGGGGAAAGGTATAAAAGAGACCTAAGGGGCAACCTTTTCACGCAGAGGGTGGTACGTGTATGGAATGAACTGCCAGAGGAAGTGGTGGAGGCTGGTACAATTGCAACATTTAAAAGGCATCTGGATGGGTATATGAATAGGAAGGGTTTGGAGGGATATGGGCCAAGTCCTGGCAAGTGGGACTAGATTGGGTTGGGATATCTGGTCAGCGTGGACAGGTTGGACCGAAGGGGCTGTTTCCGTGCTACACTTCTCTATGATTCTATAACAGATGAAGTGGCAGACTCCTAAAGTCTCTAGATAGATGCTAGTTCTTTCATGTGATGTGGTGCCAGCTAATGCTTGACAGCGTTGACTACTGCACAGTCTGGAGATCTTGATAATGTTCCAGTAGACATTCTGGGACTTAGTATTTCAGAACTAGCTACACACAACCAAGTTTCTCCAATAAGGTTACAGCACTGCCATCTAGCTAACAATGTGGAAAAATTCGATAAGCATACCAGAGCAATCAAGCAGAACAAATTCAACCTTGGCACCCTTTTCATTCTACACTTGACAAGCAAACTAATCGAAGATGTCAACAGTGTTGTCAAGTAGCACCTACAAAAGAACAATCTGCTTGCTGATGCTCAGTTTGCGTTCCACAAGGGTGTACCAGTTCCTGACCTGTTTTTGCAGATTTGATGCAATCGTGGACAAAAGAGCTGAAATCTTGAAGTGAGTGTGACAGTCCTGGACATCAAGGCAGCAGTTGACAAAGTATGGTGTCAGAGCTCTTGTAAAACAGGATCAGTGTGAATCATAGGATTGTACCAATGGAGAGTTTTCTCTCAAGCATGAAAAGGGAGGTGATTGTGGTTGTTGGAGGGTAATAGCCTCTGCTCAAGAACATCTCTGCAGGCATTCCTCAGATTAGTGTCTGAGGTCCACACGTTTTCAACTGTTTCATCAATGACCTGTTTTCTCCATCATAAGGTCAGAAGTGGGAATGTTTTCCATCAGCAGCAAACAATGTTCAGCATCACCTTCACCTTCAACAACTCTGACCGAAGTTGCCAATGTGCACGTCCAGCAAAATTTGGGCAACATCTAGGCTTGGGCTGAAAAATGGCAGTACCATTTGTGAGACAATGATCATCTCCAACAATCTGACCATTATCCTTTTTGATGTTCAATAGTATTACCATTCAATAATTTACCCCACTGTCAATGGCTGGGTATTACCATTGATCAGAAGATGAGCTGGACCAGCTATATACACCATGGTGCCCACAAGAGCAGGTCACAGACTAAGAATTCTATAACTCCCCTCCTGTCTCCACAGTGCCTGATTACCATTTACAAGGCTCAAGTCTGGAGTATGATGTGATGCTCTGTGTCTGGATGAGTGCAGTTCCTATAACTCTTCTATATGGGCACCCCATCCAAAGCCTTCAGTATTTACTCCCCTCACTGCTGGTGTGCAATAGCAAAAGTATGTAACATCTACATGATTCACTACAAAAAATCTCCAAACTGCCTGCCACACTGCCATCTTCAGCCCACACCACATGGACTTGGAACTGTGCCATTTCTTTCCTGTCTCTGGGTCAACTCTGGAACTTTCTGACCAATATGGACTGCAGCATTTCAGTCTCCAGGGAGATTGGGAATGGGCAATAAAGCCAGTGATACCTCTGTCTCAAGTGAATAATTTTTACAAAACTTTGCCTCCAGTGCAGCCCTGTGGATGCCTGTAGATTTATTGACCTTTTGCAATAGACAAAAGTTATCACCAGTGCACAATCACTACCACTGAACTGCTCATTGTGATTAATGGCATTCAAAAATGTACAGAGACAGCAGCTATCTGCCAAAAGCTGAGCTAACTTTCTTTTAATGAATTTACAAGTTAATGTCTTTGCTAAATACCTTGCTAATGTTGATCTTTAAACATGCAACATCTGGAGAATATACCACTCAGTGGTAGTAATAGTATGTATTAACGCACGTTGGGTAGCAGACAGATATTGATTTGCATGTGGTTGTGGTATGTCACCTTACAGTCACTTGTGGTTGTTTGCTGTGGTTAAAAATAGCATTTGCCTATCATTAGTTGATGGCTGTAGTCAACCACCATTTTTTAAACTCCTGCAGTCCATGTGATGAAGATAATTCTTAGTGCTGTTAGGTCAAAATTCTGAACTCTTGACCCAGCAACAATGAAGAGATAACAATGTCAGTGATTTTTTTTTTCACTTCGTTCACATGCCCCTGCTGTTTCCTTCTGTGGTTGATTTCAGTAGGGTATGTAGAAATGAACTTTAGTGAGTTTTGGAGGTGAGTCTCTCCCTACAAGTATGCCAATTTTCTATTGTTCTTGGCCTGACTAACCCATAGAGTTTTCCTCTTGATTTCCATTGCGCTCAATTTTCACTGTCTGTCGTTATGAAGCCTGTAATGAACTACTTTGCCAGGGTGCATATTTTTCTTGTTTCTGACCAAGATGTTATAAGCATTTTTGTTTTTCATATTATCTGGTAGGTAAATTGGGGTAACGTGACCAGGGAAATATCTAATTCATAGAACACAAGTCTTCTGCACTGTCCGGTTGAGGGCAGGGTTGATGGTTTTAGTTTATACAGTGTGTTTTGTCATGTAGAGTAAAAGGATTATGTGGAACTCTAGATTTGTAATGGAGAGTTTGGGAGATAATAAATCATTCATTCAGCATTTTTGACTAAAGATTGTTTTCAACCTTGGCTTTTGCGAATGTCTGAGGATGGAAATATTCATGGAGCTACTCCTAATTAATTATTTAATTGTCCACTGCCATTCACTCCTACCAAAATATCACCAGGACTGGAAAGTGAACTAAGACCATAAAATGGAAAAAAGTAGCACACTCCACCATAGTCTGCTCTGCCATTCAATGAGATAATCACCTGAAAGTCTCACATTTTACTTTCCTACCGTATGTCTATAACTATTAATTCTCTTATTGACTTAAAATGTCTATCTCCGCCTTGAATATACTTAACTATCCAACTTGATAGCCCTCTATGATAAAGAATTACAGAAATAGCCTGCCTTCTGAGAAAGTCATCTTTCATATCCATCCTGAATGTGTGACCTTTTTTTTAATACCGGGATTGTGCCCTCTTAGTCCTAGATTCTCCCACAAGAGAAAACGTGTTCACATCTATCCTGTTAAGCCCCCCCAAGATTCTTGTATTCTTCAATGAAGTCACCTGTCATGCATTCGTTAAAATTCCAACAAGTACAGGCCTTCTCCTCAAAAGACACCCTCCATACTTGGTATCAGTCTAGTGAATATTCTGTGAACTGCCTCCAATGCCAGTGTATCTTTCCTTTAGGAGCTCAGCTGTTCCCAGTGTTACAACTGTGGTCTGACTAGTGCCTTCTATGAGACTATGTGTACATACATACATGGGTAGCAAAGCCTCCTTACTTTAATATTTGATTCTGTTTGAAATAAAGGCCAACATTCCATTTGTCTTCCCTATTACCTGCTGAACTTTGGATACTAGCTTTTTGTGGTTCATGGACAAGGTCTCCCAAATCCCTGTTATGTAGATTGATCGCTCTGTTCAGATCTTCCCAAGCTGTAAGAGTTAACTCTGAGATCACCACAAGACAAGATTTTTAGGAATACAAGCTTTGAACAGCAATGCTTTGTTCATTTTCTTTTTTAAAAAAAAAATCCAGCTCTGAGCTTCTCCAGCATCCCCTCTACTGCCCAGGAGTTAAACTGAGATGTGCTGAGCCATGAATCTAAAGATTATATGGTGGAATACTAATTTCCCAAAATGCATTCTGAATGCCCAGCTTTGAATTGCTCGATTTTGCTTTCCTTTCATTTTTCTGTCCTGTGAAAATGCCACGTTTGGATGCAGGCTGCTTTTGAAACCCCTCACTTCACTGACCATTCTACTCATGAACTTGTACAAGAATGGCCAAGAAGTATTATGTATCATAACAATGTGTTTCCTCTTCACCTCAGATTTTTGTCACTGCTGCAGCTTTCAGCACCTTACCAGGTATAGCAGGGTATGAAACCAATTGAGCCCCGATCCTTCAGTAGCTGTTTCATACTGGAAAATATGCAACTCAAAAACAAACTAATTTGTAGTTTTCCAACAATGTGTGTTTTCCCCAAAATTCTATGATGAAATACTATATTATACCAGCACTCATACCCACATTTAGATTTCTATTGAAATTACCTAAGTCTGTGATAAATGTACAGTGGCTTGTATAAACTTTGTGCTTTGTAATAGCCAAAGTTATTACACTGACAACAGTCAAATGTTCTGACTTGAATACTTTTTGAAACAGAAATAATTAAAAAGCACTGCTGCCTCAGTGTCAAGGACCCTAGTTTGATTCCCTCAAGCGACTGTTTGCGTGGGTTTCCATTGAATGCTCCCCACATTCCAAGAATGTGCAGGTTAGGTGGTTTAGCCTTGGGGAAATGCAGGTTTACAAGGGTAGGTTAGAGTGATTGGTATGGGTGTGATGCTGTTTGGAGGGTCAGTGTGGACTAAATGGGCTGAATGATTTGCTTCCATGCTGTTCCATGGTTCTATTAAGTATAGCAGTTGTGTCACGCAGCACAGGGTGTGCTCGGTAGCAACGTGTTTTTCATTTCTACAGGAGCTGGCTGATAGTGACTTCTGCCAAGATTGTCTTGGAAATAGGCATCTATCCCAGTTGATTTTGCCCTTTAAATAATCTCATCACTTTTTAAGCTGGATATGCCTAAATCTGAGGCATAACCTATAGGGTGCTACTGAGTTTAAAAACTGAAAGAACTATGGATGCTGTAAATCAAAAACAATAAGAAATTGCTGAAAAAGCTCAGCAGATTTGGCAGCATCTGTGGAGAGAAACCCATTAACATTTCAAATCAAGTGACCATTCCTCAGAACAACCCTGAGAAAGGATAACTTGACCTGAAATGTTAACTCTGATTTCTCTCCACAGATGCTGCCAGACCTGATGAGCTTTTCCAGCAATTTCTGTTCTTGTGCTACTGAGTTTTGTTTGGTAATGGATGTTGAAGTTGGTCAATATGGAGTCCGGTGTTTGCTCCCAGATACCCTTCACTTTGATGTTTATCATTGTCCTGGCAAATTTGTGGATGCTTTCTCAAATCAGATTTTTGCTGAAGATATGATGCTGAATGTATGTCAGAATGTATGGTGGAACATTAATGCGTTTGTGGAGTACTTCTCTTGGCATGGGTCCTCTTAATATTTGTGAGCAGGATTTTTCGGACAAACCAAATCAGATGTGCTTTCTATCATGTTTTTGTCCCTTGACTTTTCCTATGGCCTCTATCGTTATTTTCTTGGACACTATCAAGCTGCATGTTTGAGGGTGAGTGACTTGCTATAGCATTGAGCGCAGCCACATAATTCTGTATCTGAATTACATAGGTCAAAATGCATTATAACAGTAGGTTTCCTGAGCCAGATTTTGAAGTGGTCTGATCTTGAACCTTATTTTGGAGTTTTAAATTGAATTCAAACTTTCAGCTGCCACAGCAAAATTTGAATTTGTCTCTGCGTTTTATTGCCTGTGTAATAACAATTTCACTATGCCACCATATTTGTCTGTGGGTATCTGAAATAGGAAGACTTCCATTTGGAAATGGAAGTAGAAGTAACAGCTCCTACAACCTAGAGACCCTGCTGTACCATTCCATAAGACCTTGGATGATATGGTTGTAGCTTTGTCTCAGCTTTCCTGCCAGATAGTAATGTTTGATTTCCTTACATCAAAAGTCAGTTTCCCTGCTTTTATTTGATGTACAGAATTTCTAAATGACCCACTTGAAAAATAAATATCTATCTGAAATGGCAGATTCCTTTTTAATTTTAAACTGTTCCATAATTTTAGTTTAGATTCCCCTACCCATTAATTTTTTTTTCTTGCCGTAATCTAATGTAAAGTTCACCATGTTAGATCAATCTTATCAGGAAGACCGCTTTTACTATTAAAGGCTTATATCATTATGCATTGCCATGCATGTTACTGCTTCTAAAATGGGCAGTTGTTTGGTTCCAGGACACTGTCCTAAGGAGCTTTCCCAAATCCACAATGAACTTGTCTGCCAAGATTTTCTCTTGCATCGTTTTTTTATCTAATCTGTTTTGAAGATGAAAATAGTCCATGAATATTCCTGTAAAACCCAAACTGTTCAAACAGATTCCTGAAAGCAGCACTTTCATCCAATGATTTGAGGATTATGGGGACTAGAGTTTAGGCTGCAGTTGGGTCAACTATGATTTTATTGAATGACAGAGCAGACTCTGGATTGAATGGTCTACTGTGCTTTCAGATGTTCTCGCCACCCATTTGCACAACTAGTGTTTTTTTTTCTACATGTTTTGATCGTAGATTTGGCTACTCTCTGTATTTGGTCCCTTTTTAAGACCGTGAGATACAGTCAGTTCTTCTATTATGCAATGGTTGTGTTCATGTGCAACCCTGCATTGTAGAAAGAGTTTCAGAAACTGCTTTTTGTTGGCAGTATCTATCTCGCCCTCATGTATGTACATGCACTCTGCTCCCACAACTCTTTGTGGCAAGGAGTTCCAAAGGCACTCAACCCTGAGAAAAGAAATTGTTCCTCATCTCAGGCTTAACTTGGTGCCCCTTTAGTTTGAAACTCTGTTATCTGATCCTAGACTCTCCCAAGAGGGGAAGCATCTTTTTAATTCACTGATGGCATGTGGGTGTTATTGGCTGGCCAGCATTTATTGTCTATCTCTACTTGGCCTTGAAAGTGATGGTGAGCTGCCTTTTTGAACTGCTGCAGTTCATGTCCATTCAGCATTGTCAAACCCCTTAAGAGGCATAAAGATAAAAAGAACGGAAACAGGCCCTTCAGTCCAACTCCTATATGTTGACTGGATATCCTAAATTAATCTAGTCCCATTTGCCAGCACTTCGCCCGTATCCCTTTAAACCTTTCCTATTCATATCCCCAACCAGGTGCCTTTTACATGTTGTAATTGTACCAACCTCCTCCAATTCCTGTGGGAGCTCATTCCATACACACACCACCCTCTTTGTGGAAAAAGTTGCCCTTTAGGTCCTTTTTTAAAAATCTTTCCCCTCACCCTAAATCTACGGTCTCTAGTTCTGGACCCTGCCCCACCCCACCCCAGGAGACTCTACTTTCAAGGAGCTATGAACCTGCACTCCAAGGTCTTTGTTCAGCAACACTCCCTAGGACCTTACCGTGAAGTGTATAATTCCTGCCCTGATTTGCCTTTCCAAAATGCAGCACCTCACGCTTGTCTAAATTAAACTCCATCTGTCACTTCTCGGCCCATTGAACCATCTGATCAAAATCCTGATGTACTCTGAGGTAACCTTCTTCACTGTCCACTACACCTCCAATTTTGGTGTCATCTGTAAAGTTACTAACCATACCTCCTATGTCCATATCCAAACCATTCATATAAATGACGAAAAGCAGTGGACCCAGCACCAATCCTTGTGGCTCACTACTGGTCAGAGGCCTCCAGTCTGAAAAGCAACCCTCCACCACCACCACCCTGTCTTCTACCTTTGTGCCAATTCTGTGTCTAAATGGCTATTTCTCCCTGTATTCTGTGATCTAACCTTGCTAACCAATCTATCATGAGGAACCTTGCCAAAAGTCTTACTGAAGTCCATACAGATCATGTCCACTGCTTTGCCCTCATCAATCCTCTTTGTTACGACTTCAAGAAACTCAATCAAGTTTGAGATATGATTTGCCACACACAAAGCCATGTTGACTGTCCCTAATTTGTTCACGCCTAACCAAAAATATGTAAACCCTGTCTCTCAGGAATCCCTCCTACAACTTGCTCACCATCAATGTTAGGCTCATTTCTGTAGTTCCTAGCTATTCATTACTACCTTTCTGAAATAATGGTACCACGTTAGTCACAGGTAAGGTGCCGGAAGTTGGCTATCGATCCAAGTATCTCATCGATGGGCCCAACAATCACTTCCTTAGCTTCCCATGGAGTTTTAGGGTATGCCTGATCAGATCCTGGGAATTCATCCATCTTCATGCATTTGAAACATGCATGGTCTTAAATGAGAGAACCTCTCTCTTTCTAAATTCCAATGGGTAAAGTCCCAACCTGTTCAATCTTTGCTCATAAGACAATCCCTCCATACTGGAATCATCCTATTAACCTTCTCTTGACCACCTCCCAATATTTCCATTAAATAAGAAGCAGAACTGCACGCAGTACTCCTATGTAGTCTATCGGTATTTTGAACCGTTGCAGTGAGACTTCTCTACTCTTGGCCCTTTATTACAAAGGGATTGAAGTCTAACATTCCATTACCTTTCCCTTTTACCTGTGTGCTAGCTTTTGTTTTCACATACCCCCAAGTCCCTTTTGTGTTGCAGAATCTTTCTTTGTTCTGTCTGTGATTGATACCCACATGGGCCACAACTCAATCTTTTCCCTCCATTGCTGAGGAGTTGTCCTTTCAGGATTTGTGTTGTCAGCTGTTAAGAATGGTATTTCTGTACCAATCTAATCTGATTGCCACTACATTTCTTTACTCTCCCACTTGAGCGGCCCCAGCACCATGGTGCATAGCATAGTTTACTCCTATTCTTCCAGTCGCTGCTCTTGTCCACACCAACCTCTAGAATCTCAAACCTGTTGGACCATTGCAAGGGTGCGGTTTCAGCGTTGCTCCCTTTGGAATCCCTATATGTGCTCTTTTACAGTTAAACCACATTTAACCACAGACTAAATTTGAAGTCCTAACAGGGTGTGACTCCTTCCTGGAACAAATGTCCAGTTAACTATCTCCCCAGTATCTCTGGGCTTATGTTCTTCAGTTTTGGTGTCTCCAGCTCCATCTCTTGACCTACTTGTTTCTATAGAAACATAAAACAGTAGCTTGGCCTCTGTGTATTAAATCCATTAAGTTATTAAATATCCCAGCAAAATTACATGATCTCATATCAGACTCCACCTTGCAAGAAGCTCGACAGATATAGAATACTTATTCCACTAAATTGAGACAGTCGTTGTTTAAAAGCTTTCGTTGAATCTGCTCTAGTTCAGCATCCTGTTTGCTGTAATAAACTGTTGACTTGTCCTACCCGATTGATCATCAGATCCTGTTTCAAATTTATTACTCAGTAAGGTGGTTGAGGATTAGCAGTAATACAAAATGTTGAGATCTAAAAGCAGTTAGTAGTAAATTGATTTTATCAAGCAGTCACGTATGGATGTCAACACTCATCAGCATCTACTCTTATGGTGGAGTAACTAATTTTTCTTGAGCTAATTCTCCGTGGAGAATTCTCTTCTCATCACATGCGTACACGCGTATACACACACACATTCTGACATTGTGGAGATTGGGATAATGCAGTAAACTATTTGAAGTGTATAATTTTTCACTGGTTTCTGGTGAGTGCTGGTTCATAAGGTACCAATTAAAACAAAGCTTACTGTAGTTATAAAGGTCACTAAATATGACAGCATGTATTGTGTGTACATTTGAAAACAAATGTAGTTAATGACTAGCAATTATTATTTAAATGTTTGGATTAATAGTTTAGGAAAAAACAGGCATAACCTATTTAGTATCCTTGCAAGATTGATTTTATTTGACTGTTTCTAGAATCTGATGGAGATGGGGATGATGATAATGATGAGGAGGAGGAGGACGATGATGAAGAGGACGATGATGACTCTGTCAAGGAAGAAAATGGGGTTTGGATTTTGACAGATGCAAATTATGATTCCTTCATTGCAGGCAAGGAAGTTGTGCTAATCGAATTTCATGCCCCCTGGTAGGTAATACTCCAATGAAATTCATGATTATTGTTCTCAGAAATAATGTACCTTTTACTATGAAGTTAATTCAAAATTAGTCAACAGAACATTATTCAGCCCATCGTATTTGTGCCTCTCCTGACACAGATATTTTGTTGTTCCACATTCTCTGCTCCTTGCCTGTAGTACTGGTAAATGGTTTCTTTTGATCATTGCTATTGAATCTATTTTTCTGACAGTTTGTTCAATAGTTTTTTTAGTCCATAATCTTCCTCTTTCTCCTCTGTGATTTTAGAGTTAAAAGCCTTGTGGAAGCATATTGTGACAGAAGGGCAAGATCCAGTATTAAATATTTCTCCATACGTAGTATTCAGAAAAGATAAGAAAGGAAGAGGGGTTAAGAGCACTGCAGTACTGGCAAAAAAGATGTCCTGAGAGTTCAAGGGCAGAAATCAAATTGACTAGACCTAAAGAACAGAGGTTCAGTTACGTTGCTGGATATAGTCTATCCACCACCAACTGATGGGAAGGATGCCGAGGAGCAAATTTGCAGGAAGATTTAGATGCTAACATTTATCCAGTTGTAATTAGGAACTTATTAATTTTCCAAATACAGGCTGAGATATTGGTACTGAGGGGCAAATGTTCCTAGATTATTTTCAGGATCGTTTCCTCCAGCATTGTGTTCAGACCAACATGAGAGGATGCATTCTTAGACATGGCTCTTAGAAATGAGGTGTGTCAAGTGGATCAAGTTAGTTCAGGAACATTTTAGGACAAAAATCATTGTCATTCTAAACTCTATATACATTGGTCAATCTAGAGTAAGAAAAGTCCATTTAGAGTGCTGTTTCCAATGGGGCAAGAAAGGAACTGAGCAGTGTGTTTTGAAAGGAGAATTAGTACTGGTTAGGGACCAAAAAGGGGATTTTCAAATGGAGGCAAGGAGCATGGCTAAGCTATTAGATTTTAATATTTTTCATCTCTCTCTCACCAAGGAAGTAAATGCTTTCTAGGCCATCGTAACAGGAGGAAGCTGTCACTAGAGTTCAAAAGTGAAGTACCAAACTGTTGGTACTTAGGCCAAATGAAATGCATCTATGGGGGGGGAAAAAAAGGGAAATTGCAAGGCACTAACCATAATCTTTCCACTCTTCCGTATTGGAGAATTAAAAACATACCTTTATTCAATAAAGCTTGTAAAGATAAGCTCAGCAGTTGAATGGTCAGTTTAACTTCACTGGTGGGAAAGCTTCTGAAAATAGTTATCAGGATAGAACTGATTGTTGCATGAAAAAGAATGATTTGATTACAGCAAGTATAGATTTCTAACAGGGAAATCATGTTTAATTAACTTGGAGTTTTTTTGAAGAAGTAACGAGGATTGAGGGTAATTCTGTGTACATGGACTTTCAAAAAACCTTCAATACAGTGCTACATAACAGGATTGTGTGAAGTCTTATAGCTCAAGGAATGCAAGGGACAGTACCAACATGAGATACAAAATATACTGAGTGATAGGAAACAGTAATGGTTAGTCAAGTGGGTGGCGTGGTGGCACAGTGGGTGGGCGGCGCGGTGGCACAGTGGTTAGCACTGCTGCCTCACAGCGCCAGAGACCCGGGTTCA
>NC_057714.1:57053175-57075388 GCF_004010195.1 Chiloscyllium plagiosum
TAATCTAATGTAATCTAATCTAATCTAATGTTTTGGGCTACAGGAAGGTTTATGCAGTTTACCAGGGTTTGACCTTGCTTTTCTTCATGTAAATGATGAGATCTTAGTGTACAGTACATTATTTCAGAATTGCAAATGGTAACGAAACTTGGAAGCATGATAAATTGAGGAGGTTTGTAGAACCTTGAGAGGACGTGGCCAAGTTGGAGGAGTGGGCAGATAGGTGGCAGATGAAGCTCAATGCAGAGTGGTGAGGATGCATTTTGATACATGTAAAGATTTTTTTCTGTGTATTTCTAGTTGCAGACTGAAATAGTAAAATAACTGGGGGGAAGGGATAGAATCTTCTCTCTGCTGTAGAGTCATAGATGTACAGCGCATCAACAGACCCATTGGTCCAACTCATCCATACTGACCAGATATCCTAACTCCTATCTTCAGCCTGATAGCAGTCAGCTAGTTTATTTCTCCTTTTATCAGTAGCTGTATGATCTGACTTTTAATTAAGTCCATTTTTATTGATACAACCTAGTAATCCTGTGCCTTCTGCAATCAAATATAAGTACCTGGAAAGATCGAGCAATTGCATTCTTCTGTCAGAATGAGCAAAAAGGTTATCTCTGCAAATGCTGTCGACGAGTACCACTAAACTGACTTTCTGATTATCTCCTCTGTCCATAGTACCCATTTTTAACTTCCTCTCTGTCTGTATGTATGTGTACTTGTAGCAGAGTTTCATAAGTACGTTAGTGTTTTAAGTGGTATAGTTATGTCTGGTTCATGATTGTTATCTATAAATCAATTCTTCTGTAATATGATGGTTTTGTTCTTGTGCAACCCTGTGTTAGAGAAAAATCACGCTTTAGGAACAGCACTTGGTATTGGTTCCGTCTCATTACATTACAGCTGATGCATGTTTTAAAAGTTCACACTGTAGAAAGTGTCCCCAATTTGTCAATTGCATTACAGCAAATTTGCATTGATGAAACACTTGTAACTACAGGTCTATCTGTTGTAACAAATGATTCCAATAAATAGTAACTTAAGTACAGAAACCTCTTCTGAGTTTTATCAGAGTCTAAAAGGTGAGTTAATTTTTTTTTTAATTCCTCAATTTGTGACAACTCTAGGTATCGTAGTGCTTGATTTATTACATGGTATCCAGTGAGGTATAGGAATAGAAAGAATGTAGACAGACAATCTAAACTAGTGCCTGGAGGAGCAGACAGACCTTGGTGTACATGTGCGTGACACTTTTGAAGGTGGCAGGACATGTGGAGAGAGTAGTTGACAAAGAACACAGTACTCTGTGCTTTATCAGTAGTAGAGTACAAGAGCAAGAAAATGACACTGAACTTGTATTAGACATTTATTGGATCTCAGCAGGAGTATTATGTGCAGTTTGGGTGGTACATTGTGGGAACACATTGAAGAGAGTACAGAAGAGATTTAAATGAATGGTTCCAAGGATGAGAAACTTCAGTTATGAGGAAAGATTGGTTTTACTTGCAGCAACGAAGGCTAAGAGAATACATGACAGTACTTTCAAAATCAGAAGAGACTAGATAGATAGACAGAGAAGCTGTTCCAGCTAACAAAAAGATAGTAGTTGAAGGGGCATAGTTTTATAATGATTTTAGAAAGAAGCAAATTTGATTTGGTTTAAATGTGGAATGCATTTTCTGGAAGTGTGTTGGAGACAGGTTCTTTTGAACCATTCAACGCGTAGTTGGATATATGTATCTATTTAAATAATATGGAAGGCTGTGGAAAAGGCAGGAGAATGGCACAAATTATGATCCTCATTTGGAGAGGTAATGGATCTAATGACCTCCTGAGCCGTAACGTTTGTGTGATTCTATAACTTTGCCTTCCTCTAAATCTACCACATCATATTTGCTCTAAGCAGCACATTTCTCTAGTGTCTGAATAATTAAAGCTCTTTAACCCTTGTACCATGTATGACAAATCTCTTTGACATGCATTTCTAGGCTCTGATGTCCTCTCTGGAATGGTATATAATATTCTGAAGGATAACTAGTGATCTGTAAAGTTTACATAAATTCCTTTTGTACTCTGAACTTTTGTCTACAAAATGGAGAATGTCAATGCTTTTTGACAGCTGTATCAACTTTACACCCCACCTTCCCACACTGTGTATTTGTGCTACCAGGTCTCTGTTCCTAGACCCCATTTTAAAATTTAACCACTTTTCTCCATATTGAAATGTATCACACTTCTGTATAGTAACTTTTGTTGCTGCTACCTAAGTGGTTTTTTTTTAAAAAAATTGTTTTTTGTGTAATGAGCTTGAAATAGGCATAGTAAATTGTTTAGGAAAGAATTTTTAAACTGTGTTTTGAAGCTTCATTTGATCCATGGCTGAGTAGGCAGCTTTGCTGACTGACTCAAACCATCATAGTTCAACACTGTCACTGAGGCTCAAACACAAACATGTAGACCTCCTCACTACTACACTGGAAGAGTCAGCTGCATGAAGGCTGGCATGTTTCAAATGAGACATGAAACCTTATCCTTCTGCATGTGAAAAATCCCATAGCACTATTTGAAGAACACAAGGAAGCTTATTCCTGATCTGTTGGCCTATGTGTATTCCTTGATCACAACTAAAACAAACTACCTAATCATTATCACTTTCTTTTGAGCTTGCTGTTTGCAAATTTATTTCCTACATTACAATGGTGACTACCTTTTCAAACATACTTAACAGGTGATTTTTGTGAAGATTTGTAGCTCAGGTTGTGATAATCTCTGACGACCAGACTACACTGGCCCATGGCATCATGGTAGCCCATGAACCTACCAACTTACTGAAACAGCTCTTGATAAATCTAAAGGACCCTGTACCAACAACCAGCAGAATGAGTGTCATATACAAAATACCCTGCAAGGACTGCACCAAACATTACATCAGACAGGCAGGCATGAAACTAGCCACCAAAGTACCGACCCCAACAAGCACTAGTATCCATACACACGGACAATGAGGGACACCAGTTCAACTGGGACAATACATCCATCCTGGGACAGGTTTAACAAAGACATTCACGGGAATTCCTAGAGGCCTGGTATTCAAACCGAAACTCCAACAAACGTATTGATTTGGATCCCATTTACCAAACCTCTTGGGGAAAAAAAACCAAAAGTGATATCACACAGCACAACAGACCGAGACACAAGTAGAAAGCTGGACAGTACACAGCGCTTCAATGGAGGCTCATTGATGTCACCATGCTAGGTAACGAAACATCTGAAAAACAGTCTTCCAGCTCAGCGAACAAACTTACAACATGATGCTTAATAGGCTTACAACACTGGGGCACCCTGAGTTCTGAAAGATGCCATGAAAATAAGTCAGTTTTCAGAATTAATATTTTTAAATATTACTGACTCTTTGAAATGTTCTATGTATATATTACATTTTGCAAAGAGGCCTTGCATTTAGTATGACATTAATCTCTTGAACTCTTCAAACACATCTGTAGGTGTGAACAATGTAAGCAGTTTGCAGCAGCATACGAAAAGATTGCTAGTGAACTAAAAGAACATGATCCTCCCATCTATGTTGCAAAAGTTGATGGCCCATCACAATCTGGCCTGGGCGTTCGGTTTGACATCGGCATATACCCCACATTCAAAATTATAAAAAATGGAGAACCAATCCACTACAAAGGACGAGTTGGAAAGGATGGTAAGTGAAATTTTCTACTCTCTTATTCTGAATAGATGTTGAAGATTTTAATAGGTGCACCATAGATTTTTTTGCAACAGGCTGAAGCGTTCATACATTGATTAACAATATTTATTTGTCCTAGAATTTAACTGAGCAATTGCTGTAGCCTTGCTTGCTTTGTTCACTGTGACAAATCAGTGGTTATTTTGGTATGGTACATCTCCGAAGGATACTTTAATCTCAAAAAGATAATACCATTTTGTGATGTGTATCCTAGTCGATATATTGGGCAATATCACAAAATGCACTACTGTCTTCCATGTAGAGATTTAAATTTTATTGAATATTTTAAAAATCTTAGCCAATTGGAATGGGTTGATGACTGAGGTAGTCCAGCAGGTTGATCACCATAATCTGAGCCTGTCATGCCCAATTACGTGAGTTCTACAAATGTTAGTGTTCATAAATGCTGACTCTCCAGTAGTTATTTTTTGCTTGTGACGTCCTGCCAGCAATTATTGTACTTAAAATTGAAAACCAGGCATCATTCCATCTGCTAGAAGGTAGCAATGATGTAGAAGATTGAATGAATCAATGTTGGAATGATGCAGCATAACCATTCTATCCATAATGTTTACTCTAGCTCTTCAGTAGAACTGTCCAGATCTGCTGCCTTGTTTTTCCCAGTTGTTTTGTTTTTGCTTTCAAAGTGACAGGTTTTTTAAAATCCAGCTCCCTTGTGGATGTTATCATTTTAATCTGCTTCCGATATCGTTTCACACAGTCCATCCTAAGTTCAACATCTCCTGTGCTTATTCTAGAAACTTTCCATGTGTCACGTAATTCTTTTACAGATTTTTAATTTCTCTGAACAAAAGGATGGAGGAGCGGCAGAAAAATATAGTTAGAACTGTGATCATATTGCTCATGCTTTTAAATGATCGTATGGGCTAAGCCGGCTACATGGTCTGTTCCTCTTCCTTGGTTTTAAGCAGTCACTTTAAATCTTTTCTGATTATTATTTTTTCTGACACTGTAAACAACAACTTATTTACTCCACAAAAATACTTATTGATTTTTTGTTTGCCCATCAAGTCATCATCCCTTAAGGATGGTGAATCCTTGGACTTTTCTGCTGGTTCAAGTCAGACCTGGCCCATCAGAAGCTGGTTATGGTTTTTTGTCAATCATCAACTCCAAACATTGCTGCAGGTATTTCTCAGGTTAATGTCCTAGGCCCAACCATCCTCAGCTGCTTCATTCATAACTTGCCCTCACCATAAGGATAGAAGTGGGGGATGTTTACCAATGTTCAAAACCATTTGCAGTGATTCAGATACTGAAGCAATCAATGTCAAAATGTAACAAGCCCTGGACAATAACCAAGTTTGAATTGGAAGTGACAAGTATCATGCATGGCACGAATGCCAGGCAATGACCATCACCAATAAGAGGCAATCTGTCAACCACCTTTTCATATTCAGAGATGGCAACACCATTGAATTCCTACCCACCCCCCAAACAACACACTGCAGCTCACCATAGTGGCTGCACAGGCGGGTCCAATGCCAGGAATACAGGAGTGTAATGGAATACTCCACATTTGCCTAGATGAGTGTAGCTCCAGGAACAGCCAAGAAGTTTGACACCATACGGGACAAAGTGGCCTGCTTGATTGTTTGCGGATGCGGTGCCATTCATTTACTCCACCACTGACCCAAACAAGCAGGAGACTGGGAGAGCACCATCAGGAGGTGGAGATGTCTGACGTTTCGGGTATAACCCTTCTCCAGGAACAGCAGCAATGTATACTTATGTACAAGGTGCAGTGCAGAAATTCACTAAACATCCTTAGTTCAACACTTTCCCAACCTACAACCACTTTCATCTAGAAGGATAAGAGCAGTGGATACGTGGGAACAGCACCACCTACAAGTACTCCTCCAAGCCACTCACCACCATTACATGAAAATATATTGCCATTTATTCACATTCACTGGGTCAGAATCCTGGCCTTCCCACAAGGGTATTGTGGATCCACCTATTACCATAACTGCAGCAGTTCAAGAAAGCAGCTCACAACTGGGTGAATTTAGAAAAAAGACATGCCTGAGCACTAGCCAGTGATATTACTTCTGTAAAGATTGTGCATTTGTCCACTTAAATGTATCCTCTAGCACAGCGAGCAAGAAACTTTGGGGAGAGAAATGAGTTTTGGTTTCATTGGGTGAGTTTTACAAGCAAAAGGAGAAGACTGTTGTGGATTAGGTTTCAGTTGCAACATTCTGCAACTGTTTTGTAGCTTCATTGAGGTGTTCACAATTGGGAAAGTTTTTCTTGGGTTTCAGTTTGGCAGTTTTGCAGAAGTCTTGGCTGAACCGATGTTGAAAAGTCTATCTAAAGAAGGGAGATAGTTTAGAACTGTTAGAGTACTTCACTATAAGAAGCTTAGTCTGATTGTTCCAGACCAGAAGTGGTTGATTAAAACCTGAAAGTGTAAGTTGAAGCTGAGATCATCTCAGCCTTCTCCCTGAATCTTCATATATCAGTCTCAATAGGAATTGAAGCCACAGTAGGGTTAATCCCTTTGAATGTGATAGAGATTAGAATTCTCTGGTGTGAGTGCAAGAAAGGAATGTTGTTGAGATTAATGAGATTTTTACTATATTTTACAATCTTTCAACTTGTTATAAGTAGTTTGATTTATTCTCTTTTTTTTTGCAAAACATCATAAATGTGTTCTATTGTTTAAAACCAAATTTGCAGCATTGCATATTGAATTTTTAGGGAAATGCCACCTTGTTGAAACCTAAAGGTAGCAATCCACAATGCCAAATACTTTTGTTAATAGATTTGACCATGTGATCAAATATTTTTACAAATCTGTAATGATTCCAATAGAACTGTTTGAACTAATTACTGTCATGACAAGATTTCTACAAAATAAATATGAAATGAGAACATGAAAACTGCTTGTTCATGTTTTTTCAGTTTGGACTTTGGGTTAGCTTGTGACGTTAATGTTTCTATTCTAATTGAGAACCTTGGATGAAAATGAACTTGGAATGAATGCAGCTTGGCGTGTAGAGGACAAGCAGATCCACAATTTGTAATTAAAATGAAACAACACTGTCAAAGGCTGTCAGTAGTGTTTGTATGGAAGACTGAAACGTTACAATTTGAAATAGTGGGTGTGAAGAGACATCAAAACAAAATTAGTCCAGTATCTAAAATGTGACATGAGTCTCGAAGTCCTTGTTGCTCTCTACAGAAACATGTTTGTCTCTTTTTGTTTAAATACTTCACATTTTGTTTATTAAAGAAATGTATACATTTCAAACATAGAACATAGAAAAATACAGCACAGAACAGGCCCTTTGGCCCATGATGTTGTGCTGAGATTTAATCCAAATGTGAAATATAGTAACAAACAACGCACCCCTCAACTATCTGCTATCCATGTGCATGTCCAGCATTCGCTTAAATGTCCCCAATGACACTGCCAGCTGTGGTGGTGGAAGCAACACATTCCATGCATTCACAACTCTCTGCGTAAAGAACCTACCTCTGACACCTCCTTTATACCTTCCTCCTAATATCTTCAAACTGACTCCTCATACCAGTCAGTCCTGCCCTGGGGAAAGGTCTCTGGCTATTGACTCTATCTATTCCACTCATCATCTTGTATACTTCGATCAGGTCTCAAATTCTTCAAATTCCTTCCCAAACAGGTCCTCTTTCCTAGCCTTGCCTATGTTGTTTGTGCCAACATGGACCACAACAACTGAATCCTCTCCCTCCTGCTCCAGTATCCTTTCAAGCCATTCAGAAAAGTCCTGCACCCTGGCACCAGGCAGGCAACACACCATGTGGGACACCCAATCTGGCTTTATGATTGAGCCTACCATGGGGAACCTTATCAATTGCCTTGCTGAAGTCCATATACACCACATCCACTGCTCGACCTTCGTCTTGACACCTCCTCTGAGAACTCAGTAAGATTGGAGGCATGACCTGCCCCTCACAAAACCATGCTGACTGCCTTTAATCACACTATGCTTTGCCAAATACTCATAATTCCTATCCCTCAGAATTCTTTCCAAAACTTTGCTGACCACAGATGTAAGACTGACAGGTCTGTGATTACCAGGGATTTCACTATTACCCTTCTTGAAAAGAGGAACAACATTCGCCTTCTTGCAATCCTCTGGTATGACTCCCGTAGAGAGTGAGGAGGCAAATATCCTCGCCAGTGGCTTAGCAACCTTCTTTCTCGCTTCATGGAGTAGCCTGGGATAAATCTGATCTGGCCCTGAGGACTTATCAATCTTAATATTTTCCAAAATTTCCAGCACATCAACTTCATCAATTTTGTTCTGGTCAAGACTGTATCCCAGTTCCTCAAAGCCTTAATTTACAACAAGGTCCCTTTCCTTGGCGAAAACCAAGGCAAAAAACTCATTTGGGGCTTCTCCTATCTGCTCAGATTCCACACATAAGTTCCGTCCACCATTCCTGATCAGCCCTACCTTTCTCTGATCATTCTCTTATTCCTCACTTATGAGTAAAATGCCTTTGGGTTCTCCCTAATCCTTCTTGCCAAGCCTTTTTCGTGCCCTTTCCTGCCTCTCCTCAGTCCATTTCTGAGCTCCTTTCTAGCAAGCCTGTAATCCTCTAAACCTGTGCTAGATCCTTGCTACCTCCACCTTGCGTACACTACCTTCTTCCTTTTTAATGAGAAGCTCCTCTGTTCTCATCATCCAAGGTTCCTTAATCTTACCCCTTCTTACCTGTCTCTGAGGAACAAATTTGTGCATCACTCACAACAACTGCCACATGTCTGCTGTGCCCTTTCTGTGGAACAATTGCTCCCAGTCTGAACTTCCCAACTCCTGTCTGATAGCGTCATAATTTCCTTTTCCCCAATTAAATATCTTTCCTCAGTAACTGGTTCTTTCACTCTCCAGGGCTATGCTAAATGTGAGTTGAAACTTTATTGCTGGAACAGCACAGCAGGTCAGGCAGCATCCAGGGAACAGGAGATTCGACGTTTCGGGCACAAAATGTGAGGCAGTTGTGATCACTGTCACCAAAGTGCTCTCCCACTGTGCAATCTGACTCCTGTCCTGGCTCATTGCCAAGCACCAAATCCAAAATGGCCTCTCCCATCATCAGTCTGTCTACATACTGAGTAAGGAAACCCTCCTGAACACACCTGACAAAAACTGCTCCATCCAAACCATCTGCACTTAGGGGGTTCCAGTCAATATTGGGAAAGTTGAAATTACCCATAACAACAACCCTGCTACTTCTGCATTTTTCCAGAATCTGCCCGCCTATGAGTTCTTCAATCTCTCTACTGCCATTATTAGGTGGTCTGTAGAAAACCCCCAATGTGGTGGCTATTCCCTTGGTGTTCCTAACTTCCACCCATACTGACTCAGTAGATAAACCTTCCTTAACAACCTTAGTGCATTACAGCTACAGAAACCGTCTGATTAGCAATGCTACACCCCCTCCTGTTTTTCCACCTACCCTGTTCTTTTTAAACGTTCTTAAACCCTGGAACATCAAGCAATCATTCCTGCCCCTGTGAAACCCAAGTCTCCATTATGGCCACAACATCGTAGCCCCAAGTACTGATCCATGCACTTTCCATCTTTCTGAAGATTGAGAAGTAACTGTAAAATTTCATTTTAAAGTGCAACAGCTAGCTAGCAGAGCATGCACCTTTTTATGAATTTTTTTTTTATTGGAATTGTGCATTTTTTCACTTAAATGTCATCTTGGAGCTTTTTACAGCTATAGAATCAAACACAACAATGGCTTACATAACACTCTTCACAACACAGCCTCACGTGGATCCTGTTTGCTCCCAGTATCCTTAAATAATTACATTTTTCAAATGAGTATGTAATACTATTTTCCAACAATTATCCTTTGTTCTAATATCATAAAACTTTCTGCAGACATTTTATCTAAAGTGAAAGAAGTAGCTTCCCCTGACTGGGTTCCTCCACCTGAAGCAACACTCGTGTTGACGGAAGATAATTTTGATGATGTGGTTAATAAAGCTGATATCATCCTCGTTGAGTTCTACGCTCCTTGGTCAGTGTACACACTTTTCATTTTTTAAATTAATCATGTATCTGAAAATTTGAGTGTTACCATTTTTAAAAATAAAATGTGCCACAAAGCAGTGGAAATAGTAAAATAATACCTTATTGCATGTCTGCAAAATAATCTGAAGTTATGCATTGTCGAAAGAAATATTACCTTATGAAGCTTTCAAAAAGAACTGTGTGCATTTTAGTCTGTAGCTTGCACTTCTATTATGATTTTATGTATAATGCCAATTGTATTGACTTTGTTGCAGGTGTGGACACTGTAAAAAGCTTGCTCCACAGTATGAGGAAGCTGCCCAAGAACTTGGCAAGCGTCCAGTACCGATTTTACTTGCTAAAGTAGACGCCACTACTGAAACAAAGCTTGCTAACAAGTATCAGGTCACTGGCTATCCTACCCTGAAAATTTTCCGCAAGGGTAAACCCTCTGAATATAATGGACCAAGGGATACATATGGTAATGTGGCATTTTATTGTCTGTTGAAAGCTGGTTCTTTTAAATAGTGAGGATCTGTAATGTGTTTATTTTTAACAATTTGATGTTAGAATGGACCTGTGACTAATGCTCACTGTGAAGCAGGGCCATTGTTATAGAATGTTCTACGAATGGCCTTAAGTATCCATTCCAGCTTCCAGTTTACATTGAGCCCATTGCAGCAGATTATGAACATGAACAAGTTGGCCTCAATTTTTTTAAAAAAAGGAAAGGCATGTCCATGTATAGTGTCAAAAGTTTCTGCCCTTCGTGTTCTTCTATTTCTTTGAACATAAAAAAGATGAGAAATTTAAACGTGGAAATTCAGCAAACAGTTTGAGCAAATGTAATATATGATCACTAAAATGGGATTCATGGGTCTCTCTGATATGTTAGCTTGAATTGAGACTTGAGTAATGGACAGATAGCAGTAAATTTAAAGGGATTTGTTTTTTCAGGTTTGGCAGGCTGAAAACAGTAGGTTACTTCAAAAATCTGTACTTGGCCACAGCAGTTTACAAACTTGTAAAAAGGACTCTGTTTTGCTGTCTTGCCTTGATTCTCCCTAAGCTTGTTCCCTCTTTTCCCATTCCTGTTTAATTTCGTGGAAGACTGCCTTTTCTAGCCTAATTATGTGATCCAGTATGGTTCTGATGCAGACTGTCCAAACAGCCAGCTTTTCACTCATTCCTAGTTCTACCTCTGGTACTGACATGGACCATGACCACTGGATCCACCCCCTCTCACTGCAAGTAATATAGCCCAGATATCCTGATACCTGCAGCTGGACATACAGCCAGAACCAATTGGACTTTGTGCTGTTTATTATATGTGCCCAGTGGTCATTGTCAGTTAGTTCATTTACCCCATAGCCCTTGCTGTCATCCAAACAAGCTGGAAAAACCTAAACCTCAAACCTGTGAGACTGTTCTTGATCTCTCCTTACTTGACTGACTATTGGCCAAATCAGATGACCCCCTCCTCTGGGGATGTCATTGCCTCCTGGAATAGTGTCTAGATTTATTGCCTTTTCCTGGTGTGCCATAGCATCTGTGGCTAGGTCTCCTGCCCAGTGACTGAGCCAAAGCTCCTGCAACTGTAGATAATCTGACTTTTAATAGTCATATTGAAAGCCCTTGATTAATCCATACCTTTTTAAGTGACAAGTCATTTCATACCGCAAACCTTTTTCCAATAATTTATCTACCACCAGGTTTAGGCTAACTGGTATGTAATTACTATCCTAGTTAATCCTCTTTTTCAACAAACTATGCCAGTTAACATACCAAAATGGTAGTCAGACTCTCTAAGGCAATCTCAGATGCTTTTTTAATCTGGATTAATGCTTCATTCCATTTTTGGGGATGGTGAGCACATCTGTATTTTCTGTCACTGCCTATGCCATCCAATTGTCTAGCTACTCTGTACAACTTTTGTGCTTTATCTTTCACTGAAAAGGGATGCAAAACACGAGATCAGAAAATGCCTGATAATTGCAACTAGTAGTAAGCAGATGGTGGGCTTTAACTAAAGACTCCCTTGTGGACCTATGAATTAAAAACCCACTGAAATTCTGGGTTATGTGGTGGTGTGTTTGCATCACCTTACAAGTAAGGTACATAAGTCACTCCAAAACTATTATTCAATACCTGGTGCAGTGGAATGTAACAATATCTGAATTTTCAACTTTCACACACTAGTTACTTTTCTGTTTTCGGAGACCCTGCTTTTTAAGTTATGCTTCTTTGCACTTTACATACTTGTAGACCGCCTTTGGTTTTCTACTTTTTTAAAATTCGTCAATATTTTGTCGAATGTTACTTTTGCTAATTTTCTTTTTCATTTCACCCCTTCACTGTCATTGAGCTCTGGCATCTGACACTTTTTTTTCCCTTTGCTTATCCTGCTTTCTATGCTTGTTTGATAGCTGATAGGGTGGGGACTCTCTAAAGCAAAACCAGCCCTGTTTATTGATATGTATTCTGAAGTCCCTCAAACTCTTCCTCCTTAATGTCACTTGATTTTCTGACTATCAAGGAATTGTTTTCAGTCAACTTGTGCAAAATCACATCTCTGCTCATTAGAAATTTCTCTTTACCCACTTTAGGAGAGCAGGAGGAGAAACCTCCCATCATAGTGCTATCAAACTGATCTCCTTTCACCTGTTCAAATTAATTGCCTAAAACCAAGTCCAGATTAGTGTCTTCTCTTAGTTTGGTATAGATTAGCTGACTTAAAAAAAAAAATCACAGCAGTTTAAGCATTTACTGATTCCATTGTCCATTGACTTACTGAACTGCTCATTTTTGTGGGGTTATACATAGTATTCTGCCAAACTAATATTTTCTACATGTTTTGTGAATTAAGCTCCAGGAAAAGTCTATTTCCCTTACAAGGGAAGAAATTGTTGAGAGTTAGAATACTGTGTAATGTGTAAGCTCTGTACGTTACGGTCTGTGTTGTTGTCTTAATAAAAGTCATGCTTCTCATTTTTATTTACTTAGGTATTACTGAATATATGATTGAACAATCTGGCCCACCTTCCAAACAAATTCAAGCTCTTAAACAAGTTCAAGAATTCCTTAAGGATGGTGATGATGTCATAATTATAGGCATTTTTAATAGTGAACAAGATCCAGCTTATAACATTTATCAAGATGCTGGTGAGTAATTTATAATGCTGTACTAGATAATTGTACAGGCTGTGGTTTTAGCCTCTGGCTTGGTTTGTGTATCCAGTTCGAAAATTCACTGTTGATCCTTGTGCAGAATAAGCTTCAAAGCTGTTGTCTTGGGCTCTCCAATTAATATTTTGTAATGGAGCTAGTGAAGTCCATGCAGGGCAAGTTGTGTAATTGATTGGGAGTAATGAACAAAAATCTATACCCAAGAGGCTTCAGGTGATTACAAGAAAATGTACTACTCGAATCAAATTTGGAATATTAATTCTGCCTGTTATTAACAAAAAGAAGTCTGTGATCAAGATGACTTTCTTTCTTCTGGCCATTGATAGTTTAGCAGGTCTAACAAGTAGCTGGTCATATTCTTGCAGTGAATGTCATGAGTTCTGTTGGGATGAATGTGTAATAACTTTTTAAATTTTTAGGTAACTCTATCAGAGATGACTATAGATTGCATCACACCTTCAGCAGTGAAATACGGGACTTCTTAAAAGCATCACCAGGACAGCTACTTATGATGCAACCTGAAAAATTTAATTCTGCATATGAGCCCAAAATGCATACTTTGACAATCAAGGTATGTGCTATCCTCCAATTTGCTGCCTGTCATAGTCCTGAATTTGTCATGAACGCTGGTTCTAGATATTAAATTCCTAATGCTCCAGGCTGCACGCATCCTTCCATATACTCAAGTCCTCTTCATCATTTCATGGCATTTAACTTTTCTAGTTGAAGGTGACAGTAGAATCCCAAAGTTGAGATTTTCTATTGCCTTTAAATCAGTGTCTCAAGATTAAGTACTGCCTTCACTCTCTCCACATTGCCTCATCCTAAAATTTATTCCAAGAATGTAGTTGAAATATTTAATCTTGTTGCCTTATGAATTAATACCCATTTATGCAAATTTATTCACAAATTATCATTGCAGGACTCGTTACCTCCTTCTGAAGTGACAGATTTTATTACAAATAATGCTTTGCCTTTAGTTGGCCATCGTAAGCAAAGCAATGATGCAAAAAGATACAGCAAACGTCCGTTAGTGGTGGTGTACTATGGCGTGGACTTCAGTTTTGATTATCGTGTGGGTAAGTGTTATGCACATTATTCTAAAATAAATCTAAGAGTAACTTACGTTTGTTTTATGACCTTACTCCATATCTGACCTTATTACATTTAGAGTCAAAATGTTTACAAGTTGCAATCAGTTTGACACTATAGAATCATGCAACACAGAAGTAGCCCTTCGGCCAATTAAGTCTGCATCAACAAAAAGCGACTTCCATTTTTCACTACTTGACCTGTAACTTGAATGTTATGAGATATCAAGTGCTCATCTAATTCCTTTTTTTCCCCCAGAAAGGATATGAGGTTTTCTGTTTCTGTTACCCTTAGGTGTATTCTGAAATTTTTCCACCCTCTGGGTGAAAAAAACATTTCCTTAAATCCTCTCTAAATATGTATCTAGCTTTGCTCTTCAGAATAAGGTCCAGCATTGCACTGTCCCTTATTGGAGTTGTTTTTTTAAAAAAAAAACTGACCTGAATACATTTCAAGAAATCTGTCCGTTTTACATCATGACTGTTCCAACTAATGTTAGGGATGTTAAAAATTAGAGATTAACTATAGGAATTTCATGTGCTTCAGTGAATTGTTTATATACATATTGCCGTTTCTTCTATTGCCTGCGGTTTGCTTGTTTGGGGGTCTGTACTACACTCCCAGCTGGGTGATTGTCTTTTGTTCCTAAACTCCACTGACACAGCCTCGTTTTAAGACTTTTCCAAGACAATATCCTGAGCTAGTTCCTTGTGGACATGCCCTATACAGATCAGAAATACCTCCAGTTCAATCACTCTTCTGAATGCTGGATGAGTATACTACAATTTTGTCTCCTAGCCTTCCTGAGTAGGGAAGAGAATCCACTGTTTCCATTTCCAGCCAATTCGTGTGAATACATAAATATATCCCACTGTTGGAGTAAGACCTAGGTTGAACTTGCCTTTGACCTACACAGACAAAAGACTGTCAGGTCATTTGTCAAATTTTACAGTTCTTGATTTTCTTATCCTTGGTGTGTGTTGCAGTTACATAGTTAGATTAGCAAGCTTTTGTGTTTCAAAAATTAAAATCATTCCCTCTCATTAAAATTATTCATTCTCAACCTGCCCAGAAAAAAATACCATGTATCATCCCTCGCCTCTCTTGCACAATAGAGGCTTATGAAATTAGAACATATAACATAGAAAAATACAGCGCAGTACAGGCCCTTTGGCCCTCAATGTTGCACCGATCCAAGCCCACCTAACCTACACTAGCCCACTATCCTCCATATGCCTATCCAATGCCTGTTTAAATGCCCATAAAGAGGGAGAGTCCACCACTGCTACTGGCAGGGCATTCCATGAACACTCAACTCGCTGAGTAAAGAATCGACCCCTAACATCTGTCCTATACCTACCACCCCTTAATTTAAAGCTATGCCCCCTCGTAATAGCTGACTCCATACATGGAATTAAAATTTAGTTTGTGATTATCTCAGTTGCTTTTGTGGCAGCCTGTAGTTTGTTAAATTTTAAACAAGGATCTTGTAAAGGGAATAGTTTTCAGTGCGCTGTGATTTTTTTTTTTGTAACAGCACTTAATTTTCAGGTGAACTCTAAATTTTTAACAGGCCTTGGGAGTCTGTTGGTATCTTCCACAGCAAAGTATTGCTTGATAACTTGCAGCTAATTTGATTTATTTTTTCTAGAATTTTTTTTTAGCAAAACAATTTACTAGTATTTAAAAGCAGGCAATGGAATCATGGCCCCACATCTTGTGATTTCCTTCAAATACAAAGTGAAAGTGGTTTCAAATTCAAAGTGAAGGTGGGTTCCTGAGTTTTTAAGAGTTTTAGAGTAATTTTGGATTAGGGTGGCCATCATACTGCCGTGACAGGTTGTCACAATTGGTCTTAACACACTGATTTTTGCTGCTGTTTGCAAGAAATCTGATTTTTTCCTAGTCATAGTAGATCCTCTGCTTCATTTTCCCTGACCCTCTGAATTGTGACCTCTCCCCACACAGTCCGTCCTCACAACAAACTCCCTTTGCCTTGCCCCACTGCCCTTTCCTGTACCTGTATTTCTGAACAAGATCCAGTTCCTGTCAGATCTTCCCAGGATTATCTAAGTGTGTGGTCTCCATGGTACAGAAGTGCTGGGCTAGGGATATTGTAATCTATCTTTCTTTCTTTTCTTTTTGGAATATTCCTGCTTTTCTTTCCTGAACAGTGAGAGGTCTTTTGAATGATGACGGGCAGGAAGAGCAACTCCTTCATTCATCTTTGCAAAAACACTGTGCATTATAACAATCACTGATCAACACTTCTGTGCCATCAGAGCTCGCTTTCACAAATCTGGAGTTTTGAATTGGATCTGACATTTGAATGGGGACCACAGGTTCAGGAAAGCGAATTGGTGTGGTGGGAGTCAGCAAGTACAAGGGCTAGCAAAAGGGAGGCATGGACGAAGCTGGCAAGTTGAGAGCTAATGGGGTAGCTCCAAATAGTATCAAATGTATCATTGAACATTGAAATGATTTTCATAAAAGTTGCAGACCCAATTGCTTTCTTTTAAATGAGAACAAAGTTAAGTTGATTTTTAAATAGAGATTTACTGTACTTTTACCCACCTCCTCATTTACCCATTCTTGTCCTTCTACAACTCTTGTTGCTCCCACTGTTTCTTTCGGGCATTTTTCTCAGTGCGCTTATATTTTTTAAAAAGCACCAAAAATGTTGGCGGTGCATTTGTTTGGGAGTATCAAATATGACAAGTTTTCCGTTTGTGTACTTAACTCAAAATGCTGAATGCTGACTATTAACTTTTGTATGTTGCTTGTAATTCCAGCTACACAGTACTGGCGGAAGAAAGTATTGGAAGTAGCTAAGGATTTTCCTGAGTATACCTTTGCCATTGCTGATGAAGAGGATTATTCATCAGAACTAAATAGCCTGGGTTTGGCAGACAGTGGTGAAGAAGTGAATGCAGCAATTCTAGATGTAGCTGGCAAGAAGTATGCAATGGAACCAGAAGAATTTGATTCTGATACGCTGAGAGAATTTGTGATGGCATTTAAGAAAGGTATGATCACTTTAAAATGTGACTACTATGAGGAAAATTAAACGGTCTAATTTATATTTAGTTTGAGGACACTTGTTGAATTCAGGACATTTCTCTCTAAACCAGCAGATTCAGAAATACTGGTGTTGTAGAACACTGGGGCCTTGGGGTTCAGGTACATGATTCTTTAAAGTTTGTGTCACATACAGACTGGTGGTTTAAAGAGCATTTGGTACTCTTGCCTTCATTGCTCAGTCATTTGAAGATAGGAGTTGGGAACTCCTGTTGTGGTAGTACAAGACATTGAGGCCTCTTCTGGAATACCGTGTTCGGTTCTAGCCACCCAGTTATAAGATGGATTTTAATCTGGAGAAATCCAGAAGAAATTTACCAGAATGTTGTTGGGTATAGAAGGTTTGAGTAATAAGGAAAGGCTGGGACTTCTTTCACTGGAGTGTAGGAGGTTGAAAGGTGACCTGATGAAGTTTATATAATAATGAGTATAGATAGAGTTAATGGTAGTTGCCTTTTCCCAAGGATGGGGGATTTCAAGGCTAGGGGGCACACTGTTAAGGTGAGAGGAGAGAGGTTTCAAAAAAAAAAGAAGCAAGAGGCAGATTTTTTTTTTTGAGGGTGATTTGCATGTGGAGTGAATTTTGGGGAAGTGGATGTGGGTACATTTACAATATTTAAAAGACATATTTGTATTAGTACATGGAACGGCTTTGGAGGGATAAGGGCCAGGAGCAGGCATGTGGGATAGTTAGTTTGGTATTATATTTGGCATGGACTAGTTGGATCAAGGGGCCTGGTTCCATGCTGTATAACTTGGACTCTATTTCAAAAAGGTTAGAGTGTGATAAAGTATAAGTACTTTGGAATTGGATGTAGGGGGGGAATCTCCCAGATGAGTTTTCTCAAACAATGATTTGAATGACCAGACTCTGACTTAAACTTTTAAAACTGCACATTGGTTAAGGCATCTAGTTGACAAACTCGTAGCATTGACAGTTATGCCCATCAAATATAGGTTAATCATTAGCAGGAAACTGATTTAGCAGTTGGAATTTGGGTGGGAGTCCTCATTAAAAATAGGTGGATTTTGCTGACAGTGTGGAGGAGGCCACAACAAGATGCGGATTCTCACTTGAAATTTCATACTATTGTAGCTGCATTTTTGTCCATTCATTTACTGTCTACATGTGCAATATCTGTCAACATCTCTGGTTACATTATCAAGACGTCTGTCGCTGGAAAAGCACAGCAGGTCAGACAGCATCCGATGAGCAGGAGAATCAACAGTCTTCATCAGGAAGTATGTTCAAAACGTTGACACTCCTACTCATCGGATGCTGCCTGACCTGTACTTTTCCAGCCCCATACTTTTTGACTCTGATCTCCAGCATCTGTAGTCCTCACCATCTCTGGTTATATTCCCACCTAACTTTGTATCACTCAGAAATTTCAATATATTATTCAATCTCTTGTCAAATAAAGCATGAGGTAAAGTAGCAGAGGTAGGCCATTGGCTCACTGAGACTGCTCAATCATGCAATGAGATTATGACTATTCTGACAATCCTCAACTCCACTTCCCCACCTTTTTTCCCCAAAACACTTTATCCCTTCATCCTCAATCTTAATGTAGATTGTAAATAAGGCTCCAACACTCGTGTTTGTGGCACTTAAGCAGTAATCTTGTAGTATCTTCAGTCACAAGATGTGGGCATTGCTGACAATGCCAGCATTTGTCTTTTGTTCTATTGTTGTTTTCTCTTGTATTTGGTAACGTCTACTCTGCTGGGACAGATCGAAAATCTGGGAAAACCTAACTTGTGCAACCATTAGCTCTTCTGTCATCTCTGTTAGAACCTTTTTAGGGTGTAGGCCATCAGATTATAGGAATTTGTGACTCTTTTTCATTGGATCTTCTCCAGCACTTTTGTTTTCATCTGTTCATGTTTTTCTCATTTTTCTCTTTGGAGCCTCTTGTCCATCTTTCACTTCCCAGCAAGTGTGCCTCATCATGCTTTTTAGAATTCTACTGAACATCTATTCCTTTTTTTTGTAAAGGAAGAGTTTAACCCTACTTCATCAAACTTTTTGACACCCTGATATTTATTGTTTTTCCTTGCACCTTGAAGTGCCTTGAGATTTTTCTATTAACTTGCTGTAAATATGCTCAATAACTAGATCTGAATTATTTTGTGCATTAAGGGCTGCATGTATTCACAAATTCCTTGCCTATCTTTTAACAGGTAAATTAAAGCCAATTGTCAAGTCACAACCAGTTCCAAAGAGTAACAAAGGACCAGTAAAAGTGGTGGTGGGCAAAACGTTTTCTGAAATAGTTATGGACAAAAAGAAAGATGTCCTGATAGAATTCTATGCACCGTGGTGTGGACATTGCAAAAAACTGGAGCCAGTGTATTTAGAACTTGGAAAGAAATATAAAAATGAAGAAAACCTAATCATTGCAAAGATGGATGCAACAGCAAATGACGTACCAAATGATAAGTACAAAACGGAGGGATTTCCTACCATCTATTTTGCTCCAAGTAGTAATAAAGACAATCCTATTCAATATGATAAGGGTGACCGAGACCTTGAATCTTTGAGCAAATTTGTGGAAGAACATGCAACCAAACTATCAAGAAGAAAAGATGAACTATAATGAGTCTTTGCTACTTTATTCATTTATAGGGAACCTTGGAAGCTTCCAACCATGCAGTTTGGGTTTAAGTTGAAATGACCAGTTTCGAAATCTTAATACCTAAAAATAAATCACTGGGATAAGAGATTGAACTTTTGCCTGCCAGAGAAATTTTGTTTCTACCTGTATGATTGAGGTATTTACCTAGAATGTGTGAAATCACTGTTTTGTGAAGTTTATATGGTTTGTCATTCGATTTATATTTTGGTTTAAAAAAAAAAGCCTTCCAATAAAGACAACCTAAAGAATTTATTTTTGGAAGATTTTTTTTCTCTAACCTCTTCTTTTTCCCTTGTCCTTCATATTAACTGGATTAGTAGTTTTGTTTTTATCTTTTGCAACTGTTAATCTGAGATGGACAGTTTTTTTCCATAACAAAATGACTTGACAAACCTTCCTAAACTTTGAATTTCCCTATTTAAGAATCTTGTTCACTGATCTAATACAAGACTATTGTGCAGTTACTCTGCAGGAGTTGTAGAGATGCTTTTAATCTTAATTGAACTGTTGACAGCAATTTTGACTTCACACCCAATGCCAGAAGCAAAGGCATAATGTCTACCATTTGAGAAATCATGTATTGTGAACAATTCTCTTTATCTTCTCTTTCCGCCTTTTTCCAGGCTCCATCTTCCAGCTTCTATCTTCAAGCTTCTTGAAGGTCTCAGGATAAGACCGATGCAGTACTCTTGGATTGTCACTGGAAGTTCATCTGAATTTTAATTCTTCAGTTCAAAGTCATTATGAGAATGTGCCTGTTCCAGATTCTGGCCTTGTCTATGCCCTGCAGTAGTTACAGCAAAATGAGCAATACAAAGGAAACAAAGTGCGCACAATGTATTAGATTCTGAAAAGGTTTCCTAAATTCTTTTCTTCTGTTGTGCCATTTCTGTTCCATTTTTTAAAACTATGCAGTGCAGTGACTCTTAAATAATCTACATCAAAAATTACCATTGTATACAATGCCACATGTTTCTAATCCCAATTTTAGGCTTAATTGTGCAGGATGAAAACAAAAAGGAACTTAATTTATCAAACTCCTTTCATTTCTTGGACACCAAATATTTTAATACTTGTGTTAGTGTTGTGACATTCTTACAAAGGTTTTTTTTAAAAAAAGTCTGCCAAATGTTTCATCTTAAACAACATTCTATTGAGTAAAATTACAACTCAAACTCCTGGTGATAAATTATCAAACTAGAAGTGAGTTATCTGCTTTTCAGTTCTAAAATCCGAAGGCCAAGAGGCAAAATTGAAAATGATGCTCTTTGTGAATGAGTGTAGAAACCAAGCAATGGTATTGAAATGTTTTTGTTAGCTTTTGTCTCATTTTGATGACATCAGCACATGTAGCTAAAGTGACCATATCCACATTTCTTTGCAAAACCCATTTTAATTTCTTGGATCAGGAGAAATATTACATTTCTGGGCAAGAGGTAATTGAAACCCAAAGGGAAGAAAAAAAAACAAGAACTGTCCAGATAATGAGAAGTAACTAGCCTTTGGATGTTCATGAACAGGGGATGCAGCTTTCCTCTTCCCTGAATGTCCCATCTGAGAAGTTGGCAACACTGGTTAAAAAGTAAGTCAAAATGCCATTTTCAGACAAAACATCCAGCTCTTGAAAACCTTTGCAATACTTAATGCTTGAAAGTAGGAAACATGAAGCAGATCCACTGTCTTGTGTGTGCAAGTTTTGATAAAGATCAAGTTCTTGTTACCTGGTGACTGATTCAAAGAATCCCCATTTTATTGCTGAAGCCTTTATCTCACCTGTATATGGGGAAGAAAAGATAGTGATATGTTTTTGATGCTGCAAAAGAGAGATAAAATTTCACTTTCTGATGTGGTTAAAGAACAAATTGGGGATCCAAGATGGCGGCGACCCAGTAAGACTGAGTCTATAGTGCTCCTCCCAAGACCTGGGCACAGTGGGTCACCTACCCCCTACCAAGCTCACCAAATCATTTATAAATCATTTTTAACAGTTTAGTAACTCAATTAGTTGTGCAATATTATATTTAAGCAACTTTATCCTAAGTTAAAATGACTAAAGGGAAAGGAGCCCGAGGCTCTCAGCAAGCAGGAACCCCTCCCCCACACTCTCCAGCTGCAGCAGAGGCGCCCACAGCCGCCCCGGGGGACTTACCAACAGTAACAAGCCTTGCAGAAATGCTTTCCAAGCTTGACTCGAAGATTGATGCCTTTATCGTCGAATCCAGGAACCGTTGGGAGTCGTTGTCGGCCGCGCTGAAGAAGCACGACCGTGAAATTGAAGAAATTCAACGCCGAGTCGGAGGGGCGGAGCTAAAGGCCGCGACCTCGGAGACAACCGCTCAATCGGCCGTGGATCAGGTCCAGACTCTCGAGCAGCGAGTCCGGACCTTGGAAAATCATATTGACAACCTCGATAATCGAGGTCG